>NC_081409.1:471171383-471489145 GCF_030272615.1 Cryptomeria japonica | reverse complement strand
GAAAGTGAGTCTAATAAGTGATAACCTTAAGTAGATTAGAATGTAATTTCTAAGTAAGATAAATGTGCCTCACACATGGGACGAGTGCTATCATAGATTCGACATGCTGTGAGAAGGCCTGAAATGGCAAACTACCATCCTTGTCTTCATGAGAGGATGTGTGGGTCCACATGAGGCTTGGATGGGCCGGAAGCTCGGATTAGGTTGCCAGGGTGACCCAGTGTATGGGGCCGGGACCTATGAAGACTTGCCATGGTATCCATACCAGGTTGTGTGATGACACTTGTCCCTACGTTCGCTAGTGTGTTGTCATTCTGTCCTGTTAGGAGTACCTTTGTGAGTCGTCCTTTTGTCTATGCCCTTGTGAGTATCGGTTTCATGTTAGACCTTGGGTGGTGATGGCTCAGTTTTATGGATGCTCTCTTGGACCTTTGTATTAGCTTTGATCATGTTCAGCTGGATCCTGTTCTTTTCAGGGATCGTTTATGTATTAATTGACCGATGCGATCGTTTGTATATTGTTTATGTTTCACCTTGATGGCCGGATTGTAATAGTGTAACCTCTTGTATTCTTAACCTTATTATTTATCAGAGGGGTCTTGCAGTTGAGCAGACCCGGAGATGTAGCCCTTTAGGGGTGAACTCCGAGATCATTATGGTGTTATGTGGTGTATCCTCTCATGTTTCCTTTATTCAGCTTTATCATGTATGATTAGCTTATGTTAGAATGGTTAAGTGGATAAATGGAATTAACTTTAAATGCTTATATTCAGTCCCTTCTTGAAAGCCATGTTGATCGAATGCGCAAGTGGTTTAGATGAGAATTATCGTTGATGCATGTATGTAATCGTCTTTTAAAATGCAATAAATTGGAATATGAAAGAATGTAACTTAGAGTAATGGAATGTATTCAGTTGTTGTTAAAGAAATTAAGTATGCTTGAAAAGATCTCTCATGTTTATGATGAAATTCTAGTGTGTTAGAATATTAGATGTATGGCTTGTATTTTTATGAAAAGCTTGAATGAAGATTATGAATAGATCTTATGGATGAGTCTTTGCTTGTGATTTATATTTCCATCTTTTGAAAGAAATTATCCTGATTCAGAATTATCTTGTTATTAAGATATTCAGCTTATTGGATTAATTGTGTGAGTTAAGTGAATTGTGAAATTTACGTAATCTCGTTGGGAAACTCTTTAGGTGTTAGTTGATGTCTTCCGCTATGTAATCTGAATCTTTGATATCTTGTTGTATCTTAATGTGGTGTAACTTTTAAAATAAAAAATTATTGCACTCTATTCTTGTGTTATGGCTTAATCCCTTCGGGGTTTCCTGGTGGGGCATTACACCAAATATCATGCATGTTGTATGTCTTTGTACCAGATTTCAAGTTGATCCTAAAGAGACTCATGTTACTGCTGTGAAGAGGATTTTTAGATATTTGAAGGGAACTGTTGACTATGGGTTGTCATATCCGAAGAATGATGATTTTATGCTATTTGCCTATACTGATGTTGATTAGGCAAGTGATGTAGATGATCAAAATAGAACTATCGGTGGAGCTTTCTTTTTAGGGAAGATGTTGGTTTCATGGGTAAGTAAGAAACAACACGCTATATCTCTATCTACTCCTAAAGTTGAATATATTGTTGTTGCTAGTAATTGTACTCAGGTCATTTGGATGAAGAAGATGTTGAAAGACATAAGAGTTATGTATGATGAACCTACTTTATTTACTGTGACAATTCAAGTGCTATTAATATTTCCAAGAATTTGGTGATGCACTCTAAAACAAAGCATATATCAATTAAGTATCATTTCTTGAGGGAGAAAGTCAGTGATGAAAACGTAAAACTAGAGTATGTATCTACAAAAGATCCGAATTGTAGATATTTTCACTAAGCCTTTGCTTGCAAATACATTTATGTATTTGAGAGACAAGTTAGGGGTATCTGCCCCTCCTGATGAGAACTAGGTGCATTGAGAGGCATTAATTCCGTGGACTTCATAGTCTTATCTTCTTATCTCGGTTGATGAGTTGGTGTTGCTACTTAGTTGGGGTAGTTAGTATGTTGTTCAAAGCCATGAGTTTATCCTAAGGAGACATTTTATCTAGTTTGAGGACAGAAACTTGATCAGTTTATATATTTGGCATTGTTGTCAAAGGGGGAGAAAAGCATGTGAAGAACTGCCTTATCTATGGAGCTTTGTGTGCATGATCTTAGGGGGAGTTTGTTGTTGTTGATTTATTCCTTTGCATTGATTATTTTTCACATTCATATGTTGCCATTAATGCCAAAGGGGGAGATTGTTGGATATTGTTGTTGCTAGGATATGTTGTTGTCATTGATGTTAACACATTCCTCTATTTTGGTGTTGTAGAGAAATGTGTTGGTGATCCTGTTGGTACCCAAAACCACAGATTGAAAAACTTAAGGGTTTTCCAAATCCTCAAATAAAACAACTAGCCTTGGCCAACGAATAGGGATGGTCGAAGACCAAATCCCTCTGCACTTAAGGCTCCACTGAACCTAGGTGGGTATACCTCTTCCTCTCAAGCACAAAAGAGATTATTCAAAGTGGATTTAAGACTTTTAGCAAATTACAAAAACTGGCAAACTGTTGTTCTGCAATTATGCTTGATTATGTATTTAAGTGAATCCTTTGAAAAGAAATGATTGTGAATTTATATTGAAAATGAGATTGCTTTCAGGACTTAAATGAAATCTACAGAGATCAGTTCATATAGGATTTGGGAAGAATGTTTCTATCAAGGACCTTGAATGCATACATATCAAAACCTTAAAAGATCAATAACAGACCAGTGCCTCTATCCGGTGATATATATGACACTTTATTGACAAAATATCTTATCAACTCAAGAGACAATTTCTCATAAACTATGAAGGTTCAGTATGCGTTATACAAACAATAAGAACTCAATCTTTCACTTAATGCAATGACATGTGATTCACATCATAGCAAATCTATAAACAGATTTATCAAGAGGACAAAGATAACTCATCAACACAAAAGTGTAAAAAATATTTGGAAAAAGATACAGTGAACCTTGTATATTAATCTTCAGGAAATAATTGCATACATAAGCTACACTTGTAAATACTTCATTACAGATTGCTTGCACAAAATGATACTTCTTCTTCCTATAGACTTCTCTAATACAAAATGATATTCAATCCTTACAGCATTATGTTGTTCTTATGACTCTCCCCCATATCTACATTTTTTAACCACTTATATATGTGGTTTAATGGGAACCATACCCCATTTGGGGTGAAAAGTCACCATTTTACATTTAAATTAACAAAACCCTTTGAAATTAATATGCAAACTAGTTAGTCAATAACCTTGCTTTAAGCTATCTTTCGGGTTTTTATTTGGTCGGCTACCTTAAACTTCAGATAATAATCTGAAAATTTTTTGGGTGGTAGGAAATATCCACTTCTAAAATGGGTCTTCATCATATTTGATATTTTCATACATTTGCATTCCAAGTCGACATATTCTTTCATGTAGGTCGAAATAATAGGCTTTTCAGCCTTCTTACGTTCTTCTATATTGTCTACAGCCAAAAACACATTGTAGAGATCTAATATTTTTATTGGAGCTTGGAAACTTGATTTTATGAAATGGGTATTTCTTATATTTTCATTTTTCATTCATTTTAATTCTTTGTTCATATCATCTTTTCTATAGATCAAAAACACTAGTCTTTCATAGGTTCCATTGGAATTAATTTATTAATATCCTCCTTTACTCTAGTTGTTCAAATCATTAATCATCCATTATGTGTCATTTCCATGAAGTGACCACTATTTTTAATAGTAGGGTGCTTGAAATTATTTGGAAATTTGAAGCCCCAATAGTGGCTCTTGTTGGGACTCATTAAAATTGAGTCAAGTTTAGAGGGCCATTTCAAAATTTTGCTCTGCATGTCAGAAAAGTACCTAAATGAGTCAGTTTGAATGGCCTAGTTTGCGAGAGGGAAAAATGGAGCCAGTTGATTTTCAAGGGGTTAGGCTCGGGATTCATGTCCTACACCTTTCATTTGGCCTATTCAATGATGTGCAACTTTCAGAATTCAGTTTGGATAAGTTTATGAGGTACCCATTTCGAGGGGTGAGTTGAAAGTGCATTTTAGGCACAAATGCAGATTTTATTGAGTAGCCTACTTTGAGCAATTATATATTTTTCCCTATTGATTTTCATGAAGAAATTAAAAGTGGATTGGATTCTATGCATAAATGTGAGTTATCCTGCAAAATTTCAAGTCCTAACGAGTCCATTTGCTCAGTTTTTGAAGATCAATCTGTTTGCAGTTTGTGTGTTTTGACAAGTCCCTGTTTCGACAGCTAGTTGGAGCCCTATTTCGCACAAATGTAAAAGTTGCCTCAGTAAGTGTTATGACATAATGTTTGCTCTAGGTTATTACTGGTATAAATGATGAGCTACGTTTCAAATTTCAAGCCTCTATCAATCCATTTGATCGGTTTTTAAAAGGGTTCATTGAGTCATTGTTTTCAGTGATCCATACTTCCAGTGCTATATCAGTTAATGTAGCCATTTTCATAAGCGCACCATTTGCATCCTGTCAGACTTTTGGTCGAACCAAGATCTCTAAGTTTTAGTATGTACTTTAAGGTATCTATGTTTCAAATTTGAGGGCCTACGGAGGTCGTTTGGTATTTTTGAGAAAGGTGTCATGTGTTGCCAGAACATTGACTTCGTCAGGTCCGCAGTGTCAACAAAGCCAGTTTGTCATTTTTGCAAATTAATATCTCTTTGCTCGGGACTTGTCTTGAGAAACCGTTTGGTAGATTTCATGCTTGCATATCAGAGTACACGCCTGTTAGACGACAAGATCCAGAAAGGTGTTTTAACAGGTTTGAAAATTACGTCTTCGCGATTAAATGCGAAAATGTGGCGTAATTGCCTAAAGGTTGTAAAATGCGGATTAATGATCTGAAAATGATGCCGATCATTTCCAGAGATATGTTTGAGGTCCGTGAAGTATTTCAGAGGTCAGTTGCATGAAAACAATTTTTTTTTTAGTTGGACCCACTTTGGGGCCCGACCTGGCTCATGCTCGCACATTTTTTTTTGTGGCGGAATGTTCTAAATTTCACAACATTTTAACTCCCTGGAGATAATAAAGAAAAGTGATTGATGCTATGGATTACTCAAAATTGAATACGCCAGATTGGTATATTAGAGATTATGATCTTTTTAGACTTAAGGAATGATGCTTGTAGCTTTTCAGAGGGGTACAAAATGAGGATGCGAGGGATTATTTGGATATGCTCAGATGAAAGGGAGGTCTTAAAAGATTTTAAGAATCTTCAACAAATAAAAACTTTAGCAAATGCAATGGCTGGTGTAAAGCCCAAATTCCATGACTTTGCCAGCATCCTCTCCACGTAAAACATTGCCAGGCGTAAACTCTAAGTTTAGACTTTGTTACATTGAACAGAACCAATGACTGTCTCAGAGTAGAACCAGAACATATTGGATTTTTATGATAGGACTTATTCCATTAAAGGAATCATGTCAGATTGCAGTCAAATCTTTTAGTGGTGGGAAATCAATAGACAATGGTGGATGATGGTAGCTTAGTTAACCTCCTCTAGGAATGTTGCAGATTCATTTTATTTGAATGTAATTCCTTTTGCCAAAAACATTAGGGAATTCCCATTTGCTCCTTTAAATGTTTTTCCTCCATCATGGCAAGTTTTTCCCCTCATGTGCTCTCCCTTTGGTAGCAGCTATGACAACAACAACCTCCAATCAATGCATTTGGTAGGTTGAATGCCCATCTCCAATGGCACATGATGGCTGGAGGAGAGCATTTAAAAAAAAAAAACTTGATAATGCGAGTGCAAGATGCAACCTGAATGTTCCCTCATGCTGTGAGATGGAAGGTGGATTTCAATGTGGTTTTAAAGAACAAAGTTTTCCCTGCGTGGCATAGTGGGTAAAAGGCTGAAGAAAATATCATGTTAAATGCATCTGTAGGTGTTGCCTTTTCCCTGCGTGGGGTGGAACAAAATGGGGTGAAAGAAAATCAAATCCTTCAATGCAAATTGCCAAGTTAAAATGCATTTCCCCTCATTTTGCATGACATGGAGGTTTTAAAACATTTCAACCAAATGAATACAATGCAGTTTGCAAAGTGCGTGGGTCTGTGGTATGACAAAGGTTGTTGAAATTTCCCATGAAATGAACAGCAACGTCCTCCTCCTCTTCACGTGCTCTCCCTCTATGTGGATTACGCAGCAAGCTTCCAAACAAATTGAAGCTAATGCCAATGTAACTACAGGAGTATTATCCCCTCCACGTAGTGTTTGAGAAGGCAAAGACCACAAGGTTTTCAAAGAAAATATAAACCAATCCAAGGCCCCCCACGTGATGCTCAGTCAGCAGCTATAGAAGCTCAAGAAACTCATAAGAAAATCTAATGTGCATTAGGTAATGGGCGTGGTGTTTGGAGCATGGCATGTGGGCATCCTTCAGCAGTCTTCCTTCCCTTAGATGTGGCAAGTGAGCAAGTAAACACCATTAAAACTCAGAGAGAACCTTCAAAATGCAGCTACAGGCAAAATGACATTATCCCACATTGGTTGGGGAGTGGACCATTTTGATATTTATATGCAAGAACACACTCATCTAATATGTCAAAGCCTCTAGGCTTTTGACGGATGGTGTCGTTGGGCACCCAAGGTGGGCCTACACATGGGTGCGGATCCCGAGGTGATGGAAGAGGTGACTGAGCAGTGATTGGATGGACCCCACGTAGGCATGCTTCCTGAGGTAGACTGGGCAAATTTTGCAGAGAAAGGTTGGCTTAACCAGTGAGCAGGTCTGAGATGATCCAACAGAGCGCGTTGATTCGTAAGCCGAAGGTGCTCACCAGTTAAACCCTACGAAATAGTGAAAAGAGGTAAAGACCCTACAGGTTCAAGATGATCAGACAGTCTGCGTAATTTCGGAGATCGAAGATGCTCACGAGTTAATGGCTGCGAAATGGCGAAAATGAGCTAAGTTAAAGAACATGCAGGTTTGATGAAGATCAAGGGCTCGCGCAAGTTCGTGGAGTGAAGATGCATGCCGAATAAAGGCCGCAAAATGGCGAAAGGAAGATTGCAGTCCGAGTCCCGATGAGGTGGCAGATCCAGTCAGCGGTCCAGCAGGCGGGCCTCGATGAGGTGGTGATGATGTGGCACTGAGGTGGCTAAAAAGCATGCGGACACGTGGCAGAGTGATCAGGTGTCATCCCAGGTGGCACCCAGTGGACCCTATCGACCAATCAGGTCCCACCATGTGGCAAAGCGTCAAGGCCAAAAGGGAGCAAAAATCAAAATTAAAATCAGTTAAAGATATAGTTTCAACTATATTGAATAATTCAAAAATTTAAATGATTGTGCACATAAATGATTAATTCGCTCAGGGTCTCATTTTTAGCTAAAATATGAAGTGCTATATATCGCTTGAAATTTCTCGAAATGAGGAATCTAGTCAGGTTGTTAATTTTGACAAATGTGGGATATTTCGAGAGCAGTTTCCAGGGGAGTGAAATTTAGTTAGAGAGGAGATACTTGGCAATTTCAGTTGCAGATTTGATTTTGTTCCCTCTCCTTATTCCCAATTCTTCTCATTTTGTAAGGGTTCCAGAAATTTGGAGAATGGCTCCATATTTTCATGGCTTCCAATTCTGAGTTTTCTTCAAGATTGTACAGAGTAGGGTTTTCCTTTCAGTAATGGAGTTCAATTCTTTGCTATAGGTGTTCTTAGTTGCAGGTTCTTGTGTATGTAAGGCATGCACAAATTCACACAGAATTTGTCTCTGGATTTGTATTTTCATTATATTCAAATCAGATCCTCAAGGAGGCTGAGATTTGTTATCTCAAGGAGGTAGTTGTGATTGTTTGCAGGGATTCTTCAAGGAAGAATTTAAATTTTGTAATAAATCATGAATAATGGAATATAGTTTCTGGATTTGATATTTTATGTGAGTGAGCTGAGTAATGCATTTATGCAAGGCATTAAATGCGGGAATACTTAAGAATGAAGAAGGATCTGCAGTATAAGTTTACATCTATAGTTTGATGTGTGACTCTGTTGCCCTTGGATAAGGCACTGATTCTGCAATTAAGGGGATTCTCAAACAATTTAAAATCCAATCAGAATACCTTTATTTTATGTTATGTTTTGAAATGTTTCATCTATCTCATGCTCAAGCATAGTTGAGTTTTATGTGTAGATCTAGCCCATCTACAATAAACTACTTGTTTTGGAGCCCTGGTGAGATCTATCTATTTATGTTGATGCTATCATAGGTGTGTAATAGGTTTAATTCTAAGCATCAAAGGTGTACCCGCCTAGGTTTTGCAGAGCCTGAAGAGTAGAAGGATTCATATCCTTGTCATGTTGTCCAAGCCCTGAGGTTCTTCATAGATTGAATTGGATACTTCATAGATCAATTGCAGGTGTTCTTGGGTTATCACTTTTGGTGAACAACAACTCTGTTTGGGGATGTATGCCCCTTTTGGGCATAGCAAGAATCCAGTTTTCTCTGGTAGAGTAGACCATTGCCAATCACATCCCTTTTGTAGATTATGTTAAAACTACATCTGGTGGCCCCGAGGTCCCAAAAACATGAACACTCATTTTTCTTGGATCAAACACTTGGTTCTCATCATGCAAAATTATTCCAGTTTGGCACATATCATCAACCAATCCAATTTCATCGTAAAGCTTATCAATTGTCATATTTTCATGTTTACCATATATGTTGTAATATATTTTATTTTTGTCTTGATATTCCATGCTAAAAGAATCACAACAATCTCCTTTTGTTTTCACTACACAGGGCATCAAACCTTTATAAATCATTATATCATTTGATTTATAAAGGTCTATCTTTTGAGACTTTCTAATATTTTTAAATATCACATTATCTCTCCTTACTTTATGGATACACTTCAAATCATCCCTGACATATTGCTTTTTACCCCTCCTTGAATTTACCATATAGGAAATAAAATTCCTCTCAACCATCATGCTTTTATCCTTATAAGGGTTTTTCCTTTGAAATACTCCTATATTTGGAAATACATCAATATTCATCCCTATTTTATAGGGTTTCTCCATTTCTCCCGAGAGATGTTGGCTTTCAACCTTTATTTCCTTGTTGTGATTAGGTGAAATCATACTAACAATATCAACATCAGAATTGGGAGATTTTTTTTTTTTTGTTACTCCCGTATGTGATTGATGTAAACCTAAAGTCAAAAATTCATACTTAGGCTTACTTTTCAATTGTACCTTTTGTTGGAGAGATAGATTATTTGGAAACCCTAAACTTTTCTCATGAACATTTTCTTTTATTTTTGAAAAATTTATATCACCAGTTTTATTTGTCTAAGTGTGCTTTGGAGAATGCAACTTTTCTGATCCATAACAATGCTCCCAATTATCCTCATTGTTAATTTATGTCATTGCTCAATAAGATCTCCTGATCATCTGGAGATATTTCTTATTCTTCATGTAGTGGATTTGAAAACACAGAGATTTTTGTTAGACATACTCTGGCAGTATGTCATTGCATCATTTATATCTGCATTATTATAAAGAGGAAAACATTTAAAATGATCTTGATAGTTATATGAGTCTTAAATTTTTTGGTCATCATATGTGCTCTCATTGTCATTAATGTATTTATTAGAGAAATAGGAGGACTCATCACATAAAGTTTTTTTCCAAATGGCAGCCATCCTCTGTCATGTCATCACACAACTGACTTGAAAAAGATTTGAACCTATTTCCAGGTGCATGTGCACATTCTATCTGTTGTCCATGACACACCTCTTTTTCCTTTTCTGCATTTCTCTAATACTCTCTATCCAGAAGATGTGAAATTTGTTCACTACTGAGCATACAATCTTCCTTCTGATATTGCATGTTGTCTATTTCCACACAAGTCTCATCAACAATGGATTCTTCTTCAATCTGATCCAAACTTCCCTCTTCATTAGGGTTTTGTGTTCCCTCTATAGATCTCATCTTGCATCCATTATCTTCTGTAATAATTTCATCATGTAGATACCTGAGGAAACTATACAACTGAGAGTCATACCCTAACATATATATTTTATTTAATAACTCATAAAATGGAGGCTTGACATCTGAAGGTATCTCCTGATAAATATTGAACATCCTCATGAATAAATTTACTGCAGATTCATCTTCTTATTTTTTTATATTTAAAAATTCATCCAAGAGAGAGACACAAAATTTTGTTTCCATAGTGTATTCTTGGTCTTCCTCTAGCTCATAGCACATGCTTCCTTCTTCACCTACATCATGAAACACATCAAGGAACCATTGCTCCAACTCCCTCCATGATGAGATTCTTTGTGTAGGGAGTGATTCATAGGCTTCTCTTGCATTATCCTTCAATGTCCTGATGAATAACTTCATCACATAATCTTCTGCATAAATCTCATAATCCTTTTCGAATGTATAAAATGAGCCGAAATGATCAAGTGCTAATTCATCATATTCCCCATGGAATTTTGGTACAAGTTATGAAAGCTTAGGGAAAAACTTGTTCGGGATACATTGAAAGATTCTGAGATCCAATGGCCTGATGCCATCTGGAATAAATGGTTTTCTTTGAAACATTATAAACCAAAATTGCTATTTCTTGCAAAAAGGAAAATTTTAATCTCCTTCTAGATCTTCCCCCTTAGTAGGGTCACCAACTGAAATAGATCTTGTTATGTAGAATAGAGCCACCACCTCCTGTGGAGGAAAACATTACTTACTGATCTCCTGGTTCTTCCTTCCAATAGAGCACACCTTAACAAAGATTATGGAATTGAAATTTTGTAGACAACTCCCCAGCAGAGTTGCCAATCTTTTGGGTGACTCGGATGGGGAAAACAAAACTTATATCTTCAATGAAAAAACACCAGAGCTTCTAGGTTAATGTCAAATTATGTATGAAATCTCCCCAGCAGATTTGCCAATCTGTTGGTGCCCAAAACCATAGATTGGAAAACTTAAGGGTTTGCCAAATCCTCAAATATTCCAACTAGTCTTGGCCAATGAATAGGGATGGTCGAAGACCAAATCCCTCTGTACTTAAGGCTCCACTAAACCTAGGTGGGTATACCTCTTCCTCTCAAGCACAAAAGAGATTATTTAAAGTGGATTTAAGCCTTTTAGCAAATTAAAAACACTGGCAAATTGTTGTTCTGCAATTATGCTTGATTATGTGCTTTAAGTGAATGCTTTGAAAAGAAATGATTGTGAATATATATTGAAAATGAGATTGCTTTTGGGACTTAAATGAAATCTGCATAGATTAGTTCATAGAGGATTTGGGAAGAACATTTCTATCAAGGACCTTGAATGCATACAGATCAAAACCTTAAAAGATCAATAACAGACTAGTGCCACTATCTGGGGATATATATGACACTTTATTGACAAAATATCTTATCAACTTAAGAGACAATTTCTCATCAACTATGAAGGTTCAGTATGCATTATACAAACCTTAAGAACTCAGTCTTTCACTTAATGCAATGACATGTGATTCACATCATAGCAAATCTATAAACAAATTTATCAAGAGGACAAAGATAGCTCATCAACACAAAAGTGTACAAAGTATTTGGAAAAAGAGACAGTGAACCTTGTATATTAATCTTCAGGAAATAATTGCATACATAAGCTGCACTTGTAAATACTTCATTACAGATTGCTTGCACAAAATGATACTTCTTCTTCCTATAGACTTCTCTAATACAAAATGATATTCAATCCTTACAGCATTATGTTGCTCTTATGACTCTCCCCCCTATATCTACATTTTTTAACAACTTATATATGTGGTTGAATGGGTACCATACTCCTTTTGGGGTGAAAAGTCACCATTTTACATTTAAATTAACAAAACCCTTTGAAATTAATATGCAAACTAGTTAGTCAATAACCTTTCTTTAAGATATCTTTCAGGTTTTTGTTTGGTCGGTTGCCTTAAACTTCATATAAGAATCTAAAAAATTTTGTGGTGGTAGGAAACAACCACTTCTAAAATGGGTCTTCATCAGATTTGATATTTACATAAATTTTTATTCTAAGTCAACATATTCTTTCATGCAGGTCGAAATAATAGGCTTTTCAGCCTTCTTACGGTATTCTGTATGGTCTACAGCCAAAAACACATTGTAAAGATCTAATATTTTTACTGGAGCTTGGAAACTTGATTTTTGGAAATAGGTATTTCTTATATTTTCATGTTTCATTCATTTTAATTCTTTGTTCATATCATCTTTTCTACAAATCAAAAACACTAGTCTTTCATGGGGTCCATTGGAATTAATTTATTCATATCCTCCTTTACTCTAGTTGTTCAAATCATTAATCATCCATTATGTGTCATTTCCATGAAGTGACCACCATTTTTAATAGTAGGGTGCTTGAAATTATTTGGAAATTTGAAGCCCCAACAGATCCGGTGGTTGGAGTAAGTTGATCTAGCTGGTTTATCTATTTAGGATGTTGAATCGACTAGGGATACTTCATTCTTTATTTATTCCATGATTCTATGTGATGATTTGATAGAGTTGTGGATTTCTGTATGGAGATTGGTTTTCAATGTTCTGGTGTTTGATTCATTGTGCTCCGATATGATCATATCTTGTGTTGTGGTTTTGAAAGAATGTTTGGGATGTTTGTGTCTATCGTCGATTAATATGGTTCATGATTTGATTCTCCACAAGCTATATTTCTTGTCCAAGTTGTTGTTGTTAAGTGTTCTTGAGTGTTAGCATGTTGATTGATGCAAATTTGAACAAATGGTGTTGGTGCAGCTATTGTAGATGGTTCTAACATGCTTGTTGGTGTTTCCTAATCATGTCATATTTTTTTTGATGGTCCATGTTGATCATTGTGCATGTTCTTCATGATCTTATGGGTTCGGTGATATTCATGTTATGCGGTATTTTTGGTGGTGTAATGTGTTGTGGTTGATCTTGGTGAGATTTTTGGTGGTGGTGCGTGTTTGAGGAGTTGATTTAGGTCCATGCTATGTTGTCTATGAAATTGTATTGGTCTGGTGGTTGATTTATGTATCATGTGATGTAATTTTGTAATTAGGTGTTAAGGGTTTGGCCGACTTTGTAGTCAAGGTTGATGATTTGTATAAATGGGTGTAATATTCATGTAATTTGGTGGTGGTTGTTGAGTCTGCATTATTAGAGAGTGGTGTATGTGCGATCAAGTGAATTCATCTTTCATTGTGGTGTGTTGAGAAGAGATTGGTGAAGGGTAGACATATGAGCTTAACTAGAACTGTCATTAGGCATTAGCGGATGCTATTTTTGTAGTTCATCCTTGTCGGATTGTAGTCCGCATATTTTTGTAAGGTAGTGAAACTTCCCTGAGGTTTGTAGCCTTCTGGGTCATTGTAATTTGAGTATTGAGCTCTAGGCAGTGTGTCTGAATGCATGTGCATTCCCCATTGAGATATTTACACATACTACTGTAGAGTATCATCTCATTATGGGTAGGTTCCCACCATGGTTTTTCCCTTAACTGAGTTTTCCACATCAAAAATATTGGTGTTATGTGTGTTGTTGTTATTGTTGTTATCTTTCTTTTTGGTGCAGTTGATCAGATCTAAGATTGGGCTTAATTTGTATAATCCAGTGAAAATTGATTCAACCCACCCCCCTCTCAGTTTTCCTTCCTTGATGTTGCCAACAGATCATTCTAGAATGACATGGGTTGCATTTTTAAAATATAAATCAGAAGAATTAGAAAAATTCAAGATATTCAGGAAAGAGTTGAGAATGAAGTTGATAGAAGAATCAAGTGTTTGAGGTCTGACAGAGAAGGAGAATTTATTTCTGACAATTTTAACAATTTCTATGAGAAACATGGAATTAGAAGACTATTATCTGCCTCAAGGACACCACAATAGAATGGTGTAGTGGAAAGAATGAATAGAACAATACAAGAGGAAACTAGAATGATGATCAAAGGAGCAAGACTACTAGAGGTTTACTGGAGAGAAGCTATACATGCAGTAGTATACACCATTAATAGAATTTTATTTTGGAAAAGATATGGGAAAACATCATATGAACTATGGCATGGAATGATTCTGACAATGAAGTATTTCAAGTTATTTGGAAGTAGATGTTATAAATAAAGAGATGACAATAATCTTGAAAATTTTGATAGCATAGTAGATGAATGCATATTCATAGGATACTCTACAAGGAGCAAGGCATAAAGGTGTTATAACAAAAAACTAAACAAAATTGTTGAAAGTTCAAATGTGTTGGCTGGTGAAGACATTTATAAAGACTCTCACAAATTAGTAGGATATGAATCAAATGAGTCCTTTAAAAGAAGAGGGGAAGAAGAAAAGGAAAATGAAACTCAAGACGCTCCAATAAATACATCAAAGACCTCGAGGTATATACAAAGGGATCACTCTGAGGATTATATTATTAGAGATGAGTACAAAAGAATTATTACAAGAAGTAAGGCATCACAAGAATAAGTTTTGTTATGTTTACTTTTTGAGATTGAACCAAAGTCCAGTAGAAGAACCTTGCAATGATCAAAATTGGATGAAGGCAATGAGAGAATAACTAGACCAGATTGAGAAAAATAAAACATGGGAATTTGTACACAGACCGATAGATAAAAATGTAATTGGAATAAAGTGGGTATTCTGGAACAAGCTGGACGAAGATGGAAAGGATGTGAAAAACAAAGCAAGGTTGGTTTGCAAGGGTTACACTCAGGTTGAAGGAATTGACTTTGAGGAAACATATGCTCCATTTTCTCAAATGGAAGCTATTAGGATGTTCTTAACCTTTGAAACTTTTAAGGATTTCAAAGTTTATTAGATGGATTTAAAATCAACATTTTTGAATGGAGAACTAAAAGAAGTTTATATTGAACAATCCGAAGGATTTAAGTTGAGAGATGATCTGAATATTTTTTGCAAGTTGAAAAAGGCTTTGTATGGATTGAAACAAGATCCTAGAGCTCGGTATGGAAGGATAGACACACATTTGGTTGGTCAAGGCTTTCAAAAGGGATCTTCTGACAATAATCTTTACTTCAAAGTTGATTTAGGTAAAATCATCATTGTTAGTGTATGTTGATGACATGATATTTGGAAGAAATGATGGTATGCGCAAAAGGTTTGTTGGTGACATGCAGAAGGAATTTGAGATGTCCATGATCAGTAAGTTAAATTTCTTTCTTGGATTACAAGTGAATCAGAATAGTAAAGGAATCTTCATTTCTCAGTCTAAATATGTTAAAGAATTTTTGAAGAATTTTGGGTTGGAGAATTATAAACCAGTTAGTACACCTATGACAACTAGATGCAAGTTAAAAAAAGATGAAAAATCTTTTAAGGATGATTAAAGTAAGTACATATCAATGACTAGAGGAATATTATATCTGACTGCAACCATATCGGATATCATGTATGTTGTTTCTTTAGCAGCCAAATTTCAGCAAGAACTAAAAGAATCACATGTTGTTGTAGTAAAAAGAATCTTCAAATATTTAAAGAGAATAGAAAAGTTTAGATAAAGAAATCAAGATAGAGATTCAAATTTCACTTCATGATATAGAGAGCCCAATCAAATCACAAAAAAGTCAAAACCATTCTTCAAAGTTGCTCACAAGTTTACAAGGAAAAATAAACTCATCAACTCCTTTATTTGGCTTCTTGATCCTAGCCAGTTCACCCAAAACTTGGTTCAAACTCACCAAATGGTTTGAAAAACTTGGGTCAGGCTTCTAAAAAGGATTAAGCCATCATGACCACCCATTTCATGCACTGGTTCACTTCCCATAACCTCTCCCTAGATGAGTTGATTCACAAAGGGCCTATTTAGAGGGTTTTTAGGCCTTAACTCACAAACTTCCCAAATGAATTCTCAAATAAAATAGAGATTAAAACACCCAATATCAAGTTACATAATATACCCCCAAACCACTAGCAGTTGCTTTGGAACATGTGCATAAAAAATGGCCTCCTATGATGTCCTAATTAGGCCTATTAGGCCTCTTTTTTGAAGAGACTATCAACAAAACCCTTTCTAATATACAAGAAACTTCTCAAAACTTCATAAATGGGTCTCAAATATGTCAAATCCATAAGTTTTAAGGCATGACACTGTCCCTTAGTCATGAGTTTACAAAACCCTTGTTTTTAAGCCAATATGAGGAGGGTTTCTTAGAAATCCCACTTCCACACTTTCCCACACTTCACAAACTATTAAAAATAATTAAAAAATGTTTTCACATACTTTTAGAACACTCACATTACCCTTCCCAACTGATGTTCATCCATTTCCCACTTCATACCTCTCATTTTCACTTGAGAATGTGTCTCAGTCCACCTTAAGGCATCATCACAAAGCCTTAAAAAGAACTCAAAAACCCTTGTAAGTAATTGAAACACAAAATATACAATAGAATAGGCCATTCCAACAAGTTACAGTTCCATATAGTGGGTGGAATGGCCAAAACAAAAATTTATTCTTACAAGGCCTGTTGTTGCCCATGTATAGGCAGTTTACACAAAAGTGCTTATAAAATTCTCAAAACTTAATGAAACGACTCCAAAACAAATGAAAATGAAAGATAAATCAGAGAACTATCATTCAATAATAGTTTCTTAGCATGAGAAGACCATATAAAAGAGTACAATTTTCTGCAACGTGAAAAACAATAATTTTTTGGAAAAATCAATGATTTCTTTATTTCTTCTTGAGTGCCATGTACATTTTTTAATCTTCCAATCCCCCATTCAACCTCTAAAGGGTCTTTTATCCCCTTAGAATAGTTTTTCAACCACCTTTAACGACTTTTCATACTATATAACCGTTGGGGTTCCAATATGACAACATTACATGATGACAACTTTTAAAGTTGACAATTTTTATCATGACATTTTTTAGCAATCTTTCCTTGTTGTTTACAAAACTTTGTAGAAACCACCATATTGATTTGAAATCACCCTATCATGCCTAAAAGAGGTCAAATAGACCTTGGAACAATATTATATCTCATGGCATCATTTGACCCATGTGACAACATTTGACAATATTTGCTCCTATAAGCCTATTAGACAATATGACCCAAAACATTGAACTCAAACCTACGCAAATGGTTCATAGAACCTTATTTAAATAATTTCAACATGAAATGAGACTAAAAAATCAGATTGGCCTCATAGAGGCATATGACCTATTGGTTCCCAAATCAACAGATTGGAAATTTCTAAGGTTATGCCAAATCCTATCTTCAAACTTCCCAATTGACTTGGCCAACTGATAGATTGATCACTTAGGATTACTCACTCCCTACACTTTAGGCTCTGCAAGACCTAGGCGAGTGTACCTATTCAACAATTGACTTCTTTAGGCTGATGCTTTTTATAGCAGATTACACTTCACACTGTATTATGATTCTGATGTTTATCTCCAAGTGGAAATTACTGTTGAGATAAAATTCTTTAATTTCTTCTATTTATTCCTACTTCCTACTTTTATATCCTACTTATATCTCCAAAACATAAACTAAAAAATGTAAATGTTATGAATTAATTAAATGTAATTTTGATGGTTGTTCAATGTCTTCCCTCCTCTTGGGCTACACAGTCACGAATTCCTAGAATTTCACATTTAACCCCTGTGAGACAGTTTTTAAATCCACTACTAGAATGGATCTATCAACTATTCCAATCTCCAATACTACTCTACTATTTTCTTGTCACAATAGTTAGTTTGATTGAGTTTGAATTTTACTTGAAAATACTAGCAAGACAAGAATCATAAGGATAGGAAGGTCTCAAATGAATCTTGTTCTTCTAACTGCTACAACAATGAACATTGTTTTGTAAGAAAACTTAAGACAACGATTACTTTCTTAAAGGAATAATCACAAGAGAACTGATATCTAGGATAAAAGATTTCCTTTAGCACATTTTAATTGAAAACACTTAGATCATTCACTAAGAATAAAATTTACAGAATAAAAAGGTTGTCTTCTATTGATTTTATTTGAAAATGAACATATTACATACTTATATCAAACTGGGGGGTCAAGCCCCTTCAAAGAGTCTTTTAAAATAAAACTAAACATGTGATAACTAAATGCTTTGATGCCTAGTTAAACATAAATGAACTTTGGATAAGTGATCAACATATCCTTGGCTTAAATATGTATCACAATCTTTAGTGATTCCTCTGATGTTACTCTCTACAATGAACATTTCTTCTACACAATTGCTAGTTGTGTTCGTGTCTTGATTCTATGCTGCTCTCATTGCATCACGTAAATATTTTTGGCATTCCTATACCCACATTATTTGGTCCTTCAATTTTCCATCCTCGGTTATAAGAGAGGGTATGCCATTCCTTGTAATTGAGGTAAAAAACCTGGACTCCCCCATGAGTTGATCTGCAAATCTGTTGTGAGCCTCTATTAATTCCTCAATTTCTCTGATGACAACTAGATCAAGATCAGATCTTTCTTGAATTGCATCAAGTACTTCTTCCAACCAGTCATCCAACCTCTTGTGCTCTATGATAGCAAGATTGATTTTTGAGCATGTATTCCAACACTTGTCTATCCATATCATCTTAGATTTGAACCTTTTTTGAATGAATATTAACATAACATTAGATTTGGCATTAGTCAACTGAATTCTTAACTGTCATTTTTCTTCTTTTAGTTGAATGTTTTTATCCTTGGGCTGTGAGCTTTATCCTAATGTTAATGAAGGCGTATGCCCCGTTGCATTCAATTGATCCTTCAAGAGCTCAATTTCCCTAACAAACCTCTGATTCTTGGCTCTGAGAGCATCATTTTCCTTCATGATAAGCTGGGTTTGAGCCTTATTCAACTTGGCTATGTTGATTCCCAAATCGACAGTAGCTATAGGATCTGCTTCTCCCACCTTAAAAGTCATAATATGTCTCAAATCTTTCCCTGTATTTATGATTAGAGGCTTCTTGTGTGGCGGATACAAGGCCCAAACCTGAAGTGCATGTTCATCTGGATTGTATCTTGATCCTATGAATACCTAGGTCACCCCTTATGGGCTCAACTTGTGTTTTGCACCACTATTGTGCAAAAAATTGTCAAATACCAAAGAAGACTAAAAATCCCATCCAAGGAAGATCAATACACCTTCATCTCCCAAGAGTTTCCTCCCCTTTTCAGGGGTCATTGTGCTCATCTCCTACTCTATATCCATCCTTAAGATTTCTAAAAGAATTCCTTCATTACTATCAGTGACGTCAACAGTTTCTCTCACAACTTTTCCTTTTAGTTGATATAAAAAAGACCCAAATTCATGTGTTTTAATAAATTGATCATCAGAAATAAAGTGGCTATAAGCCATCTACCTAGAATCTGCTTCAAAGTCTCTAACTTCTAATCCTCTATTTGTTGGCTGATATGAATCAACCTTGGAGACTAAAATCCTATTAAGTTTTTGAGGTTGATCCTCATCATTAGATGAACCCTTGCCAACAGAATAAATGAATTCCATACTCTGAATTTCTCTTATTCTGGTCTCAACATTCATATTATACTCTTGAATAGCTCTAATGGCCTCAGCCTCATCCAAGTTTCTCATCACATCTTCTTCAAGGTAGGGCTGGTGGATGTACCCACTCAATTTTTGTGATCATTTAGCATTGTCAATGAAGCCCTCTGGATCAAATTTCTTTCTTAGTGTGGCTTTGTTCATGTTGAAATGTTGTAGCTTGCCCAGTATCTAGTCATACCACTCCTTAGCAAGCATAGTGAAGTTAGTAAAACATAATGTTATAGGCATGAAGGACTACTTCTCATATGACCTCAAATTTATAACATTAGAAAAATCTAGTTGTCTCACTATTTCCAATTAGGTTAGTCTATCAAGCATAGTTATAGGTAGGATGAACGAAGTGTCCTCAAATCCATAGACTCTTATTATTATAGCATTTGAATAACAATACCAGTCTCCCTAGTTATGCTTTACTGTGTCCGGACCACCATTATCTTTTGGCCTCAAGAACTTCTTGATCTCATTTGACAAGGAATATTCACAAGGATGGTTGTACATCTTGAAAATAACCTTCACAAAGTACTCTTGAAAATAGGCATAATTAGCCCTGGCAAACCTACTGTCCCTGATGGATGTCCATAATTGAATAGGTAATGGCTAACCTTCGTGATCAATCTTTTGTATATTTAACTCATCTAGCCATATACCCCTTTCACATACAATGTATAATACCATATGTATTAGAATAGAGTAGTATCTAAGAGATGCATCAGAGAGATCCTTCTTAGCTTTTGTAAGAGATATGTCAATAAACCTGTGAACTGATGATGCATAATCAAAATTTCTAGGATGGTGGCTCCCAACATCTGCTGCTATCACTATAGGCTCAAGTGTCATAAGTCCAAGAGCCTCAACCCCTAACACCTGTCTGACAGTATAGTATATGTACTTGAAGTAGTTCTCAAACAAATTCACATTAAAGGGTGGTCCATCATCATCTGTTAATGGAACTAAATTCTTATCAACTCTCAGTCGATATAATGGCAATCTCCACCCCTTGTAAGTGGTGTCTAACCTCCAATATTCACTACTTAATTCCTCATAAAGAATTGGATGGTCACATATATCTTCAAAACATAAAACCTCCTCAATTACACTTTTGGATAATTGTACAAATGGTTTACCTTGTAGGTCACAAATAGCTTTAAGGTCTGAATTATAATGTTAAGCCAAAATCTTGACTAGGTCTACATACATGAACACATTAGGGACAACTATTTTTTCCAAATTCATTCTCCATGGGTTACAGATGGGTTGTGTTGTTCATCAAAACTGATTAACCCAAGCACACCTGCAATTGATCTATAAAGTAGCCAATTCAATCTATGAAGAACCTCAGGGCTTGGACAACATAACAAGGATATAAATCCTTCTACTCTTTAGGCTCTACAAAACCTAGGCAGGTATACCCTTTTGATGCATTAAATACAATGATTATAGATACATAGCTGCATCAACATAAATAGATAGATCTCACCAGGGCTCTATAACAAGTAGTTTACTACAGATAGGCTAGATCTGCACATAAAACTTAGCTATGTTTTAGCATGAGATAGATGATAAATTTCAAAACATAACATAAATTAAAGATATCCTCATTGGATTTTTTATTGGTTTGAGAATCCCCTTAATTGCAGGATTAGTGCCTTATCCAAGGGCAACAAAGTCACAAATCAAACTATAGATGAAAACTTATACTACATATCCATCTTAATTCTCAAGTATTCCTGCATTTAATGCCTTGCATAAATGCATTACTCAGCTCATCCACAGAAAATATCAAATCCAAAAACATAATCCCTATTTTATTAATGTTTGTTCACAGAGTTTAAAATCTTCCTTGAAGATTACCTACAAACCAACATTACACTCACAGACATAGTTGCTCATGACCAACTTGATCCTCCTTAAGAATTAGATTTGAATAAAATGAGATTACATTTCAGAGACAAATTCTGTACGAATTTGTGCATGCCTTACATAGACAAGAACCTGCAACTAAGAACACCTATAGCAAAGAATTGAACTCCATTACTAAAAGAAAAGCCCTGCCTTGTACAATCTTGAAGAGAACTCAGAATTGGAAACCATGAAAATATGGAGCCATTCTCCAAATTTCTAGAACCCTTACATTGAGAAGAGAATTGGAATAAGAAGGAGAGGGAAAAACATCATATTTCATTAGAACAAGCCAAGTGTCTCTATTTCCAACTGAATTTTAATCCCTTTCTCTTTCCCATGGAAACTGCTTTCAAAATATCCAATATTTGTTAAAACTAAGCACCTGATTGGATTCCTTATCCCGAGAGCTTACCGGCAATATATAACACTTCATATTTTGTCCAAAAATAGACCTCTAGGTGAATTAATTCATTTTTATGCCTCCATCATTTAAATTTTTTGAATTTCTTGTATAGTTTCAACTATACATTTAATTTTAATTTTTCACCCATTTTACATACCATGCATCCTGCAACGTGGTGACCTACGATTCGTTGATGGGACCCACTGGGCACCACCTAGGATGGCACATCATCTTTCACCATGTGTCCACCCCGTCATCGCCACTGGACTGCTTGGTGGACTGCCACATCATCCCCATGTGTCTGCCACTTGTGCGTCACCTCAGCGCCATGTCAGTGCCACTGAACAGAACCCGTGAGATGGACCACCATGTCATCCTACCACCTGCCTTTCTCCATTTTGTAGACCTTATTTGGTGTGCATCTTTCCTTTGCAAAGTCGCGCCGACCGTCAAATCATCTCAAACATGTAGGGTCTTTAACCTTTGCTATTTCACACAATTTTCGGCCTAATCTTTTTGCCATTTCATGATGGCTAACCAGTGTGCATCTTTGTCTTGCGAAATCACGCTGACCGTCGATGTGCTTGGCACCTGCTCGCTGGTTAATTTGCTTCTTCTCTGAAAAATTTCGCCGACCTCAAGATCCGTGCCTACGTAGGGTCCACTTGGTCGCCGCTCAGTCAGTCTCCTCGATCGCCTTTGGATCCACACCCACACGTGTGGGGTCCACCTTGGGCACCCATCAACACCATCCATCAAAAGCCTTTTGTGGCTTTGACACTATGGATGGGTGGAGTTTTACTTGTAAATTCCAAAAAATGCTCCTGCCCAGCCAATGTGGGATAATGCATTTTAGCTTGAAAATACATTTTGAAGCTTTTACTAAGTGTTAATGGCTGATTGCAAAGGAGGAGAATGGTTGGTTTACATCTGCCAGCTATAAACATCCTTCAACGCCCCTCCTTCACCACCCATGTGAACTGCCAATTTGCACTTGTTGGAACATGTTTTTAATGCCTTTTACCAGCCACGCAGCTATTGCATTTGTATGAAAGTTTCTAATGGCCTCTTTCATCACTCCATCCACCACGCACAGGGATGTATCTGCTGAGAGACTTTCAGAAAACCCCACGCAGAAGGGAAGGAAGTGCTGGTTATTGGCTGCCCATTTCCATGTCAATCTAGAGTTTAGAATAAATCTAAAAACCCCCAAATATCTTTCAAAACCACGCTCCACGTGAAAGAGGGATTTATGGCTTTGAACTAGCTAATTTGCATTTTCCTTGTTTGCATTTGCCTTGTTAATTTTTTGCCCAACCAGCACCATGAGGGAGTGAAGGAGGAACCACGTGAGGGAGGACTGCTAGTTAATTCTGTCATTTGCATTTGATTAAGAGTTTCTGAATTGCCCTTCAACTCCCACGTGGCATGGGATTTACTCCTACCAACAAGTTTGCTTGAAGTTTCAATGGCCCCTTTAACATGCTCTGCACCACCACATTGCATTGTTTTTTGACAGCCATCACGCCACTGACAAGGAAGTCACTATTGTTGCATATGTTTGGGACATTTTGATGATTCTAACACTAAGCATGTTAATCTCTCTAGCTTTTCTGAGAAGAGACTTGGCTTCCCTTATTTCCATTGCTTTAATCTATTTATTATCATATTGCTGCAACAATGCCCAATAATATCTTTACTCTGTTACATACTTGCCTGGGAGTATCTGCGGTCTCTTTTATTAACTACCAATTTGCAATTTGGTTTAGTAAATGTGCCTCTTTATTGAGACTGCACAAGAGATGAATTTTATCATCATCACTCTTATAACATGTCTCATAATCAAAATCCACATTCAGATATTCCGAAAATCTTTTAGTAAACAAAGTCGCCAATAAAATCAATGTACAGGCATGAGCCAGGTCGGGCCCCAAAGTGGGTCCGACTAAAAAAAATTTCATTTTCATACAACTGACCTTAGAAATACTTGACGAACCTTAAAAAAACATATGGAATCAATTGGCACCATTTTCGGATCATCAGACCGAGTTTTGCGACTTTCAGGCACTTATGCCACATTTTCACATTTAATCACGAAGACGTAATTTTCAAAGTGGTCAAAACACCTTTTTGGACCTCGCCATCTGACAGGCGTGTACTCTGATATACAAGAATGAACTCTACCAAATAGTTTCTAAAGATGAGTCCTGAGTGCAGAGAGATTATTTTCAAAAATGCCCAACTGGCTTTGTCGACACTGCGGACCTGATGAAGTCAATGTTCTGGCAACACATGATGCCTTTCTCAAAAATATCAAACGACCTTCATAGACCCTCAAATTTGAAATACAGGTACCTTGAAGTACATATTAAATCTTTAAATTCTCAGTTTGACCAAAAGTTTGACTGGGTACAAATAGTGCACTCGTGAAAATGGCTACTTTAACTGATATAGCAATGAAAATACGGATCACTGAAAACGATGACTCAATGAACACTTTTGAAAACCGATCAAATGGATTGGCAGAGGATTGAAACTTGAAACATAGCTTGTTATTCATACCAACAATATCCTGGAATAAACATTATGTCTTAACACTTATTGAGGCAGCTTTTACACTTATGTGAAACAGGGCTCCGACTAGCAGCTGAAACAGGGACTAGTGAAACCACACAAACTGCAAAGAGTTCGAGCTTTGAAAACTGAGCAAATGAATTGATAGAGACTTGAAATTTTTCATGCTGACTCAAATTTACACATATAATCCAATCCATTTTTAAATTATTCATGACGATAACAAGGCAAAAGATATAAACACCCAAAGTAGGCTACTCAATAAAATCTGCATTTGTGCCTAAAATGCACTTTCAGCTCACCCCTCGAAATGGGTACCTGGTACACTTATCTAGACTAAATTCTGAAAGTTTCAAATCACAACATAGGTCAAATGAAAGGTGTAGGACATGTTTCCAAATCCTTACCCCCTAAAAATCAACTGGCTCCATTTTGCCCTCTCTCTAACTAGGCCATTCAAACTGACTCATTTTATGACCATTTGGAGATGCAGAGAATTTTTTTGAAATGGGCCTCTCAAATTACTCAAATTTAATGAGTCCCAATAGTGGCTCTGACTGGGGATGGTTGATTGCAAGATCAACACAAGAATCTAGAGTCTATGGTTAAGAAGACCACCCAAAAAATGGATCATTCTCTCATCTCTTCTCTTCTCTTCTCAAAACTGAGGGCTCCTTATTCTACCTAAACAACATGGAACTTTATTGAAAACCACACAATTGAAAGAAAAGTGACTGTACAAGATATGCAAACATACTTATAAAATGGCTCCCAACAACTAAAGTCTAAACCAACTCTTTCCCTTATCAAAAATCTGATTCTCATCACTTAATAATGTAAACAATTTGAGCAAACACTGATCATCAGAGAAATGTTTTTATTACGACACACATATTTCAGCATGCTTTTCCAATCAACATTATATGCATACTCATCATGAACATAATTTTGAACCTTACTTTCATGATCAACCACTGAAACGTATCCATTCTTTTCATCATCTACTAAGTGAAATAAATCAACATCTTTAACATCCCACTCTTGAAAAAAAGAACATACCTTTGGCTCAAGCATATAATCTGAAGTAAGATTTACACATTCACTCATCTTCGCATGAAAAACTTCAAGATGGGGTTCAAACACACTAGCAAGCAACCCATTATAAATATTTCCATCCTAACACATGTCACTGCTGCATGGAATGGTATCAACATCATGAACGAGTTCATCATTTACAACATCTAGTTGATCAGTTATTTCTTCATACAAAGGGTTAGAAACCAAATGAAGAATCCCCTTATGAACATTATGACAATGAAGTGGTTGGTCTGTATCTATATCAACATTGAATAAAACATTAGAAAAATTGCTAAAGATATCATTTGCCCTATCATCATAATCATCGTCATCAGAAAAAGAGGAAAATGAAACTTGGCTGGAACTATCCTCAGTGTTCCATGTTTCACAACCACAAGATTTCATCCTATGACCATCATTTTGAGAATCAAAATAGTCATACTTTTCTTGCCACAACTGATCCTTTTTACCAATAAATCAATAACTCTAAGGCTCTCCAACATTTGAACCTTCTTGTCCACAACTTCAGAAGATTTCCTAAGTTCTTCAATCTTCTAGAATTGCATTGCACTTTGCTGTTGCATGTGACATTCTTTAAAAATTTGTTCATCATGTGTGCTATATTTTCATTGCAATCATGTGTACCATTAAGATTTTCTAAATTAACTTTGTGCATAACTTTCAAATTAGAAAGATCACCAACATGATTATAAGAAGTGAAATCTGAAAATACTTTTACTTCATCTTCGACACAATTGACATTATCAATATCTAAGTGAGGATCAACCATTGTTTGCACCAAACAACTTGGATTTTCAAAGGGATTTAAATTATCATGGTTGCCAACACAAGTATGAACACCAAAACTCTGAATATTATTCCTCACTTCACATTTAGTTGCAACATTACAAACATTATCATAGCAGACACCAACAGATACAAGTCTTTTAGGAATGCCATATTTTAAATTTTTCTCTATGTCCATGGCTGTCACAAATGCCTAATGTAATGTCTTTGGCTCTTTATCCCTCAACCTGTAACTCATCTTACTCCCAAAGGCATCCAAATAAATCACTAAAGACACTTCATCATTTAGTTTATACCCTTGTGGGATCTCAGCCAGTGCTTTGGAGAATCTGACATTGGAGATCGACACTAACTCACCTTCCTCAATTCTGATCTCGATCAATTTCCTCAGTGCATCATTAAAGTTTATTCTCTCAGCAAATTGCTCAAGAAAAGAGGCAACTAATTCTTCCCATGAGGGAATAGAAGCATCCTGCAAAAATGAGAACCAAATCCTGGCATCCCCTTTCAAGCTCTGCACAAACAACTTCATGCAAACATCCTCATGACAAATTTCATAGTCATTCATTAAATCAACAAAGTTTTGCACATGCATTCTTGCTGATTGTAACTAGTCCCCATTAAACAATGGTAAATGCTTCCTAATGTCACTTGGAATCTGATTCGGGTAACCATGTATGCCATCAAAACAAAATGGCACATAACCTTTAATAGAGAAATTTCTACAACAATCCATTACTAGCTGCAATCTTCCCTGAATACATTCACTATTTTCAACCAATAAAATTTATTTGCAGCTGTAGTTTATCTTCTCTATTATTCAAAATACTTCACCCATGCTTTAACTGAAAATTTTCAAAATAGGCAATATGTGAAGTATGAATTTCTTTTCCTTTCGATGGTGACCTTCTCACCTAATAAGGAACAAATAACTACCCCAACAATGAGGAATACCTAGAGTAAATTTGTTGTTGCTGTTCACTTCACTTCTGACTGGAAATTTGAAAAACTCCTCCAAATCTCAGGTTTGTTCTTACAGAGTCGCCACCTCCCTGAAGAGGAATAAAATTCAAACCACTGATCTTCACTCTGAAACACTTTCAGATTTCTGGGTCATACCACACACAGTAGAGTCACATAATAATTTTCTAATTTCTTAGCAACAAGAATTTCCAAGGTACACACTTTCAAATCTAAAAATAACTTTCAGATTCATAAACTTCTATGACTCTTCCCCAAATGAATTTTGGCTAGATTGATGGGTTTCACTTGACAATTTTTTTTTATATCATTCCCTAGCAGAGTCGCCATTTTTGTTGTTCATCAAAGCTCATTAACCCGAGCACACCTACAATTGATCTATGAAGTAGCCAATTCAATCTATGAAGAACCTCGGGGCTTGGACAACATGACAAGGATCTAAATCCTTCTACTTTTTAGGCTCTGCAAAACCTAGGCGGGTATACCCTTTTGATGCATTAAATACAATGATTACAGATACATAATTGCATCAACATAAACAGATCAATCTCACTAGGGCTCTATAACAAGTAGTTTACTGCAGATAGGCTAGATCTACACATAAAACTTAGCTATGTTTGAGCATGAGATAGATGAAACGTTTCAAAACATAACATAAACTAAAGATATCCTCATTGGATTTTTGATTGGTTTGAGAATCCCCTTAATTGCAGGATCAATGCCTTATCCAAGGGCAATAGAGTCACAAATCAAACTATAGATGAAAACTTATACTATAGATCCATCTTAATTCTTAAGTATTCCTGCATTTAATGCCTTGCATAAATGCATTACTCAGCTCATCCACAGAAAATATCAGATCCAAAAACATAATCCCTATTTTATTAATGTTTGTTCATAGAGTTTAAAATCTTCCTTGAAGATTACCTACAAACCAACATTACACTCACAGACATGGCTTCTCATGACCAACTTGATCCTCCTTAAGAATCAGATTTAAATAAAATGAGATTACGTTTCAGAGACAAATTTTGTACGAATTTATGCATGCCTTACATACACAAGAACCTGCAACTAAGAACACCTATAGAAAAGAACTGAACTCCATTACTAAAAGAAAAGCCCTGCCCTGTACAATCTTGAAGAGAACTCAGAATTGGAAACCATGAAAATATGGAGCCATTCTCCAAATTTCTAGAACCCTTACAATGAGAAGAAAATTGGAATAAGGAGAGGGAAAAACATTAGATTTCATCAGAACAAGCCAAGTGTCTCTTTTTCCAATTGAATTTCAATCCCTTTCTCTTTCCTATAGAAATTGCTCTCGAAATATCCCACATTTGTTCAAACTAACTACTTGATTGGATTCCTTATCCCGAGAGCTTTCTGGTAATATATAACACTTCATATTTTGGCAAAAAATAGACCTTTGGGTGAATTAATTCATTTTTATGCCTCCATCATTTAAATTTTTTGAATTTCTTGTATAGTTTCAACTATACATTTAATTTTAATTTCTCACCCATTTTACATACCCTGCGTCCTGCCACGTGGCGACCTGCGATTCATTAATGGGACCCATTGGGCACCACCTGGGATGACACATCATCTTTCACCATGTGTCCACCTCGTCATCACCACTAGACTGCTTTGTGGACTGCCATGTCATCGCCATGTGTCTACCACCTATGTGCCACCTCAACGCCACATCATCGCCACTGGACAGGACCCGCAAGCTAGACCGCCATGTCATCTTGCCACCTGCCTTTCGCCATTTCACAGACCTTATTCAACGTGCATTTTTCCTTCGCGAAGTCATACCGACCATCAGATCATCTCGAACATGCAGGGTCTTTAACCTTCACCATTTCACACAATTTTCAGCCTAAGCTTTTCGCCATTTCGCGATGGCTAACTAGTGTGCATCTTTGGCTTGTGAAATCACGCTGACCGTTGATCTACTTATGACCTGCTCGCTATTTAATTTGCTCCTTCTCTGCAAAATTTTGTCGGCCTCGGGATTCGCACCTGCATGGGGTCCACTTGGTCACCACTCAGTCAGCCTCCTTAGTCGCCTTGGCATCTGCACCCATGCGCGTCGGGTCCGCCTTGGGCACCCATCAACACCATCCGTCAAAAGCCTTTTGTGGCTTTGACACTATGGATGGGTGGATTTTTACATATAAATACCAAAAAATGCTCCTGCCCAGCCAATGTGGGATAATGCATTTTAGCCTGAAAATACATTTTGAAGCTTTTACTGAGTGTTAATGGCTGATTGCAGAGGAGGAGAATGGCTAGTTTACATCTGCTAGCTAGAAACATCCTTCAACGCCCCTCCTTCACCATCCACGTGAACTGCCAATTTGCACTTGCTGGAACATGTTTTTAATGCCTTTTACCAGCCACGCAGCTATTGCATTTGTATGAAAGTTTCTAATAGCCTCTTTCATCACTCCATCCACCACACACAGGGATGTATCTGCTAAGAGACTTTCAAAAAACCCCATGTAGAAGGGAAGGAAGTGATGGTTATTGGCTGCCCATTTCCATGTCAATCTGGAGTTTTGAATAAATCTTAAAACCCCCAAATATCTTTCAAAACCATGCTCCATGTGAAAGAGGGATTTATGGCTTTGAACCAGCCAATTTGCATTTTCCTTGTTTGCATTTCCTTTGTTAGTTTTCTGCCCAACCAGCACCGTGAGGGAGTGAAGGAGGCACCATGTGAGGGATGACTGCTAGTTAATTCAGCTATTTGCATTTGATTAAGAGTTTCTGAATTGCCCTTCAACTCCCACATGGGATGGGATTTACTCCTGCCAACAAGTTTGCTTGAAGTTTCAATGGCCCCTTTAACATGCTCTGCACCACCACATTGCATTGGCTTGAAAGTTATTTGATGTTGTTTTTTGATAGCCATCATGCCACAGACAAGGAAGTCATTATTGTTGCATTTGTTTGGGACATTTTGATGATTCTAACACTAGGCAGGTTAATCTCTCTGGCTTTTCTGAGAAGAGACTTGGCTTCCCTCATTTCCATTGCTTTAATCTATTTATTATCATATTGCTACAACAATGCCCAATAATATCTTTACTCTGTTACACACTTGCCTGTGAGTATCTGCGGTCTCTTTTGTTAACTGCCAATTTGCAATTTGGTTTAGTAAATGCGCCTCTTTATTGCAACTGCATAGGAGATAAATTTTATCATCATCACTCTTATAACATGTCTCATAATCAAAATCCACATTCAGATATTCTGAAAATCTTTTAGTAAACAAAGTCGCCAATAAAATCAATGTACGGGCATGAGCTAGGTTGGGCCCCAAAGTGGGTCCAACTAATTTTTTTTTCATTTTCATACAACTGACCTTAAAAATACCTCTGGAATCGATCGGCACCATTTTCGGATCATCAGACTGAGTTTCGCAACTTTCAGGCACTTACGCCACATTTTCACATTTAATCGCGAAGACGTAATTTTCAAAGTGGTCAAAACACCTTTCTGGACATCGCTATCTGACAGGTGTGTACTCTGATATACAAGAATGAACTCTACCAAATAGTTTCGCAAGATGAGTCCCAAGTGCAGAGATATTAATTTTTGAAAATGTCCAATTGAATTTGTCGACACTGTGGACCTGACGAAGTCAATGTTCTGGCAACACATGATGCGTTTCTCAAAAATATCAAACCACCTCCGTAGACCCTCAAATTTGAAACACGGGTACCTTGAAGTAAATATTAAATCTTTGAATTCTCAATTCAACCAAAAGTCTGATTGGGTACAAATAGTGCGCTCGTGAAAATGGCTACTTTAACGTATATAGCAATGAAAGTACGGATCACTGAAAATGATGACTCAATGAACCCTTTTGAAAACCGATCAAATGGATTGGCATAGGCTTGAAACTTGAAACATAACTGTTTATTCATACCAACAATAGTCCAGAATAAACATTATGTCATAACACTTACTGAGGCAACTTTTGCACTTATGCGAAACAGGGCTCTGACTAGCAGCTGAAACAGGGACTAGTCAAACCACACACACTACAAATAGTTTGAGCTTTGAAAACTGAGCAAATGAATTGCTAGAGACTTTAAATTTTTCATGATGACTCACATTTATGCATAGAATAGAATCCATTTTGAAATTCTTCATGAAGATCAACAGGATAAACGATATAAACACCCAAAGTAGGCTACTCAATAAAATCTGCATTTGTGCCTAAAATGCACTTTCAGCTCACCCCTCTAAATGGGTACCCGGTACAGTTATCCAGACTGAATTCTAAAAGTTTCGCATCACAACATAGGCCAAATGAAAGGCGTAGACATTGTTTCCAAAGCCTTACCCCCTAAAAATCAACTGGCTCCATTTTGCCCTCTCTCTAACTAGGCCATTCAAACTGACTCATTTTATGATCATTTGGAGATGCAGAGAATTTTTTTGAAATGGGCCTCTCAACTTACTCAAATTTAATGAGTCTCAATAGTGGCTCTGACTGGGGATGGTTAATTGCAAGATCAACACAAGAATCTAGAGTCTATGGTTAAGAAGACCACCCAAAAAATGGATCATTCTCTCATCTCTTCTCTTCTCTTCTAAAAAATGAGGGCTCCTTATTCTACCCAAATAGCAGGGCACTTTATTGAAAACCACACAACTGAAAGAAAAGCGACTATACAAGATATACAAACATACTTATAAAATGGCTCCCAACCACGAAAGTCTAAACCAACTCTTTCCCTTATCAAAAATCTGATTCTCATCACTTAATAATGTAAACAATCTGAAGCAAACACTGATCATCAGAGAAATGTTTTTATTACAAAACACATCTTTCAGCATGCTTTTCCAATCAGCATTATATGCATACTCATCATGAACATAATTTTGAACCTTACTTTCATGATCAACCACTGAAACGTATCCATTCTTTTCATCATCTACTAAGTGAAATAAATCAGCATCTTCAACATCCCACTCTTGAAAAAATGAACATACCTCTGGCTCAAGCATATAATATGAAGTAAGATTTACACATTCACTCATCTTCACATGAAAAACTTCAAGATGGGGTTCAAACACACTAGCAAGCAACCCATTACAAAAATCTCCATCCCTACACATTTCACTGTTGCATGGAATGGTATCAACATCATGAACTAGTTCATCATTTACAACATCTGGCTGATCAGTTATTTCTTCATACAAAGGGTTAGAAACCAAATGAAGAATCCCCTTATGAACATTATGACAATGAAGTGGTTGGTTTGTATCTATATCAACATTGAATAAAACATTAGAAAAATTTCTAAAGATATCATCTGCCCTATCATCATAATCATCTTCATCAGACAAAGAGGAAAATGAAACTTGGCTGGAACTATCCTCAATGTTCCATGTTTCACAACCACAAGATTTCATCCTATGACCATCATTTTGAGAATCAAAATAGTCATACTTATCTTGCCACAACTGATCCTTTTTACCAATAGAACACTCATCACCAGTCAAAGAACAGAGATGAATACCACTACCATTTACTTCATTTGATGAATATCCAGCATGTTCACTTAAATTTTCCATCATGAAACCATCTGTTAGATCAACATGTTGTTCATCAAATGTATAAGCATTCAAATCACAGTCCTTTTCTGGAGAATCCTCTTCACCATATTGCAGAAGGTCTTTATCAATAACTCTAAGGCTCTCCAACATTTGAACCTTCTTGTCCACAACTTCAAGAGCTTTCCTAAGTTCTTCAATCTTTTGGAATTGCATTGCACTTTACTGTTCCATGTGACATTCTTTAAAAATTTGTCCATCAATGTGTGCTATATTTTCATTGCAATCATGCGTACCATTGAGATTTTCTGAATTAACTTTGTGCATAACTTTCAAATTAGAAAGATCATCAACATGTTTATAAGAAGTGAAATCTAAAGTGAAATCTGAAAATACTTTTACTCCATCTTCGACACAATTGACATTATCAATATCTAAGTGAGGATCAACCATTGTTTGCACCAAACAACTCTGATTTTCAAAGGGAATTAAATTATCATGGTTGCCAACACAAGTACTAACACCAAAACTCTGAACATTATTCCTCACTTCACACTTAGTTGCAGCATTACAAACGTTATGACAATAGACACCAACAGATACAAGTCTTTTAGGAATGCCATATTTTAAATTTTTCTCTATGTCCATGGCTATCACAAATGCTTGATACAATGTCTTTGGCTCTTTATCCCTCAACCTGTAACTCATCTTACTTCCAAAGGCATCCAAATAAATCACTAAAGACACTTCATCATTTAGTTTATACCCTTGTGGGATCTCAGCCAGTGCTTTGGAGAATTTGACATTGAAGGTCGACATTAACTCACCTTCCTCAATTCTGATCTGCATCAATTTCCTCAGTGCATCATTAAAGTTTATTCTCTCAGCAAATTACTCAAGAAAAGAGGCAACTAATTCTTCCCATGAGGGAATAGAAGCTTCCTGCAAAAATGAGAACCAAATCCTGGCATCCCCTTTCAAGCTCTGCACAAACAACTTCATGCAAACATCCTCATGACAAATTTCATAGTCATTCATTAAATCAACAAAGTTTTGCACATGCATCCTTGCTGATTGTAACTGGTCCCCATTAAACAATGGTAAATTCTTCCTAATGTCACTTGGAATCTGATTCGGGTAACCAGGTATGCCATCAAAACAAAATGGCACATAACCTTTAATAGAGAAATTTATACAACAATCCATTACTAGTTGCAATCTTTCCTGAATACATTCACTATTTTCAACCAATAAAATTTATTTGCTATTGGAGTTTATCTTCTCTATTATTCAAAATACTTCACCCATGCTTTAACTAAAACTTTTCAAAATAGGCAATATGTGAAGTATGAATTTCTTTTCCTTTCTATGGTGACCTTCTCACCTATGAAGGAACAAATAACTACCTCAACAATGAGGAATACCTGGAGTAAATTTGTTTTTGCTGTTCACTTCACTTCTGACTGGAAATTTGAAGAACTCCTCCAAATCTCAGGTTCGTTCTTACAGAGTCGGCACCTCCCTGAAGTGGAATAAAATTCAAACCACTGATCTTCACTCTGAAACACTTTTAGATTTCTAGGTCATACCACACACAGTAGAGTCAGATAATAATTTTCTAATTTCTTAGCAACAAGAATTTCTAGGGTACACACTTTCAAATCTGAAAATAACTTTCAGATTCGTAAACTTGTATGACTCTTCCCCAAATGAATTTTGGTTAGACTCATGGGTTTCACTTGATAGAAATTTTTTATATCATTCCCCAGTATCATTTAAATTTTTTGAATTTCTTGTATAGTTTCAACTATACATTTAATTTTAATTTTTCACCCATTTTACATACCCTGCGTCCTGCCACGTGGTGACCTACGATTCATTGATGGGACCCACTGGGCGCCACCTAGGATGACACATGATCTTTCACCACGTTTCCACCTCATCATCACCACTGGACTGCTTGGTGGACTGCCACATCATCGCCATGTGTCTACCACCTGTGCACCACCTCAGCACCATTGGACAGGACCTGCGAGTTGGACCGCCATGTCATCTTGCCACCTACCTTTTGCCATTTCGTAGACCTTATTCAACATGCATCTTTCCTTCGCGAATTCGCGCCGACCGTCAGATCATCTTGAACATGTAGGGTCTTTAACCTTCCCCATTTCACACAATTTTCGGCCTGAGCTTTTCGCCATTTCGCGATGGCTAACCAGTGTGCATCTTCGGCTTGCAAAATCATGCCGACCGTCAATCTGCTTGGGACCTGCTCGCTGGTTAATTTGCTCCTGCTCTGCAAAATTTAATCAGCCTTGGGATCTGTGCCTATTTGGGTCCACTTGGTTGCCGCTTAGTTAGCCTCCTTGGTCACCTTGGGATCCATGCCCACGCGCATGGGGTCCGCCTTGGGCACCCATAAGCACCATCAGTCAAAAGCCTTTTGTGGCTTTGACACTATGGATGGGTGGAGTTTTACTTATAAATACCAAAAAATGCTCCCACCCAGCCAATGTGGGATAATGCATTTTAGCCTGACAATACATTTTGAAGCTTTTACTGAGTGTTAATGGTTGATTGCAGAGGAGGAGAATGGTTGGTTTATGTCTGCCAACTAGAAACATCCTTCAATGCCCCTCCTTCACCATCCACGTGAACTGCCAATTTGCACTTGCTGGAACATGTTTTTAATGCCTTTTACCAGCCACGCAGCTATTGCATTTGTATGAAAGTTTCTAATGGCCTCTTTCATCACTCCATCCACCACACACAGGGAAGTATCTACTGAGAGACTTTCAGAAAACCCCACGTAGAAGGGAAGGAAGTGCTGGTTATTGGCTGCCCATTTCCATGTCAATCTGGAGTTTTGAATAAATCTTAAAACCCCCAAATATCTTTCAAAACCATGCTCCATGTGAAAGAGGGATTTATGGCTTTGAACCAACCAATTTGCATTTTCCTTGTTTGCATTTCCTTTGTTAGTTTTCTGCCCAACCAGCACCGTGAGGGAGTGAAGGAGGCACCGCGTGAGGGAGGACTGCTAGTTAATTCTGCCATTTGAATTTGATTAAGAGTTTCTGAATTGCCCTTCAACTCCCACATGGGATGGGATTTACTCCTGCCAACAAGTTTTCTTGAAGTTTCAATGGCCCCTTTAACATGCTCTGCACCATCACATTGCATTGGCTTGAAATTTATTTGCTACTATTTTTTGATAGCCATCACGCCACAGACAAGGAAGTCACTATTGTTGCATTTGTTTGGGACATTTTGATGATTCTAACACTGCGCAGGTTAAGCTCTCTGGCTTTTCTGAGAAGAGACTTGGCTTCCCTTATTTCCATTTCTATAATCTATTTACTATCATATTGCTGCAACAATGCCCAATAATATCTTTACTCTGTTACATACTTGCCTGGGAGTATCTGGAGTCTCTTTTGTTGACTGCCAATTTGCAATTTGGTTTAGTAAATGTGCCTCTTTATTGCGACTGCATAGGAGATGAATTTTTTCATCATCACTCTTATAACATGTCTCATAATCAAAATCCACATTCAGACATTCTGAAAATCTTTTAGTAAACAAAGTCGCCAATAAAATCAATGTACGCGCATGAGCCAGGTTGGGTCCCAAAGTGGGTCTGACTAAAAAAAAATTTGTTTTCATACAACTGACCTTAGAAATACCTGACGAACCTTAAAAATACCTCTGGAATCGATCGACACCATTTTCGGATCATCAGATTGAGTTTCGCGACTTTCAGGCACTTACGCCACATTTTCGCATTTAATCGCGAAGATGTAATTTTCAAAGTGGTCAAAACACCTTTCTGGACCTTGCCATCTGACAGGCGTGTACTCTGATATACAAGAGTGAACTCTACCAAACGGTTTCTCAAGATGAGTCCCGAGTGAAGAGATATTAATTTTTGAAAATGCCCAATTGGCTTTGTCGACACTGCGGACCTAATGAAGTCAATGTTTTGGCAGCACATGATGCCTTTCTCAAAAATATCAAATGACCTCCGTAGACCCTCAAATTTGAAACACAGGTACCTTGAAGTACATATGAAATCTTTGAATTCTCAGTTTGACCAAAAGTTTGACTAGGTACAAATAGTGCGCTCGTGAAAATGGCTACTTTAACTGATATAGCAATGAAAGTGCGGATCACTGAAAACGAGGACTCAATGAACCCTTTTGAAAACTGATCAAACGGATTGGCAGAGGCTTGAAACTTGAAACATAGCTTTTTATTCATACCAACAATATGCCAGAATAAACATTATGTCATAACACTTACTGAGGCAACCTTTACACTTATGCGAAACAGGGCTCCGACTAGCAGCTGAAACAGGGACTAGTCAAACCACACAAACTGCAAACAGTTCGAGCTTTGAAAACTGAGCAAATGAATTTATAGAGACTTTAAATTTTGCATGATGACTCACATTTATGCATAGAATCCAATAAATTTTGAAATTCTTCATGACGATCAACAGGGCAAAAGATATAAACACCCAAAGTAGGCTACTCAATAAAATCTATATTTGTGCCTAAAATGCACTTTCAGCTCACCCCTCGAAATGGGTACCTGGTACACTTATCCAAACTGAATTATGAAAGTTTCACATCACAACATAGGTCAAATAAAAGGTGTAGGACATGTTTCCAAAGCCTTACCCCCTAAAAATCAAGTGGCTCCATTTTGCCCTCTCTCTAACTAGGCCATTCAAACTGACTCATTTTATGATCATTTGGAGATGCAAAGCAAAATTTTGAAATGGGCCTCTCAAATTTAGTGAGTCCCAATAGGTTGATGACTAGTTCTCCTACGATAATAGAACAGGAATAATTCAAATCCTCTAGTGTCTATCCATATGTCCCCCACACCCTGGTATTTATCTTGAAATTTATTCATACTGGGGTTCAATTGGATCGCTCTCCTAGCTCTATCCCTTGAACCAGACAATTTATCAATTAAGTCTTGTTTCAATTTCCTCTTCTCTACCTTTGCTTTTGATTCAACTCTTTCTAGTTGTTTTTGTGATTCTTCCTCTTGTGTTTTCTATTTTTTCCCTTTGGTTCAACTGGTTTCCCACTTTTCTCTCTTTCCTCTCAATGTCATAGGGTTGTCCATTTTAAGAATGACAGAGCATAATTTAAAATGAATTTTTATAGAATTTAGGAAAGGGCCTTGATTTCTTACTTGTTATTTACCCAAGTGCTATAGCTATATCCCATGTCTTTATTTGTGCACAGTTCTCTGTTAATTTGTTGTGTGTCTTCAATTGCCTTTCTCAAAGGATTTCAACTGTGTAGCATTAATGTCACCTTCGACGACTGCTGCTCAATAAATTTTGAATTTCGAACTTGTTTGATGTGACAATTTCATTTTATCAACGTGACTTTATACATCAACACATCGTCAAGACCTGAGTGGTGTGTCACCTATGTGGTGTCAATTGGTTACCTCAGTTTGATAAATTTTAATATTAACAATCAAATTTGGTAACCCTTCACCTTACCAGGCTTTTCTCATCAGATAGACTCTTCTCGATCTCTTCTACTTTCCAGGTCCTTTACCCTTATGACCGTTTCTAGGAGTCACAATGATCAAGCACCATCGATGGGGCTATCGATGTCATTGTCACAAAAGAGTTTTCTGGCTGACGGTCATTTTCTTGTCGATGCATTTTATCCAGGCTTGTAATTGTTTATCATGATCTCCTTATTGATGTGACTCTCGAAGTTGGGCCTCCTTTTAATTTCTCAGCCCATTGAACAAGTATGTCCGATGACTCAAATATTCATTGTTACCATGTTCGGGGAAATAAATTACCTTCAAGCCGATACCTTTTATGTTCTTCTTATTGGGATGACTTGCCTTTTCGGTTTGTCCTTAATTACTTCATTATGATATTATCTAGTCTTGCCAATCATTGGTCTTTTCGTTGCAACTTGCATCAGAATGACCTAACCTGATGGACATTTGTGCACTTTTATCAGCGTATCTTTCATCATCAGGTTGTCCTCTTGGGATGTCACTCTGACTTTGCACCTCATGTTGATATCAAACTCATCGATCAGACTCCTTCCAACATTCTTCCCTTATATCTCCTATCAGGGTGACTTTCAAAGTTGGTTTGGCCGCTACAATTTCATTTCGACAGCATTAGTTTGTCTCATACTTCATACTCCCCTCATTATTCTTATCACGCTGAGTTATGCCGACATTCTTACCCACACTATTCATCGGTACAACTTCAAGGGTCGGTATTGTTGGCATTGTGTTGTCATTGATGTCAACCAGTATAGAAGGACAACCAGTATGGGAGTATAAGGAAGAGAATGGCATTCAGATGAATGACCACTGGAGTCACCCGTACACAAGTTAGTGTTTGACTTATGTGGATCAAATGGACATGTTACTGGTACAGTCTATCACCGGTAAGGAAAGGATGTCAACTGGTAAGAGTTGTGATGATAGTGAGTAGTTGCCAACTGGCAAGCTTATGACCAGTGTACAAGCAAGATGAACAAGGTGCTTGAGTTGTTGATTGTAATGAAGAGGTGGAATGTTATCTAAATCACATCCATGCAGGAGGAGAAGGATTTACAGGTCATCGGTACAATGTGTGGATGCAAAACAACAAGACTCCCATCAGATAGAGATGTAGTCACCATGTGTAGAGATGACTGACAGCGAGTGTGCCCAACTGGATCACATGTGCTTGTTTGAAGATATGCTGCACAAACAGGAAAGCCACATGAGTGCATTGTAGGATGCAAATGACAGGGATCCACTACCATTGGTTAGTGGAGCTTATCTCCTATTATGCATGGAATGCATCATAGTCCTCCGAGATAAGACAAGAGGTAAAGGCAGGTGTTTCAAGGCCCACATCGGATCTACCAGTAAATCAAAGGGATGCCTCAAGTGCATGAAATCAGGGATATACATTGGACTGACATAAAAGGCATGATGAGTTTCCTAGATAGATGAAGAGTGATGGGTTTGTCACTTTGACAAACTGGTTGAGATATGGTCTAGGCTGATGAGGAAGAAGGCAAGGATGAGCAGCTACAGACAGAGGACAATGGTCGGATCGAAGATGGAGTCAGTTGAAGGTTGATGACATGGTGTCATCAAGAGTGTCTATCGGTATGTATGTCCACCGGTAATATGGACAAGATATAGATTACTCCCATATGATGAAGATATACATAAGGTTGGTTCTAAAATACTTAACTGAATGTGTATGACAAAACCATAACTCATAAGGTGTCTTACCGGTGTCTTCTTTGATATGAACTCTATTGAATGTGTATACAACTGTGCTCACAACTTCTCTCCAATAGATATGAGGGAGATTAGCTTCCATCATCATAATTCTAGCTGCATTCAAGATAGTTTTATTCTTTCTTTCCACAACACCATTCTGTTGAGGTGTATGGGGGTAGACAACTATCTCCTTATCCCATGCTTTTCACAATAATTATTAAATTCACTAGATGTGAATTCACCACCCTGATTTGACCTTAAGCATTTAATCTTCAAGCCTGTCTCTTTCTCAGCTTTATCTTTAAAGATCTTAAACTTTTTGAAAGCTTTAGAATTTTTCTTCAGAAAAGTAACCCACGTCATTCTAGAATAGTCATCAATAATTAGCATAGAATATCTATCACCCTAAAAACTCTTTATTCTAGCAAGTGCACATAAATTGGTATGAATAAGATCAAGAACATCATTAGATTTATCTTGAATACTCTTAAAAGAAGTTCTAACTTTCTTTACCAATTGACATTCCTTATATACCAGATTATAGGGCTTCACAATCTTAGGTATATCTCTAACAACCTTAGTTGAACTGATCTTTACAATGCAATTAAAATTCACATGACACAACCAATTATTCCATAGCCAGCTCTCATCAGTTTGTGCAATCAAACATGTCTTCTCACCGGAGTTCAAATGAAAGATGTAACCTTTACTCTTTGTACCGGTTGCAATCTCCAAACCACATCTATTAATGATTTTGCATTTTCCATCCTTGAATTGTAATTAAAATCCCTTATCCACCAACTGTCCTACACTCAAAAGATTATGCCTTAAACCTTCAACATAATAAACATTATCAATATTATGCTTACCATCCAATGATATAGTTCCCCTTCCTCTGATCATGCATGCTTTGTCATCTCCAAATCTAACCAGTCCACCAACAAATTCTTGCAAAGATAAAAACTTCCTTTATCTCCAATCATATGATGTGAACAACCAATTTTTATAACCCATTCATCCTTGTCTTCAATTTTAGCAGCAAGGACCCTTTCCTCATTTTGAATAACAGGTACCAGAGCATCTTCCTTAATAGCCAAAAATACCCATTCCTTACCACTACCAAATCCACTAACCGAATCTTGTGCTAGTTCATCATCAGAATCAGTTAAACCTTCCTCATCTGCATAGTAACATGATTTGTCTTTGTTTCTCCTATACTTAGGCTTGTTATGATAATTAAGGTTAGGCCTAAAAGATCTTCTAGCTCTCTGTTCAAATCTTAAATTCCTCTCAAGACATCTAGATGCAAAATGACCTATCTTATTACATGCAAAACATTTAAAAGGTGATTTTCCTTCATACTTACTTCTAGCGGGACCTTTCGGTACTCTTCTAGCAAATAGGGTTTCCAGTTGCTCAAACTCTTCATCTTATTTCTTCATTTCATCCAGTTTCTTCACATATAAAACTTTCTAATCACTCTTGCCGATTGATGATGTAGGTGCATGAAAAGAAGATTCAGTCTTTGCAGCTCCTTGAGGACCAAATTCTTCAAGCTCAAAAGAAGACAATTTTCCAACCAAAGTATCCCAATTAATAGAAGTGTTAGCCCTTATTCTCAGCTCATTAATTGTAGTATCCTTCATCTTGTAATCCGGTGGCAAATCTCTCAAAACTTTAGAAACAATCTTATCTTCGCTCAAAGATCCACCACAACACTGAATTCACATAACAATTTCATTAACTCTTTACATGAAAGCAGTAATCATTTCACCTTCTTCTATCTTCAGGTTCTCATACCTTACCTGGTAACCATCAAGTTTAGCAATTTTAATAGTAGGGTCACCTTCATTCAAAGACTCCAACTTATTCCATATAGCCTTCCTATTAGATTGGTCATTTAATCTCATAATTGTTGGCAATTGACACTCATTTGATTGGTTTCATTGATGGCAACATGTTTCGGCTTCATTCTTTGGTTTGGTTGTTCACCGGCACCGACACCGGTAGGTATCTTCACCGGTAGGAAGGATTATTTGGGTACTGGCATTGAAGGCCGACATGATTTACATTCAAGGTATCAGCATTGGAGGCTGACATTATTTGGGAGATATGGCAATCGGCAATTGATTTTGATATTTATGTATATATGTAATTGAGCCAACATGTATATTCATTTTGTAATTATCTATGTAAGTCGACATGAGTCATGAAGGATTGTAAGGGTATATAGGTCAATTGGTTAGATCATTTTGTGATATGTATAAGGATATGATAGGACAAGAATGTAATTATTGTAAGGAGAGGAATGTTATAATGTGAATATTATGTAAGAGGTTATTCTGGTAAGGGTTTAGGGTCTTGGAACTAGAACAATCAGAGCTTGAACTAGAATTCAATCCGACATAGGAGATGCATTAAATAAGTTTAGTTTTATTATTTTTACTCAAAGTGATTGTAGTCAATGAGACTCCTTTGTGATGAGCAATGTGCTCTAGGCGGTAAGCCTTCCTACAAGTGCAAGCCCCATATTATGTAATATCTTTTCATATGGTCAATGGATTGATATTGTGGGTCACAAATCCCATCTAGGTTTTTCCTCTTTGAGGTTTTCCACATATAATTCTTTGTGTTATGGTATTCATTTGTGTAATTAGCCTTATTGATTGCTTTACTTTTTTCAATTATATATGTACCATTTTACCGGTTGGTGAATGCATGTTATAATAAGGTTAAAATTAAACATTCTGGTAGAACACTAATTCACCCCTCCCCCTCTCAGTGTTCTTGGATTCCAACAATTGGTATCAGAGCCATGTGCCTCAGAGGAAGTCTAACAGCTTGAGGGATATCCTGAATCCTGAATCCATGGATATGAGTATGGAGAAGCAACCTGAGGTAGCACTTTAAGATTATGATGCTGAAAGAATGAAGAAATTGAAGTTACAAGATAAATTTAATTCTTCCAAGGAATTCATTCTTATCCTACAAGAGAGGTTGTCATTTGTTCAAGCTAGGAGGAAAAAACTTCTGCAAAATCAGGATAATGAAGAGAAAGATGCCCTTAATAAAATATGTCAGAAGCTGAGTTAGGAGAATATGATCATGAGGAATGAAATGCAAGACCTAACTATGAGGATGTCAAAGGAGATTGAAGACCAAAAGATAAATGAAGAAAACCTTGCGAGATCTCTGAAAGATAGATTTGAAGAATGCATCCGGTTGGTTCATGAAAATAATATGTTGAGAATAGATTTAGTGCAATCCCAAATCAATGAAAAAGAACTTGAAAGACAAATGATAATTCTAAGAGATGATCTGACTATTGAAAGTGAGTACAAGGACAAATTCAAGGTTAGTTCAACACATCTTGATGAATTATTGAAAAGTCAAAGACAGAATGGAGATTCTAGTGGACTTGAATTTGAATAAGGTCAAAACTTTGATACTGCAAATGAAGATCAAAAATAGAAGACACCGATAAGGCATCTTAATGTACAAATTTACTAGTAGATGATTTGTTTGCAATAAATTTGGTCACATGGCTAGGCAATATTGAAATAGAGAAAATCAGAACTATAATTCAACTCCTGATAAATGTTCTAAATGCAATAAGTATGCTCATAAGACAAAAGATTGCATAATGAATGTTAAATGTTATGCATGTGGAAAATTTAGACATCTGGCTAATCAGTGTAGGTCAAAAAAATATACCGGTTATAGCAAAACAATTCAAAAGAACAATGTTACATGTTATGCATGCAACAAGATTGGACACATAGCTAAGTTCTGTAGAAGCCAAAATCCATCGGTTAACAATGATGGATAAAATGATAAAGGGAAAGAGAAAGTCAATGAAATTTGGCAAGATCATAACAAGAAATGGGTCAAGAAGTCAGATGATCAATCAGTAGATGGGAATGCTCCTGTTACCCAACCAACAGAGGCGGTTGCTGCTACATTGACAGGAAGCTCATCCGATAACTAAGGCAGATGTCTTAGGGGTAGGAAAAATTCATGATAATGTTGCTTAAGCCCTGAGAAGGAGTTCTGGAAGATGTTCCAGAAATTGGAAAGGTTTATCCAACATGAAGATGTTCGACTAAGATTCGGTATGTTCCACCGGAAGTCATTCATATCAATGACAAATTAGGGTTTCCTGAAGGTTAAAAGGTTGAATCCACTTCATTTTTTATCACCTTTCATTCAGAGTGATTAAGAGCGATTCAGTGTGATCAGATATCTTCTTCAGCGATTCCACCAGCAATCGGAAGAGTTCTTTAGAATTTCATTGGCAACAATTTTTTAGGTACTTATCACAAACATCTTTCATCATGGAAGCAAGATCATCCAATGCACCTACTTTTATTGCAAATCCTACTATTATCAAGGTTAAGGATCATCCTAGGCCATTTTTGAAGCAATGTCTGCATATTGCCACCTTGGATGATTCGGTTGGCGCATTTTCCTATGTTTCAAAAGGAGGTGTATATGTGGAAGATGTTAGAACATACATTCACTGCCACATTGAGGATCTAGGGTTTATTGGCATTTTGGATATCCTTGAATTCAAAGATGAGAGCGTCAGATATGTATTGAGAGGAGTGCATGGAGAATTCATTTGGTTGGAAATACCTTATAAGATCACAAAGGAGGCCATTAGGGCCATCAGCGGTTTGTCGTAGATTGGTCAGCATCTAGAGAAAAAGATTTAAAATGATCAGGTTGGCAAACTTACCAGCACAACTATATGACAATCTAGATGTTAGGAGATTATCATCTATGGAAGAGGATAAGTGCTTAAAGATTCATTAGTTATTGACTACTTGTGGATCCATTACTCCTAATGAGTTGGATATGACACTTGAGGTAGTAGACAGAACAATCTTTCTCAGTAAGCACATGATATTTAGTCTTATGTTAGGCAGGGTAAATGAAATAATCACTCAAACCCACAAGGCATGGGTTCAATTCTTTGCTAAAAACCCTGGTTTCTACTCTTCACCAAAAGCTAAAACAAACACTACTGACATCCCAATTGAAGGGAAAGGAAAAGGTATAGTAGGTACCCCACCTACAATTTTGAAAGATAATAAGGCATTGAATGTAGAGCCCCCGGTAGAATTTAATGTACAAGACACATAAGTGATATAGGCAAATGTAGAGATACCAATAGATTCACGAGTGTACAAGTTACAAATGTTGAGGACAATAATCCTCCAGACCAAAATATACAGGTTAAGGATACAGTTCATGTGGAATCGACAATAACTGATACTACACCAAGTGGTGAAGCCACCGGTGCAAAAGATGAAGTTATTAAAGTTAATCAACCATCAGAGGAGAAGGAAGAGGAATCTAGCAAGGAATCAGTAGTTAGCACATCATTGTTATCAATTGACACCTCATAGGTAGAGCAGGAGACCATAACTAAGATGAGTTCTACTGAGCTCATGATGATGGATGCTTAGAAGATGATGAAGGAAGGATCTGTGGACAAACGAATTATTGATCAATCAATCCCAATTTTGCATAGAATTGTCACAGAGTGCCATTTTGACAAAGGAGCAAGTCCATCTGGCAAGCTCAAAATAATTACTAAGCACATTTCTAAGGATTTTCAATCTTTACAGTAGATATCTAATCGACAGGCATTAGAGAGGATCACACAAGCTAAGAGAGCTAGTTTTGATCAGATGATTAAATTAGAGAAGAAAGAGATTATTGATAAACTGAATCTAATTGATAATGGTTTAAGGAAATGTACTAATATATATAGAGTATGTTGTAACACAGGTTTACTTATTGGAGATATAGATAAAGGGATAAAGGATTCACATGAGAAAATTGTAGGTATAGTCAATTCTTTTGATGGTTCCAATTCTTTGACTACATCTATTGATGGTCAGATTTTGGTATTGGAAGCTCAAGTTTCAGCTCTTGAAAGGAATAAAGACAAAATCATAAGGAGAGCTAAAGGGCTTAGAGGATTAGTGAGTCCCCTGTTGGACTCTTTGAGTATACATAAGAAGGAATGCATTGATTTGGTTGGTAAGCCCACACCGACAAAGCTTAAGGATAAAGAGTCATATGCTCACATGCTTAATGGACTTATATCTGTTTCCATCACATTCAAATCTGGTTGGGATACTTATCTAGAGATTTTTCAGAAAGCCTATCCAGAAATTTTCAAGTATATTCAGCTCCATTAAGGTATTTTGGGACATATTCTTTGTACAGTATTTCATTCTTCATCCCGGTTTTTGGTATTTTTTTTGCCATTGATGTCAAAGGGGGAGGTATAGGTAAAAAATATATTCTTGATATCAAGAGATATGGAGGTATGGAATACTAGTATAGATCATGATCACAGATGGATATTCAGCTTAGCAGGAGCAGTCTCAGGGTGAAACCAGCAGATGGAAACCATTATCATTTATAACATGAGTGTTGCCAGCAATGCCAAAAGGGGATATTATTGTCAATTGACACTCATTTGATTGGTTTCATAGGTTATCATTGATGGCAACATGTTTCGGCTTCATTCTTTGGTATGGTTGTTCACTGACAGTAGCAGGTATCTTCACCAGTAGGAATGATTCTTTGGGTACCAGCATTGAAGGCCGACATGATTTACATTCAGGGTACCAACATTGGAGGCCGACATCATTGGGATATCCAGAAATCAGCAATTGATTTTGATATTTATGTATATATGTAATTGAGCCGACATGTATATTCATTTTGTAATTATGTATGTAAGCCAACATGAGTCATGAAGGATTGTCAAGGTATATAGGCTAGTTGATTAGATCATTTTGTGATATGTATAAGGATATGATAGGACATGATTTTAATAATCATAAGGAGAGGAATCTTGCAATGCAAAGATTATGTAAGAGGTTATTCCGATAAGGGTTTAGGGTTTCAGAACTGGAATAGTCAGAGCTTGAATCAAAACTCAATCAGACATAGTAGATGCATTAAATGAGTTTAGTTTTATGTTTTCTTACTCAAAGTGACTATAATCAGTGAGACTCCTTTGTGATGAGAAATGTGCTCTAGGTTAAAATCCTTCCTGCAAGTGCAGGCCCCATATTATGTCATATCTTTTCATATGGCCAGTGGATTGATATTGTGTGTCACAAATACCATCGTGGTTTTTCCTCTTTGAGGTTTTCCACATATAATTATTTGTGTTATGGTATTCATTTATGTGATTGTCTTTACTTCTTTCAATTATATATGTACCGAATTACCAGTTGGTGAACGAATGTTATAATAAGGTTAAAATTGAACATTTTGGTAGAACACTAATTCACCCCCCCTCTCAATTTTCTTGGATTCCAACAATAATTCGTTGATCAGATAGTACGCTCAAGAGTGCTTCTATAGCTCTACAATCATTTTCAATGTCCTTATCCAAGCTCTCCAGAGGAGGACTTCCAGATGCCAGATTATTCCTGTATAGCCTTTCTCCATGACCTCCCAAATTTCTTTCCCAATACATCTCAAATGAGCCTCCATTTAAATCTTCCATACTCTATAATTTGTCAAATCAAGCTTAGGGGTTTCTCTCTAGAAAATAGATGTAGTTGAATTATTAGTTGTCATAAGATCTTCCTCAAGCGGTTAAGCTTCTGCAAAAGAGGACCAAAATCTGATACCAATTGTTAGGATAACCAGTAGACAACTGAGAGGGGGGGTGAATCAGTTTTCAACATATTATAAAACTTTCATCTCACAAAACCTTCTACCCGAATGCATAAACCAAATACCAGAATAGCAGTTGTAACAATTAAGAATAAACATAAATTACATAATAATTTAACCAACCATCCATAACACATAACACCAAGATTTGAACGTGGAAAACCCGGTAAAGGGAAAAACCATAGTGGGAAGCCTACCCACCATTAGATAATACTTCTACAACAAGTATGTGATTAAAATAAAAGGGGCTTGCACATGCAGGGAGGCACACTACTCATCACAAAAGGAGCCTCACTAACTACAAAGTTATCCATACTACAATCTGGAAAGATGAGTAAGCTGCAAGAATAGCATCTCCTATGTCTGAGTATAGTTCTGGTTAAGATCAATATAAAAGGTCTTAAACCTCTTTCACAAACCCAATTTGATCACCTATGATCGACCAAAACCTCTGCATATGATTACAACATTATTCGCACACAGATAATCCTATATCCCCTAAAAACCACAATCTATAAAGAGATCTTACATCATATTTATACCAACCTGAGACCTAAACATTTAGGTCGGCCACCTAAAACATAATACAATAGATCTATTATATAATCCCGCAAACCAATGATAAACCAAGTTGGCCTAAGACTAAAATAACATAATCCAAACAATAAATCCAGCTAGTGACGCATTGAGAGAATCAACCAACATGTTACACCAATTGGTCCATAACCTAGCAGAATAAGACCGGACCTATAATAGGTCTCCATAAGCCAAATGAAACACCACCAATCAACTCAAACATGAACAAGATAACCATCAACATCCTGATAACCTTCTAGAAGCTGCACTAACACCACTTATCATATTCATCAAAAGATCTTCATCAAAGCATTATCGGTAAAACCCTTACCGGTGACCAAAAGGCTTACTAGAACAAATGATAGCATCCAGATTATCACATCCTGAACCAACTGAATGTGATACACATCAAGAAAACATGAATAACCAATCCAAGCCAATACCACAAGCCGAACCAAATCAAAGAATATCAGAGATGGTCTCTAGATCAATATCATAGTCCAACCACTCTAACAGAAGCTGGTAGACAACAAAATAGCTAGTGTTAACATCAATGATAAAACATCAATGGAACACATAATTAATTCCTCCAAATTTCCAACACTATTTACTAGTTGATACTACACCTTCCTTCATACTGGTTGATAGTACATACTTTTTGATCATGCTATACCGGTTGACATAACCAATCTTACCTTTATTTATCTATATGCTTACTTATGCTTACTCACTAGTGAACATCCATATCGGTAACATATTCTGCTTGCATCTTGCATACACCTTGCATACCGGTAGCCATCCATACTAGTAAATACATTCCAGTTGACATCAATGACAATACAATGCCAACATTAAGTCTTGGAAATCCACACAAAGATAAATATCCCCATTCTTTTTGTAAATCAGAACCAAGTTAGAAACCCATGTGTTGTGCTTGATCAGATAAATAATTTGGGAGTCAATCAATTTATGGAGTTCCTGAGACATCAGGGACTCAATTTTAGGGTTAATCAACTGCTAGTTTTGTCTAACTGGCTTCAATCCTTCAGTGAGCTCGATAGTATGTTGGATTATGGTGTAATTATAGCCTTTTCATTCATCATACAACCATGCAATTACTCCCTTGTATGTGCCACATAAATGGACTAATCTATCTTCATCATGTTGAAAAATGTTCTTACCAACTTTAAGCTTTCTTCAATCTCCAACTTGAAGATCAATGTAATCTCCTTTGTAAGCGGCAAACTTTCTTTTATCATTTATTTTTTCATCATAATCAAGTAGGCTTTTGAGTGTGATTAAACCTTTAAAGAGATTTTTTGAACTCAACTGAATAACCTGATCACCATACGCTTCTGCTACCTTAGGTTGTAACTGTTCAATGAACTCGCATGATTTTTGTATGAACATAGCTATTTGTGCATCATTTTCAAACACTTGCCAATTTAGGTCATTATCTGGTATGGTTGGTCTAATAATAACCCAGACTGAGTGTTTGTTTTCTAACAAACTTGAAACATCATCAAACTGGGATCCTATTCTAGCCATATGATCTACAACTTCATTTGGCTTTTGGGGAATTCTCTAGATAATGAAAAATTTGAAGCTTTTGATTTTCCTAGACTTTATGATGGCATGAGTGCATGTGGACATGCTTTGTAGCAGATATACCCTAGACATGTTCATTTCCATAGGATCTTCCTCAAGAGGTTAATCTTTTGCAAAAGAGGACCAAGCTCCGATACCAATTGTTAGGATAACCGGTAGACAACTGAGAGAGGGGTGAATAAGTTGTCAACAAATTATAAAATTTTAAGCTCACAAAACCTTCTATCGGAATGCATAAACCAAATATCAGAATAGCAGGTGTAATAGTTAAGCATAAACATAAATTCCAAAATAATTAACCAAACTTCCATAACACATAACAACAAGATTTGTACATGAAAAAACCCGGTAAAGGGAAAAACCACGGTGGGAAGCCTACCCACAATTAGATAATACTTCTGTAGCAAGTATGTGATTACAATAAGAGGGGCATGCACATGCAGGAACACACACTACCTAGAGCACACTGCTTATCACAAAAGGAGCCTCACTGACTACAAATAAATCCATACTACAATCTAGAAAGATGAGTGAACTGCAAGAATAACATCTCCTATGCCTGAGTATAGTTCTGGTTAAGCTAAATGCGAGAGGTCTTAAACTTCTTTCACAAACCCAGTTTAATCACCTATGATTGACCAAAACCTCTACATATGATTACAACATTATTCACAAATAGATAATCCTATATCCCATACAAACCATGATCTATAAAGAGATATTACACCATATTTATACCAATCCGGGACCTAAACAATTAGGTCGGCCACCTCAAAGATAATAAAATAGATCCGTTATATAATCCTGCAAACCAATGATAAACCAAGTCGGCCTAAGACCGAAACAATATAATTCAAACAATAAATCCAACCAGTGACGCATCAGGAGCATCAACCAACACATTACGCAAATCAGTCCATAACCTAGCAGAATAAGACCAGGCCTATAATAGGTCGCCATAAGCCAAATGAAACACCCGATCAACTCAAACACACATAAGATAACCCTCTAGAAGCCACACCAACACCACTTATTGGATTCATCAAAATATCCTCATCAAAGCACTACCGGTAAAACCCTTACCAGTGACCAAAAGACTTACTAGAAAAAATGATAGCATCTAGATTATCAAATCCCAAACCAACTAAATGTGATACGCATTGGCAACACATGAATAACCAATCCAAGCCAATACCACAAGCTGGACCAAATTGGAGAATACTGGAGATGGTTTCCAGAACAATATCATAGTCCAACCACTCTACTGGAAGCCGGTAGACATAAAAATAGCTAGTGTTGACATCAATGACAAAACATCAATGCAACACATAATTAATTCCTCTAAATTGCCAACATTGTTTACCGGTTGATACTACACCTTCTTGCATACTAGTTGACAGTACATACATGTTGATTATGCTATACTGGTTGACATAACTAGTCTTACCTTTAGTTATCTCTATGCTTACTAATGCTTACTCACCAGTAAACATCCATACCAGTAACATATTTTGTTTGCATCTTGCATACACCTTGCATACCGGTAGCCATCCATACCAGTAAATGCATTCTAGTTGACATCAATGACAATAGAATGCCAACATTAAGTCTTGTAAATCCACACAAAGACAAATATCCCCATTCTTTTTGCAAATTAGAACCAAGTTAGAAACCCATGTGTTGTGCTTGATCAGATAAATAATCTGGGAGTCAATCAATTTATGGAGTTCTTGAGACATCAAGGACTCAATTTTAGGGTTAATCAATTGTTATTTTTGTCTAACTAGCTTTGATCCTTTAGTGAGCTCGATAGTATGCTGGATTATGGTGGGATTATATCCTTTAAGTTTGTCATATGACCATACAATTACTCCCTTTTATTTGCCATAGAAATGGACTAATCTATCTTTATCATATTGAAAAACATTCTTACAAACTTTAAGCTTTCTTCAATGTCCAACTTAAAGATCAGTGTAATCTCCTTTGTCAACAAAAAACTTCCTTTTATCATTTATTTTTTCATCGCAATCAAACAAGCTTTTGAGTGTGATTAAACCTTTCAAGAGCTTGTTTGATCTCAACTAAATAACCTAATCACCATATGCTTTTGCTACCTTAGGTTGTAACTGTTTAGTGAACTGGCATGATTGTTGTATGAACATTTCTATTTGTGCATCATTTTCAAACACTTGCCAATTTAGGTCATTGTTTGGTATGGTTGGTCTAACAATCACCCAGAGCGAGAGTTTGTTTTCTAACAAACTTGAAACAACGTCAAACTGGGATCCTATTGTAGCCATATGATCTACTTTTTCATTTGTCTTCCAGGGAATTCTTTGGATAATGAAAAATTCAAAGCTTTTGATTAAGTCCTAGACTTTATGATGGTATGAGTGTATGCAAACATGCTTTGCAGCAGATATCCTTCATGTTCTGCTTCATTATTTGAGCAAGCAAAAAGGAAGCGATAAGACCTAAGGGTCTACTCTCCGAATGGAAATGTTAGACAAATACCTGCTCTGAATCCTATTTTGAATCTTTCTCCATCAAATTATAAGGTCCAGAGCTTTGAAATTTGGTCCTCTTCTTCCTTTTTCTTGCCTTGTGAGTCTTTTGACACTTTAGGAATTATTTGCTCCTCATCAAATATCACATAAGTTTTGATTCCTATGGCATCATAATTTCCATAGGGATCGGTATCTATGAATTCATTAAGGAAAACCTCTTGATCCGAAGTCCGGTCGCCAGTTACTTTCTCATCTTCAAGCAATTCAACACACTTCATCTTATTTCCAGTAATGAAAGTATGAGTTGCTTAAAAATATACCATGGCCTCATTGGCTATGTGCTCTGAATGTAAAGGTTCAAATAGTATTTTCAATTTAGCTTCATGATTGGTTCTAAGGATAAGGTGAGACCAGTCCAGTCAGAAGTATCCTCCTATCTTAGCAATAAAATATTTAGATAGACAAAGGCCAAAAATAGGGGAATATCAATAATTACCACTTCTTGAGGGACCGTGATGCTCAAACAAGAAAATAAATTAAGCAGAAGGCTCTTAATCAAACCTATAGCCTGGACCCTATTCCCATCAAGTTGTGTGACTCTTCTATTTAGGGGCTCATATTATACTTTTAAAACTTCTACTATTTTCTTAGGAATTACTATGGTACTAGCTCTGAAATCAATATAGAGTTATGGAGAAATTTATCCCCTACAATAAGAGTTAAAAAAAAGGATTAGGTTTCAATTTATCCACCTTGCATTAGTAGGAACTTCTTCCTCATTGGTAAGTAATGTATGTGATTGTTATTGAACTCTAGACTCTATCTCTTTGTGCTTTATGCATGATGAATTTGTTGTAGATTTGGTTGTGGGATTCTCTATCTCTCCTAGCACTTCCCATAGAAGGGATCTATACCTGGGAATCATGAGGATATCCCATAAGGACACATTTGCAAGAGCCTTCTTTAATTTTTCCACCATATCAACAGTCATATGGATAGGAACTTTTGGTTCTTTAGTCTTGTAGGGAATGAACTCTTTGGGCTTTTGAATAGTGTAAAATACAACAGGCTACTCTTAAGACTTATCTAGAATCACCTTTGGCTATTGCACCATAAGTTCTTCCATAAATTGATGCTTTGAGTGAATATTATAACCGGATTGTACCCAGGGCATCTTTGAAGATGACACAGAAGCATTATTTGTAAACATTGCTTCCTCGTCCACCATCCATGAGGAAAGGGCATGATTTGGGGAAATTTTTGCTTCTTGTTCCAAGGACATACTCTAAATTTGAGTCATAATCACATTGTCTTCCATCCCAGGGGAAGTGTATACTCCAACATTAGGATTCATTATTTGACTTCTTTTTTTTGCCACCTTCTGCTGCATATTTCCCTATGGGAAATTTCATGGCATTTGAGCATCATTGTAGGGGAAACACCAAGAGTTGGTATCATCTACTAAGTTATTTTGACTTGCTACTAGCTCTCTACTTTCATTAAGTGGGATGGCTTGCAAAGAGGTCAGAATAGGTACAATCTGGTTATTTGGTTGTATTTGAGCAGCCTTCACGCCTCCCTGGAACTAGTTATGTTGATACGAGGGTCTCCCTCCTTGATAATTTTGGAAAGGGGGCCTAGAAGGTGTTACCTATTGCCTTTTTAGACTAATTATTTCATGAAAAGGTCCTTAACAAGTTTTGTTTATCAGTTAAATTCACCACAACCAAGCTTTTATTGCACTTTCTAATGCATGATATTTCAGTTATATATCTTTTGCTCTTTTGATTTGACATTTTTTATATGTAATTAGGCATATCTCTTTTTATTTGTTTTTTATTCTTTGCATTGGCTTATAAGTAATGAAACCTACATGGGTGTGACAATTACAATGGCATTGAAGCGGAATTTTGGATTTTTCACTAGCCATATGATTAACTGGGTATCTTGAATGATTTGGAGGAAACGATTAATGTGTGATATATAAAAATTGATAGAATTTCAGTAACAAGGCACAAATACTAAAACTTCTACCCAACCATAGACAAAGTGTTATCACAAGGTGATGTTTGATGATGAGTGACCTTAGGTTATGAAATCTTCCTGAATGAGTATCTAAGAAATGAGATAACCCTTTCTCTTTACCTGTGCAAACAGGTGATCTACTAAGATAATTGCCTTGTATTATTGATGTAGCTACATGCTAATGCAATGCATAAGAAGTTTTATGAGAATGCAACTATGATGCAACTTTTTAAAGGAAAATGGATGCAATGCAATGGTGAGAAAATGATATGCAAATGCAGGAAATGAAATCTACACTACCCAGCGATTAGATGTAGTATTGTTTAAGGTGCATTTTTTTCATGGGATCAAGGAGTGGATTTCCCTCCATGATGGTCAAATGATATGCTCCATTTTCAATTACCCTTGTTATTACAAAAGGACCCAACCAGTTAGGTTTGAATTTTATTGGTTTTTCACGCTCTATCAACATCCTTTGATTCTCTTTTAGGACTAGATTTCCCACCTCAAAGTTTCTTGGCCTTACTCTTTTGTTGTATCTCCTTCTCAATATGTTCTAATAGCCTTTCAAGTGATTCAATGTTCTTTGTCACTTTTCATCAAGCATTTCTAGCTCTTGCAATCTTACAACTTGGTAGTCTTCTTTTGATATGATGTGTTTCAGGTTAACTCTTAGAGAATTTGTTTCTATTTCAATGGGTAGGATGATTTCTATTCCATAGACCAATGAATAAGGTGTTTCTCCTATGGTTTTCCGCACACCTATTCTATAAGCCCAAAGTGTGGGATTTAACTGGAGATACCAGGCTTGTCCTTCTTTATTAACAACTTTCTTTAGGATCTTCAATGTTATTTTGTTAGTTACCTCTTCGTTTATGTTTCTTTGTGGCTAGTATGGAGTTGTAAATCTTTATTGTATCTATAGTTGATCATATAGCTCACACATTTCTTTATTCTTGAATGGACGCCCATTATTGCTTAATATATACAATGGGATTCCATACCAGTAGATAATATAGTTAAGAATGAATTTTACTATCTACTTAATAGTGGTATATGTTAGAGGGATTGCCTCAACCCACTTGGTGAAATATTTGGTAGTTGTTAGCATGAACTTGTGTCCATTGGAAGAAGTAGGGTTAAATTTTCCAACAAGATCTAGTCCCTATTATGATAATGGTCATGGTGATGTGATAGGTTGGAGACCTTGAGAAAGTGTATGAATGAAATCCCTATGTACCTGGCATTGTGTACATTTTTGTACATATTTGTAAGAATCATTTTCCATAGTAGGCCAATAATATCCAGTTCTTAGTAGTTTCTTTGCTAGTCTAGGACCACTGGAATGTGCACCACAAATCTTGTCATGTACCTCTTTTAAGTAAAGTTGTGCTTCTTCAAAATTTAGACATCGAAGAAGTGTTCTGTCTAGGCTCTATATATACAATGTGTCAGCAATGATGGCATGTCTGGATGCCTGATGAATGAGATTTTTTCTTTGATTTCTTGATAAGTCAAGAGACATATACTAGTCATGTATGTATGTATATATCTCTTAATACCATGAGGATTCAGGACCCACAATCATGCACACATATTCAGATGATGGAATCTCATATGTCAGTACCATCAATTATTCTACTAAGAATTTGAACTGGGTTTCATTGTTGGGAATGTCTAGGAGAGACCCCATTGTAGCCATTGCATCAGTTGCCTTGTTCTGCATCCTTGGAATCTATTCAAAAGTGATGTGGTTGAAGTGTTGTTTGAGATCTTCTACCATATTCTAATGAGGAATTAGTTTATCATCTTAAGTGTTATAATTGGCATTGACTTGATTGATGATTAGCTAGGAATCACCATGAACATGCAGGTCTATTATCTTTCACTGTATGTTGGTGTGAAGTCCTATGATGAGAGCCTTGTATTCAACTATTTTATTTGTGCAAGGAAAGCTAATTCTAAATGACTTTGGAATTAAATTAATTTTCGCACCTGCTCCACTGTATGTGTAGGAACCATCAAAGTACAATTTCCAACTACTGGATGCTGCCAATGTGAACAAAAAATCATTAAGAAAATCTGTCAATAGAGGGTAACTATCTTGTAAAGGATCTTTTGCCAATTGATCTACTATAATTTGATCCTTTATCACCTTTCTATCCATATATTATATGTCAAACTCACTCAAAATCATGACCCACTTGGCTAGTTTTCTAGTTAGTGTTGCTCTTATTAGAAGGTACTTAGGAGGATCAATGCATACAATGAGTTAAACTTTATGACAGCATATAGTACCTAAGCCTTCGGGATGCGAAGATCACTGCTAAATATGCTCGTTCTATGGGAGTGTAGTTGAGCTTATATCCAATAAATGTTTTGCTGATATAGTACATGGCTCGTTCTTTCCCTTAGTCATCATGTTGCACCAAGAGAGCTCCCTAAGATGAATTTGTCGTTGATATATAAAATAGTAAAGACTTGCCTAGAATTGGTGTAGCTAGAACTAGTGTTGTCAAGAGAATATTTTAATGCCCAGAATGGTTCCTGGCACTAATTTGTCCACTTGAAGGTGATTCCTTTCTTCAATAAGTGTTGGAATGGGTGGCACTTGTTAGCATATTGTGCAATAAATCTTCTTATTGATTGTAATCTTCCTTGCAATCCCCTTAACTTCTTGAGTATCGATGGTATTGGAATTTCAAGAATTTCTTTTACTTTTGTGAGATCCACCTCAATACCTCTATTAGAAACAATGAAACCTATAAGTTTACCAGTTGTGACATCGAACACACACTTTTTTGGATTGAGTCTGACTTTGTACTTTTCAAGTTTATCAAATATTTTGGCAAGAACATCTAGGTGACCTTCTTAGGTTCTAGATTTTGCTAATATATCATCCACAAAGTCTTCCATGATGTCATCTATCATGTCATGGAACAATATCATCATTTCTCTTTGATATGTTGCACCAGCATTCTTGAGACTGAAAGGCATGACATTCCAATAGTAGGCTCCCTAGGGACAGGTGAATATTGTTTTGTGTTAGTCTTATGGCGTGATTCTAATTTGATTATAGCTTGAAAACTATCCATGAGTGGCGACATTTCATTTCCAATAGTTAATTCAACTATCATGTCTATAATGGGGATTAGGAAGTCAACTTTAAGATAAGCTTTATTTAGATCTTTGAAATTTGTGCAGATTCTTATGCCCCCAATGGGTTTAGTCACTAGTACTAGATTTGATATCCATTTTGCATAGTCTATGGGTTTTATGAATCCCACATCTAATAGCTTTTGTAATTCCACTTTTACTAGCAACGCAATCTATGGATGCATCTTGCAGAGCTTTTGTTTATACATCTTGATTCCTGGAAACAACATTAGATGATGTTACATTAATTATGGATCCAGCCCAAGCATGTCTGGATAAGACCAAGAAAAGTTTATGGGCCTTTTCTTGAAGAACTAAATAAATTCATCTTTCTCTTTAAGATTAAATGATTCAGTCAATCGTATCTTATGTACAACTTCAACTTCTCCTATATTGACTTATGTTGTCTTTTCAACAAATAATACATAACTTTCTTGGTTAATGGGAAGATTATCTAAGATGCTTTTTCCCATCTCTATTTCATCATGATCTTGTGACATATAGGAGCTTGCTTCTCCAAAGTATCTTATTTGGTCCAGGTATAATTCAAATCTAGCTTCATGATCATCATAGGGAAATCCCTCTCTAACACCCAAGAACTCTACTATAGCTTCATCATTTTCAACCCAATCCACATGTGGTTCTTCATGTTTCCCCCAATCTATCAACTGTGGATATATAAGACACAAATCCTCACTCTCTTCTCTATAAGGTGTTGCAGACATCATGCATACCCTATTATCATATTCTTTTTTCCATGAATTTGGATCTATTTTCTTGTCTTCATAAGTGATGCCATCATCAACAGGTGGTTTATTATCATAAGCTCTATCAATTGTATAGGTGATACAACTATGAAGAGATAAGAATTGATAATCATGAGAATTAGTTATACCTTTAATATATGTCCCAATGTATGATCCTTCTCCATATGGTTAATCAACTTCCTCAATGGGAGAAAGTGAAGTTTTAGTTTTATTAATAAATAATAGGATATTCCCATGGCTTGTGGATCCTTGTTTTGTGATGCAGAAACCTCTCATTTCTAGAATAAGGTATTCTAGTCTTTCAACATCTAAATCCCTTACTGGTGCTAGGCTCATTTCCATTACCACATTAGCTTGTCTTGATGATGCAATTTCCATGTTTGAATCACTGGCGAGTGTCATACTAGTTTCTTAAAGGAGTTGGAGGTCTTCTCCACTTAGTTCATGTACTTCCCTTGTTTGGGATGATGGTGCAAACACCCTTATAGAAGAATTGCTTTGAGGTGCTAATTCAGAATTTTGTGTTGTCATAGTAGGCCTATTTAATATATCTAGTGTTTTTTGTCTAACCTTTGACACTTTTGATATGTGCTTGTATCCCAAACCTTGATTCCTTGGATTCTCTAGAGGCAAAATAGGTTTTATCCTTCCTCATTTTTTTGGTCCCAAGCCTGTTATTCCATCATAGCCATGTTTTTGCAACATTTTGAAACTATTTCCACATTGATCTAAGGGAAGCTTGATTATAGTCATGTCATATTCTTCTCTATATAGCCATTGGTTCACATCTTCATTTGGAGATTCCTCTTGTAAATCACCCCATTGGATGAAAGAGAAAGTGTCTAAATATTTGACTATTTTCTTTCCTTTTTCTTGTCTATTTTGAGTAGATAGAGGCCTCCCAAAAGATCTTAGGGAGAGAGATAACTGTCAAGCCACTGGTTTGTCTGAGATGGAATATTCACCACATCCTACTTCTGTAATTTGCAAAGATGGTGTGGTAAGGGTACAAGGTGTAGATGCCTATGAATTTGTCCCTATTAATGATTCCATTTGTGATGTGATCGGAGTTGCTTGGTTGATGAGAATTTGATTATCAACACTTGCCTTCAAATGGTTGCAATGCTATAATGGGTTTGGGTCACCATGTATGGTGATCTCAACATCATTGTGTGGGAATTTGACACACTGATGAAATGTCGATGACACTTCCTACATTGCATTAATACATGGGAGAACTAGCAACATATTGTACTGTAGCTCTCTATCTAGGACTTGGAATGTAATATAGTTGTGATAGGGCCTGCTTGTACTGGTAGAGTAACTACACCTTTTGATGGATGTTCCTCATCATAATATGCCTTAACATTTATCCTCTTTGTTGGATCAATATGTAGATGTGAGTATCCCAAACCCTTAATCAAGTTGAGTGTACATATGTTTAAACCAACTCCAACATCTATCAACACTCTTCTCACTTTTTTCTTATGGATGAAAACTTCCAAGTGTAGTGGATCATTATGTAAAGGCATATTTGTAGGAATATCTTGGTCTGTGGAAGCAATGTGGGTAGCAGCAGCCAAATTTCCAACCATGGATTGGAAAGTATTTTCATCTATATCCTAGGCAATGACTAAGTCCTAAAGAGCCTTGTTTAAAATAGCTCTATGATTCAGTGATATTTGGAGCAACTCAAAGAGTGATATTTGTATTGGGGTCTTTTTCAATTAATCAACCATATTGTAATTTCCTATGGTTGGAGGTGGATTAGAAAGCACTCCTTGTAATCTTACATTTGATCAGCATGTAAATACTACACAATCTCTATCCCTTGAATTTATGGTGATGGTAGCAAATATACCATCTCCTACACTGAGAGTAATGATGATATAATCATATGCAACCTTGGTATAATTTTCCGTATTATCTTGTGCCCCTAAGCTAGAAGCCTTTCCCTTATCATGTTTGACAAAGGGATCTTTAAAGATAGTATGATTTATATTAGTTGATCCCTTGTTGGTTTCTATATTTATGTCACCTTGGTCTATGAGATCTTGAATCAAGTTTTACATTTTGTAACAACTTGATGTCTTGTAGTCCTTTGTGCGATAGTAATCATAGAAGTCATTGTCATTCCACTAGGTTGGTTTGAAAGGACCTAGTTCATATACTCTAATTTTTGGCAAAGTGATTGCATTATTCCGTATTGGCTTTTTGAGTGTCGATTCAGTAGGCTCTCCAAGTGGTGTGTAATTTCTTCTTGGAGTGTCAATCCTTGGCAGTCTTGTACTAGTTGATTATAAGGCATTTTCATTCATTGAAGCTGTATTGTTTTCTTGAAATTGATTTATGTTTGGTGATTGGACTGGTCCTTGTAATGACATCACCGGTTGAACTCTATTCACTACCTGAGCATCTACAACCCCATCATTGGTCACATTTTTGTTCTTTGACCAAAATGTTGGCCTTTCATTGTTTGTATTGTTAGTTGAGGCACCATATTTCAAAATGCCTTTCTCTATAAGGCCCTTCTCACATTTTAAGACCTTTTCAGTAATTCGCTTGAATGAGGAAAGACATTATATTTGTATCGAATACTTGATTTGAGAAATTAGGTTTTCTATGAAAATATCAACTTGCTAAATTTCTGGGACATGACTTGGGAATTTTGTAGTACAAAGATCTCAACCATTGTAGAAATGATGCAAAATTTTCATTCTCTTTTTTCTTTGCAGCACATAGATCCATTAAAGTTACTAGGGTATCAATGTTGTTTGAGAAATTTCCTATAAACTATTCAGCTAACTCACCCCATGATGTAATATTTGGTGGAAGATGTGAGAACCATTCCATAGTAGATCCCCCAAGACTTTTGGGAAATAACCTCATCAAGTATGTGTCCTCATAAGCAACCTTAATGCAAGTTGTGAATAATTCTCTGATATGATCCATGGTATCACCTTTTCCTCTATATCTTTCAAACTTGGGTGTTTCAAAATGAGGAGGGAATGTTGGCATGTATGGCATGTGATCAAAAGGGTATTGACATAAATCCTATATTGTATAGTTTTTATTTTCATTTCTCGATTGTATGCTTATCATTTGTTGTTGAAGAGTTTGCATCTGTTGAGTGAGGATATGTGTTTGAGTTAAATGTACATTTTGCATGTATGTATTACCAACAAATGGATTAGTGCTAGTGTATACCGGCAGTTGTTGGAATGTTGAAAATTTGTACCCTTGAGTGTTTTGGGTCCCACTGGGTGGAGTAAAGTAATAAAATTGCATGCTAAATGAGCTAGTGGGACCTGGATTTATATTTTGATGGCTATAAGTTGATCCAATTGAATATGAAATGGATGGTTGAGTTGTACTTGCCAAGTTTGAAACTTGTGACGTTTGTGTTTAACTTTGTGTAGAAGTGCTTGATACAGTTGATACAGTTTGGGTGGTAACATTGGCATGCATTTGAGTATTTATGCTTGATGTAGTCATGTCATATTGTGAGCTGGTAGTTGAAACTAAAGTTGCTTGAGTTGATGAGCTTGGTGCACTTTGAGTAGCATTTTGTGTAGAAATTGAAGCTCCATCTTGTGTTTGACTAAAATTTTGACTTAAACTAACACCTAGTGGTAGGATCATTGTAACGTCAAAATTTTGGGGTAACTTGGCCTCATTTTGCAATAATAGGAAAAGATACATATCCCTGTCATTATTTATAAGCGCATTGAGAATTAAGAGGACCTATGGATCTTGTTGGGTGGCCTTGATCTCTTTGCATGTTAATTTTTGTTAAAATCTCTTCTATCTAAGGTATAGTGTTAAAGTTTAACTGTCTATGGGGTTGAGTGTTTGATACATGCATGTTCCATGTAGGATTAGTCAGTGGATCATTGTTTGGATCCATCTTACTTTTTTTCTTTTATGATCTTGTGGTGGGAATTGAAGGACTCTAATGATGACACTAAGACCTATGAAAGATTTATGATGCACATAAAATGTAAATGGTGAACTTGTAAGACTAAATGAAAGACCTAACTTTAGGACTATCCAAAAATGTAGATGCTCTATTGAGGATTTGGACGATGAGGTTTTTGTTGAGAAGCTTGTTGTTGTCATAGTGTAAGTCTTTCAAGTGCTCGTTGAACATATTCTTGTTCTGCCTCTCTTTCAAATCTAATGCCCTTTATATACTCTTGGTTTATTTCAAAATTAAGTCCCATGTACTGAGGAGCACTTGTTTTTAACTTCCAAGCCATGTTATCTAAGTCGTCAAGAATTTCTCGTTGATCGTCGTTTGGCACTAAATTGGGTTCTTCAAATGGGAACAAACCATCACCTGGTAGACCTATTCTGACACATGTTATGACTCCTATAATGAATTTGCAACTAGTGGAGGACTAGGAAAGATGTAAATGGAGACTATGGAAGTACTAAAATAGGGATTACGATGACTATGCAAGGACTTATGTGAGGATTATTAAGTGAGGACGATATAAGGACTATATATGGACTATATGAGGACTATATGAAGGCTATGTGAGGACTATATGATGATTATATGAGGACTATATGAGGATTATACGAGGACTTCCTATGATCACAAAAAAGATGAGATGTTCTATTTCATTTTGTTAGGACCTTGTTTTGATTGTTTGTTGTTTTGGATGAACTGTTTGAGGAAAAGATCTTGTTTGAGTGGCAACTTTCTTATTTCGAGAACACAGTTTTTAGACAAGTGTGTCCAAATGAATTTTGTTCTGATATACTTTGAGAATTAGAGTTACACAAGGAAAGAGCCTGGATTAGTCTAGAAGAAAACTAACTCTATATTGGTTCAACACGTGAGTGATACATAGAAAAATATAGCAAACAATGCCTAGGATGGAAATTTGAAACCATCCAATGAGGCCTCTACAAAATACTGAAACAAAACAAATAGATAGAGAATCTCTCAACACCAACTCCACTCCACGACACACACTTCTCAGGAATGCCAATTTCTCTTACCCCAAAGATCAAAATATCTTATCACTGAGGATTTTTTATCTCATAAAGCAAGGTACATGAGAGGTATCTATGAGGTACAATCTGCACACCCTGAATCACCAAATGTAAGGACTTGGGCTACTAAATTTGGTTCATAGTGGGGGAACTTTTGGGTAAATCGGGTGGATATACATGTGGTGGCTAGCTCATTTAAGAGATATCCCAGCCTATAGAACATATGTTTTTCTGCATTTGACACAAAAGCACCAAAATATTTTGACTTTTATCAAAACCACAGAGGTATTTACATGTCAATACTAAGGGAAACCATCGGTATAACATAACAGCACTAGTTTATTTATGGTTTTCACCAAAATCACAAATATTTATATAATGGACCAAAAGAGAGTACCGCTTGGGTCGTTCCCTTCAAGAACCAACAAGGTTCCAAAAGGCAATCCCTAATTTTTAAAAAATAAAATTTTGAGCATCGTTAACACTTTTATCTTGCACCCAGGTCCATGAAAGCCAAGAGAGAGGATAGAAGTGTTAACAGTGAGACCACTCCAAACACAAAAAGTTCTTTTTCCTTAATATATTGCAATATGCGCTAAACTAAGCATAAGCCAGATTCACGTCTATTTTAAAACCCAAAAATGAGGTGTGAGATACACATGTTCATGTCAATTTTAAGCACCAAATCCAAAAGTGAATTCATGCATGTCCATTTTAATTACATCGCCTATCAATTTTAAGCACCAAATCCAAAAGTAAGTTCATGCCTATCAATTTTAAGCACCAAATCCAAAAGTGAGTTCATGCCTATCAATTTTAAGGACCAAATCCAAAAGTAAATTAACTCTAAAGGATCCTGCAATCATGCAAGTTAGTAGTTTCAACAAAAAAATATTGGACTCATAGGACCTTCTTTGTTTCTTCACCACATGTTGTAGACAAAAGGATTAGTAATACCAAAAAAATAGAATAAAATAGAAAAACAAAAAACAAAAATCTTGTTATTTTATCCAACGAATGTGGAACACCGATTAAACCAATAAGACCATCAGAGTTTGCAGTACATCTTCACCCAGCCTAACCTTAATGCACGTCAGAGGAGATGGATGGAGTTCCTTTGTGAGTATGATTTTGATGTCCACTACATCAAAGGGAAGGAGAACATGGTCGTAGATGCCCTAAGTAGGAGACGACATGAGGTTTACACCATATCCATGAGCATAGATTTGAGAGACCGTATTTTGCAGCGATTGCCAGAGGATGGATGGTATCTAGAGGTTTGTCAGAGGATCCAAACTCAGGAGGCCCTAGAGGGGAAGTTTGTGGACTACTCTTTAGAGTCTGATGGTTTATTACGCCATAGAGGGTGCATCTATGTACCCTCTCCTGGGGGTTTGCGAGATTTCATTATCATGGAGGCTCATAGAGCTCCTTATGCAGTGCATCCTGGGGTTAAGAAGATGCATGCTGACTTGAGGCAGTTATATCATTGGCCAGCAATGCGGCAGCTTATCACCAAGTTAGTAGCCTGATGCCTTGAGTGTCAGAAAGTCAAGGTAGAGCACCGCCATCCAGGTGGGTTACTCCAGTCCCATGCTATACCAGAGTGGAAGTGGGATACTATATCCATGGACTTCATCATTGGTCTTCCTATGTCATCTCGTCGCCATGATGCTATCTTGGTGACAGTTGACAAATTGACCAAAGTGGCCCACTTCTCACCAGTTCGAACTACCTTCACAGCTCCAGCAGTGGCATAGGTGTTCTTGTGAGACATTGTCAGACTTCATGGTGTTCCACGCAAGATTATTTCTGATAGGAATTCCCTCTTTACTTCTTTCTTTTGGAAGGCATTACAGGCGGCGTTGGGCACCAAGCTCAATTTCAGCACAGCCTATCATCCAGAGATGGATGGACAGATAGAGCGGGTTAACCAAGTGTTAGAAGATATGCTCTGCATGTACGTCATGGATCATCAGACCCGATGGGAGGAGTACCTACATTTAGTAGAATTTGCCTATAATAATGGGCATCACACTTCTTTGGGAATGCCACCTTTTCAGGCTTTGTATGGTAGACCATGCAGGACACCTTTGAGTTGGGACCGTATTGAGGATAGAGTGGCCATAGGCCCTGAGATGGTCCATGATATGGAGCAGCAGGTAATTTTGATTAGACAGTGCCTTAGAGAGGCACGGGATAGGCAGAAGAAATATGTAGATGCAAAGAGGATAGACCGGAGTTACATGGTTGGGGACAGATTTTTTCTGAGAATGCGACCACATAAGAGTCTGATCCGCTATGGAAAGGGTTCTAAGCTTGCACCTCACTTTGTCGGACCTTTTGAGATCCTTAAGAGGATAGGACCAGTTGCTTATCACCTAGCTTTGCCACCTAGCCTGTCACGCATCCACGATGTGTTTCATGTGTCAGTTTTGAGAAAGTATATCTATGATGAGTCTCATATTTTAGATTGGGATGCTTTGCAGGTGGAGTCGGACAAGAAGATAGCTTTGGAGCCCATTCACATTTTGGCTCGCCGGAAGTTGGCCCTTTGAGGTCGAGAGCTGGACCAGGTTAGGGTCCAGTGGGATTGCTATGATGAGGTTATAGCTTCATGGGAGGATGCAGCACATATGAGATCATAGTACCCTCATCTTTTTGATGAACTCCAAGAGGACGTTCATGCCTAGAGGGGGAGGGTGTGAGGCCCTACCCCAACCCATCCTATTTCTTCAGTTATTTTCATATTGGAACTATTATGGATGCTAGTTTTGACACACTATGGATATAGAACTTTATATGGTCCCACGATTTTTGGTAATATTGATATATATTTGATGCTCCATTTCTATGCCTTGTGCATTATAGAATATTATATGATTCTAGATTAGGGTAATATTGTGATGATGTATGTTATTATCTAAATTTCAGGATTTGTTATAATGTTAGAAATATGTTTGCATATCTTGTAGATGGATCAAATTTTGAGGATTATGATGAATTGCTTTGATTTGTGACAAATCGTATTTTATAATGACAAGTCTTTGCAGAATGAATGTATTGTATTCTGATTATGTGTTTTATATTATATGAGGCTATTGGGAAGTACTAATGTTTAAATTGAGATGTGCAGGAAATTATCCATGTGACCATGGAAATATTATGGAGAATCAAGCCTAGGCCTATGTGCGTTCGTAAAACTAGGGGTTGTTTATTTGGAGAGGCAAGACCCCGTATGTATTGTATTTTATTCGTAAATGTAAAATGTTGCATGAGTGTAAATTGTATTTATTGAATTGTTTAAATCGTTTAAGGGACAATTGCCACGTGTGTATTGTGATGTGGAATTATTTTGTAGTGTCACTTGACACCTATGTAGTATGTTGTGTTGGCAATTTGTCATGTCACCTTTTTGGAGAGTTTTATTTTTGTTAATTGTTATATCTCCTAATTATCCTTGAAGGAACCAAGAAATCTAGGTTAGTGAGCCACAAGGAGGGTCAACTTAGAGTTGACCCGTAGGTTAACTTTAGGTGGACTTTCTGAGGGTCAAATCAACTCCTAGAGTCAATTTTAGAGCATTTCTATTAGGCCTCATGGGGTACCTATGGGTGAAGGCCAAAATTGGCCATGTGTCTTTCCCTTAGGACTTGTTTAACCACCCAAAAAAGTGGTTTTCCCAAGATGGACGAATTCCATCTATAGGAGTGCCCTCCTTGGTAGGATAACCTTCTTGAAGGGAGTAATCCCTCTTCCCCATTCCATTTCCCTTCTCTAGGTACCTAGGTTAGGGAGTGTGTAAGACCTAGGGAAGACCAATCCAATGGGGAATCCCTCACTCTATCCAAGAGGTTGGAAGGAGTGAGAGAGGCCTTCTTAGGCTAAGAATGGAAGCTTAGTGAGCTAATCACCCACTTTCCATCCTTAGAGATTTTTGGAGAAATTTTGGAGGAAAACCAGTTTTAGGAATAGTAGATTTGGGGCTAAGGAATGGCAGAAAAAGATTAGAGGATTGGGCAGCTCTTTATCAAGCTTTCCCCTAGATTTTCCTTGGCAGGTCAAGGTTGGTGTTACTTTTCCCTCTTATGTAAATGTAAAAATGTTCTAGAATGCTTGAATGGAAATTGTTTTATTTCTTTATTTGTGTTGTACTTGAAAAAAATCTATGTGATTCTTGCTTATTTCTATTTTATGCATTGCTGTGTTTGGGGAGTGTTCAAGACCATCCTTTCCTTGGGAGGAAAGATTGGTCTTGGGGCTGGAAGGAGCTTGACAACCCTTAGGGTGAGAGGTTCTCATTATGAGAGTGATCTCAAGGGTCTGTCCATGAGACCCTTGCTGCTTTGCTTTGTGTTATTTCACTTGGGGGTCATAAGGGGGTGCAAATATGGCATGGTTGCCTTTTTGGGGGTCATAAGGGTGTAGGGATTAAGGAGAATTTTTTGTTATGCTTTCATGGATGCCATGAGTTGACTGTAAGTTCTATCTAGCAGATTTCTCTCCTAGGGTACTTGGTCCACTTCCACCCTAGTAAGGCATCACATTTTGTGATGGAGTTTCAACTTGGGAAGGGATGTGTCTATTGTGTTGATTTCTTTTCCCCTTTTCTTGTTGTATTGCTTGGTTGTAACCTCGTTTAGGTCTTGATTCTCCAAGCTCGGGGGTGGCTTCTGGTAAGCCTAGGCTAGGAGGTGAGCATACCATGGTCACAACCCTAAAATTTTACATGCAGGTTGCTGGGAAAAGAATCTAGGAGTTGCAATTTTGTTTGGTTGCAAATTTTTATTCAAATTCAGACTTTCTATTTAGATGCAGAAAAGTGAAAATGTAATCTTATGAATTGTTGCAAAAAAAAAAATGTAAATAAAGAGCTTTAAGTTGTTTTCTTTCATTTTCTGTATAAAGAAATGTACTATTGTACTTGAGTCCTCATTATTGGAATGAGGGAATCAGTTGAGTTATTCCCTCCCATTGTAATAGATGAATTTTGTATTTGAAATTTCTATGTGAAGAGTGCAAATTATAAAATTCTAAAATCTACAATACTGTTGTAAATAAATTTAATTCTGTTTCATAATGAGTTCTATATTCTATTTATTTCTGCAATTTTGAGTAAAGAAATATGTATTGAAAAAAAAAGAGAAGATGGGAGAAATGAAATGTGTGAATAAGTAAATTTCTGTAGTATTTGAATACTGTTATTATGTTACTTTTATTTTTGTTTAGGCATAGCTGAAAACTAGTATTTAAACACAAGTAGATTGTTGTAGAAAACATGTTGTATGACTGTTAAAAAAAAAAAGAGAGATATCTTCTAAACGCTGCTCATTGAAATAATATACACCTAGGAAATGAAATAATCAGTCAAAGCATAAGCTGTCATTATTTTAACCCTCCCTGCAAAGTTTTTAAATATTAAAAAAGAAAAGTAAGACTTAGGTGTATTTCTGTTAAAAAATATATATATATATGATTGCATGCTTCTGTGTTAAAATTAATCAAAATAAGCTTCCTAACCCTATTAGGTTGATATATATATATATAATATTATATATATCCCTGCATCTGAAAACATACTCAATGGATACCTTTAAAAAAAAAGATATATGTATGTATTCTGGTCATGGCAGTGAATATATATATATATATAAATATATACATATAAAAATATATTTATATATATATATAAATATACATATATATATATATACACTTTTATATTAAGAAAAAAATATTATAAAAAAAAAAATACAAAAAAAAGAGAGGAAATCGGAGTACCGGCCGAGCCACTGTGTGTAAACACAGTGGACAGCTCTCGGGCCGCGCCACTGTGTTTACCCACAGTGGACAGCACGGGAAATGCCGCCACTGTGTGTAAGCACAGTGGACGGCTCTCGGGCTGCGCCACTGTGTTTACCCACAGTGGACGACACGGGAGGTGCCGCCACTATGTGTAAGCACAGTGGATGGTCCGCGGCCGCCACTGTGTGTATACACAGTGGATGGCTCCGCCGTCACTGTGTATAAACACAGTGGCGTCCGAGAGACCCCCACGCCACCTCCTCTGCTCTTCCCCCTCTTTGAAACCCTTCGCCATGTCCATGGCCGCCGTGCCCTAATCCATCCCTGTACCTGCAATCACACACACACACACACACACACTAAACAAAAAAAAATGTGGTATAATAAACCCTAACCTATTTCGGGTTAGGGTATAAATTTAATAAGAAATAAAATAAAAGTGGGAAATAAATAGAAATGCAACCCTAACCCAATTTCAGGTTAGGGTGAGCATTTTATGAATTAAGGAATTTCTTTTTTTTAAAAGAATTTGAAAATTGATTTCAAGTTTTAATATTTTAATTAATAATTAGGGTTAGCATTTTATTAATTAGGGTTTTTTTATTTGAAGGAATTTTGAATTAGATAAGGGAAATTTGGATTTGAGTTATAATATTTTAATTAATAATTAGGGTTATTTAAATAATTAAATTATTATATGCTTATATTCTTTAGAGAATTAAAATTTTAATATAGTTAATTCAAAGGGGTTTAAAAAAATGGAGAGTTAATATAGTTGGAGCGCTATACACTAAATCAAATTAATTTATTTAATTAATCAATAGATTTTCCTCAATTTAATTGTGGATGTTAGGTTATATTGTGCATGGGGAAAATTTAAAGGGAGAAATTGTAAATTAATTTTATGAACCTTAAGCCCTTGAGACCGGTTTTGGCTGGATTAAAATTAAATCATCAAAATTAAGGGTTTAGGGAAATTAGAATTGGCTTTAACTTAATATCGGTTTTAGCGGGCAAATGGCATTATAGGAATTCGAACCCTTATCGGTTGAATCTAAATAATAAATTTGCATGTGCAACAATTAATTAATAACATTATCATCATATGGTCGGGAATGATTCAATACATATAGATAACCAATTAACCCTCGTGTTTTAATTAGCGACAACTTAATTAAGGTAATTGAGCTAGCTAACTAATCCGTGACACTGATTAATCTCCACCAATTAAAGTCGCTCATTCGAGTTGGTTAATTAACCGAACCTTAGTAAACAATTTTATTTACACCCTAGATAAGACAAAACTCTATTGATCCCCTTTGATGTAGACTATGTTATGAGTTCATGTTGTCAAAAAAAAAAAATTTGTTCCATTTTTGTGCCCAAAAGTTTGGGCATGACAATATTGAATTGTTAATTGAGTTAACTAGGGAGATGATTGATTGAGAAAAACTTGATTGAAAGATAAGAAAGGAGATTGAAGAGTTAACTAATTTCATTAATCAATTAATTGAATTGATCAATTAGTTATAAATTTAGCATGTAAATTGAACTTGATTTAGGAATTCAATCTTGATTTGCTTTTTTTATTTAAATTTTAATTTTTGAAAAGTGAAATTGAAATGCACATGTATTTGAAATTAGATGAAATTAGTTGAAATTGGATTTTAGGGAATTTAGATTTTGGATTTGAATTTGAATTAGAAGAATATTGAAATTAAAATTTGGGGAAATTGAAATTTGAATTTGAATAATAAATTAGTTAATTAAAAAAATTAAAGAAACTATTTAATTATTTTAGAAATTGAATTTAATTAAAATGATAAAGATTACTTAATTAAAAGATTTAAATCATAATTAATTAGATAATAAATATTTAATTAATATTAGAAAAGGGTTGAATCATTAATTGATTAGAAAGAAATAGAAATTGTAATAATTAACAAAGTGATAAAGAAATATGAATTTAGAAGAATAAACTAATTAATTTAATTAAATAATTAAAGAATAATTTAATCAATTAGATGAATAATTAGTGTATGATTAATGAGAACTTTTTAGGTGTCTACAAGTTCTTCATGTCACTTACTTAAGTATCTATGGAAGTGGAAGCAAGGGTGCTAGTTTGTTGGGTGCTTGGGTAGATATACATGGATTGTGGCAGAGATGTATTCGGGAGTGCTTTTTCAAGTCCTTGGCCTGATGATTCAGGAAATACTGGCATAGGTGGTCTCAGAGGGAATTGCCCTACATCAATAAGGTTATTTTATGCTTGGACAACAAGCTCATAGGCATCCAAAAGGGTACTCCCACATAGATATTGAATCATAATAGATATATCTGAATTGAAATCTTTAAGGTAGAAAACAAAAGCCATATCTACAAGAGGATGACCTATTAAAGGTATCCTCTACCAAGTCTTTTAGAACCTAGTAACAAAAGTAGTTGTAGCCTCTTGAGGAGCTCGCTTAATTGTGATTAATTATTGTAACAAAGAAGATCTATCTCCCTTTTTAGTGAATCGCTAAAAAAAGTGATCTCCTAGCTAGTCCCAATCACCAATTGAATTAGGTTGCAGGGATTGGTACCAATCCTATGATTTCCCTTTAAAAGAGGCTACAAGAAGCCTCAACGCCACATTTTATTGTGAGACATTTTGCATGGTGCATACACCAGACACATCTTGTCAGTGCTCTCTAGGGGTTTTAGAATCCTCCCTAGTAAATTTTGGCAAAAATTTTAATGCGGAGGTTAGAATAACATCCCATGAGTTAGAAGGAGCAGGTAGAATCAAGGGAATCCCACTATTCCATGTAACAAAGTTTCGAACAGGGGGGATTGGCATTTTCACAGGGGCTTGAATTTGGACTCCTGTACCCCCTCCTGAGCTTCTAGTTTGGACTGTTACCAAGGGTGGAACAAACAAGTTTGAATTCAGAGTAGTTTGAGATCTGATAACAGGCCTATGGCTCATACACCCACTTTAGTAAAGAGAATTTTGGTCCCACTAGGGATGCCAAAAAAATAGTTGATATCTAAAATTACTCTTAGAAATACACCCTTATGGGAAATTTGGTGTTGGGGAACCCCTACACTTTGATTGAGTAAGCTCTAAGATTTTAGAAGTTGGTTCTTTATTCATTTACAGGGAAAAGGGAAAGAAGGAACATAAAATAAATCTAACCTAGGGCAATGCACCTGGTTTGAATTTTTTGTTGAATGATAAGCATAAACAACTTCAGATACATACAATTCTAAGGCCCGTTCAACAATCTACATGCTTTGGTAGACAATTCATTAAGATATATTTAAAGATTTATTTAAACATGAAGAAAAACATACATGATTATCTACCAGAATGAAAGAGTATATAACATGATTCAATTAACAAAGTTTATGCATATGTTACTAGAGTCAAATTGCACAGAAAACTATTAAAGCATACTGATCACAATAGTCTAAAAGTCCTAAGGCACAATTTGATTAATTTAATTTAGAAAACCACAACACCTTAGAGGATAAAATTCAATCTAGAAATCATATCCGTATTCTTCTAGATTCCCAAAATTTGAACCCTCTTTCTATTACAAAACATTTCCCCTTTTAAAGAGAAGGGCCTAATTGCCCACTACATGAGAAAATAATAAATCATCATGAAAAATGTTAGCTAGTACTAAGTCACCATTCTACATAGAGATAAAAAACCGTGAAGGTGATGACTGCTTTCACCTCTAGCTCAAATAAGCCCACCTTTCTATGAATTAGATCAAAAGGAATCTTAGACATTCCCCTACAACAAACACCTGGTGATATATAGAATAGTACACCAAAATTGGTTCATGACCACTCATTACAATGTTTGCACCTCACAAGAAGCATCCAACTTCTTGCTAATTGGGCACATGGACCTTTCGGCAATTTCTTTGGAATGACATGTGTTGGGAAGATGGGGTCTCGCCTTGCATCAAAAATACAACCCAAAACATCCTGCAAGTCTACCACACATCTCAAAATATTTGTCCCATCAAAGTATGAACAAGGCTCGTGGGAAAAAAAAAACACCACGTGGCACTTGAATGAGGCTTCATGGTTTAGAGAAAAAGGGACCATCGAAAAGGCACGTCGTGCCAAAACCTGGCAAGCGTAGGTGAATCTGCAACTAGAACATCCCCAAACGAAAGGAAAGCCACAGACTTAGAAAAACAAAAGGGGAAACATTAAAGAAGTGATCTGAATTATAAATCCACAATCAATGTTCTTTCATCTCTTAAGACTGTCTTTACAATGAATTTCCTTGAGAACTTGCACTCATTTCTTTCATTGGTCATGATTTTCTATGTTTGCAACACATAGTATAAATATTATGACATTCATTGTTAATCTTTTAATCTTGATAACTGATAATGTTGTTGTTGTTCTCAAATTTTGATTTCCCTTCTATCCTTCATGTAAGAAATTAAGTAACTTTGTTTGCATATGAAGAGATGAGGGAAATAGAACTCAAGAATAACATATAACAAGGTTTCAAAACCTTTTATACTTTGAACTTATCCAAAGTTCAGGTGGGTATACCTTCTTTGAATATTTTCACACTTTAAGATTGAGATCCACAATAAACCAGTGCTAAAAACCCATGGATTTCATCACCTCAATGAAACTGAAACATTAAAAGAAAAATGTATGTTCACCGTAAGCAGTAAAGATCGAGTGAGTGGTAATTGATCGGACGGCCAATGTTGTTTTCCATGATTGAAGTGCACAAGGTTTACCTTTCGTGAAGTAGCGAAAGGAAGGTGGGGCCCATTACTAATACAGAAGGATTGGAAGAAGTAAAGGTACTGCAAGTTTCCAAGGATCCAACAATCGTCGTTGCTTCGCGAAGGAAAAGTGTGACGACTTTAAACTCCGTGAAATGGAGAAACAACGAAACAGGGAAATACTCAGAAAATTTGTGATCCGTTGGAGCCAATTTTTTGAATTTGATTTGCGAATTCAATTTTGAGTTGATGGCCGAAGCATGTGGGGTTAATGTCTCAATTCAATGCCAAGTTGTCATATTAAGGTCCGCATCACTTGAATATTGGCACCATTTTGACGAGTTTATTGCAGAGGAGCAGGTGCAAAGCGAATATCTTCAGGAGAATAATAGGTTTTTTATGTCGAGGTTGCTAATTATAGTTTGAAAATCGGTACTTTACTATGTGCTTGCCTTATCAGAGTTGTGTTTGAATCTTAATTGATATAATTGCATTAATGGGATGGCACCAAGAATGGATTTCACAAGGAAGGTAAATTATCAAGATAAAAATATATGGGATGACTTCCTAGAACAATTGATCATGCCCTCGAATGTTGCGGCCAAAATCAAAGAATTGGTTCCTAAAGCCCCCCATCTAAGGATTGGAGACGGTTTGTATGACAAAGGTAGATGGTTAAGGGATTCAAAAATAGGGATTTCAGGGATGGGTCTTTTTAAATTGGGATTTAGTCAGGGTCATGCCAGTGTCTCAATGAATAGCATATGGGAACTAGATGTGGGGAATCTCATAGTCCCTGGGGTTTTTATGGATGTAAACTTCCTAACCCAGATCGCACACAATTATGATCTTGTTGCTAGATGTGTGAGGAATGTCAATGGATGAGCCCTGATAGAGATCAATGATGATGAATTTAGGAATGTTTTCAAGCTTAGTGAGGCATCAAATTTATTAGAGCCTATTGATTTTGAAACATTGGCCCAGGTTTATGATGTGCAGAAATATCACCTTAGGAGTGGCCCTTTGAAGGAGTTTTTTGTTAAAATAGGAGAGTTAATTGTAGTGGGCCCTAGCACCATGGAACCATTCTCCCTAAATTTGTTCACTTTAAGGGCAAAAGGCATGTATTGGTCACTATGTCAGATCCTTGGGGAAGATGCTGAAATGACCATGCCAACCCATTATATGCTAATGATGGCACAAATTCTAAACCCCTCTCTAGCAATAACATTTGATTATGCACCTTACCTCACTAATGCAATTCATGCAGGGCTGGTAGGGATAAAAAAGGGTAAGGTGGATAGACCTTTTGGATGGTATTCTCTTCTATTGCACATAATTTTGTTCAAAGGAGTTGATTATTTTTCTAAGGAAATAGACTTGGTCAAAGAAAAGGAAGGTGAGGAGATGCCTGTGCAACTACGGAGCACAATTTTGTCTTGGGACAGAGAGGATACTAGTTACTTGAAGTTTGATAGATTATTTGATGACTTTTTCCAACCATATAGGTTGTCTACTGCAGTAACCAGGTTTGCTGATCCTGAGGATTTTTTCAATGGTATGTTCAGGAAGAGAGCAATATGAAAAGGTAGGCCACACCAATTTCATTTCCCCGAGGACCTAATTAGAAATGAATTCAGTTTGGATGAGCAAGAATTGAGGAAAGAAAAGTGGGTGGCATACAAAAAGGGTCTAGATTTCATTCATCAATTTGATAGCTGTTATGACCCTCTGTCTAGCTTTAATCCCTTTGAGGAAAAGATCAAATTCTTAGTTCTTTATTTTGAAGATTTAATGCAAACTCTGAAAGAAAAGAGGGAGGATATGATAAGAGATAACCCTGACAAGGCTAAGTTAGTTCTAGCTAAGCCTGCCTTTGCTAAAGCCATGCCTCCCAGTGATTATGTGATGCATAAAAAGTCAAAATATAGTGTATTGATGCTAGTAATAGGTGAGCCCTCCACTTCAAGAGGGAAGAGAATAATTGAAGATTTCATTGACATCCAAGAATCCCCTAAAAGGAAAAGGGTGGGGAAAGAAGTGCAAATAGGTGGACCTCTGTACTCTCCATCTCAATCCCCTATCCATATAGCAGATGAACAGGCAATAGAAGAACAATTGTTGCAGTTATGAAGCCTCAGAGAGATTTCTTACACCTATGAAGAGAGACAAGAGGGAATGCCAGAAGAGCCACCTAGTGCTGAGATGAACTTAACTAAAGATGAGTTCAAAGGTAAAGAGTTAGACCCGACTGTCAAGCAAGCTAGTGAAGAGTTCCTAGATGACAACAATTTTGTCACAACAGGGGCCTTCATGCAATTTGTATGGAAACAAAACATTGAACAATTCAAGGCAAGATGTGAAAAGAGAATGAGTGAGTAGCCTCACAAAGATACAACCTTAGTGGAGGAAGCAGTTAAACAAGAAATGATGGCTTAATTCAAAGCCATCACTCCAGAAGTTGGAAGAGAAATGGTGTCAAAGGCTGGTGTTTTAATCCTCCCTGAATGGGATATAGCAGATGCATTGGGACTTGAAGCAATCAGAAAAGAAACCAAGCCTATGAAGGGAGTGACATTCAACAAAGATAATGTTGCTCTGGTCATGTGGTCCCTAAAGAGGGATGAAAGTAGAAGAAAGAAGGATACCTCAGGATCTAATTTTCTAGGAGGTATGATAGTAAAAAGAGTCCAGGATACAGGGGTGGTAGAAGCTACCAACATATTTTTAGAAACTGCAAAGTTCATTGTGGCAGTGGAAGAGAAAGAAGCAAAGGAGAGAGTCAATCTCCAAGTGAAGTTGGAAACAATTCTAAAGGCTTATAATGAAGCCAAAAGGGAGGTAGCCAATAGGGATACTACTATTGCTAGACTTCAGAGTCAATTGGCAGGACAACACCAAGGACGTGAGTCCTCTGCCTTGATGATTGCATCTTCTCTAGCAAGACCTCCACCTGCCAGTCCTATCATAGAATTTCCCCCTTCTCCTATGCCTTCTTGTTTTCAACTAGCTGAGACCATTCAACATGAGTTGGAAAAGTTGAAATGGGCTCAAGCCCTATTTGCAAGTAAATATGAAGAGAAGGTAAAGGCCACCATTTTGAGTTTTGCTGATATAGTAGAGGCCCCCACTATCCACACTAGTATGAAAAGAATTTTGGACACCTTGTGTGAGCTAAATGAGGACAAGGCTATTTTAGATCCTATTTTGAATAAGTGGATGCCAAGAGAAGTGGATTTAGAACTTATGTGTGCATCCTATGATGAAGCAGGATCTGATGCTATTATTAAATCCACATGTGAGTTAGCAAAAGGTCTAACCAAGTTAGCAGAAGGAAGAGCCAATGTGGAGAGGAAAGATAACTTGTACAGGAAATAATATACTGAGCATACATTTGAGTTGTTTCTTGGGGGCTTTGTTAACCAAAATCAATTGAAGGACAAACAGGTATGGCTTGATGAGCTGGGAGCTAATTTGTCTTTAAGGCTGAATGAAATCATCAACAAAGATGACACATCTCTGTTTGTTAAAACAATTGAAGAGATAGAAAAGATAAAGTCACACTATGGCTTTTTGGAATCAGAGGTGAGGAAAGTAAAAACTCTTGGATAAGGTTACTTAAGTTGAAGGAGAAAATTATTGGCTACTCATGGCCTACTGATGACATGTTCCAAGAGTGGACCAAGAAGTATGCGGTGCAAGAAGAAGGAATCCCAGAATGGTTAGAAGATGCTATAGAGGAGCAATAAACTAAAAAGGTTGCTGAGACCAAAGAGGACTTGTAATTGTTTCTTGTGAAAGGAGCTACGGTTGTAACTAATCATTCTTAGGAATGTCCAAAGCTTGTATGCATCCATAATGTTATAAATGGATACCAGGACTAATGAAAAAGGGATCACAAGAAATTTTGTAAGGAAACTCTGCCTAAATATATCTATTTTTTTCTAGCTATCACAAAGGATACTTTGAATCATGTAAAATTATTTTTCATAAAATGAATTATAAAGATATAGATCAGCACTTTTCAGGCCTAAGTCTATGTTGTCTTTTGGTGTGCACTTGTTAATTTGTTGGTTTCATTTGAATAGTCTAGGGTTATTTGATTGAACATGGATTGTAAGGTAGTCATATGGATATGTTTCTAGCTTTTCTCTTCAAGGGAGAGGAATTAAATATGCATGAAATATCTCTATCAATAAAACAATTGTTTTCTCATCTTGAATTTGATGAACGATTTTAGTTTTAAGAGGATAGAACTCATGTATATATTAGGCATGTATGGGGTTAACTAAGGCCGAGGTGGTGAAATGTATGTGATTGTTCAGTTTTGGAATTCTAATTTGATTTGGGTGACTCTATAGCCCGAATAAGGCACTGGTATCCAATTGTGGGATTCTTTCTATCTTTCTTGAAGATCAATACTGAAAGTGAACACAAGTTTTTCTTTTAATATTTCAGTTTCATTTAGGTGATGAAATTCATGGGTTTTTAGCACTGGTTTACTATGGATCTCAATCTTAAAGTGTGAAAATATTCACAGAAGGTATACCCACCTAAACTTTGGATAAGTTCAAAGTGTAGAAGGTTTTGAAACCTTGTTATATGTTATTCTTGTGTTCTATTTCCCTGATCTCTTCATATGCAAACAGAGTTACTTAATTTCTTACATGAAGGATAGAAGGGAAATCAAAATTTGATAACAACAAAAGTGGTGACTCTCCTGGAGATAGTCATAGTGTGTATTTATGTTACAGATTGGTGTTTGAATTAGTTCGGAAGTTTGTTTGGATCTCTGTGTGTTGTGGAAGATAGTCATAGTGTTGTTCTCAAATTTAGATTTCTCTTCTATCCTTCTTGTAAGAAATTAAGTAACTTTGTTTGCATATGAAGAGACCAGGGAGATAGAACTCAAGAATAACATATAACAAGGTTTCAAAACCTTCTACACTTTGAACTTATCCAAAGTTCAGGTGGGTATACTTTCTGTCAATATTTTCACACTTTAAGATTGAGATCCATAGTAAACTAGTGCTAAAAACCCGTGGATTTCATCACCTCAATGAAACTGAAACATTAAAAGAAAAACTTGTGTTCATTTTCAATATTGATCTTCAAGAAAGATAGAAAGAATCCCACAATTGGATACCAGTGCCTTATTCGAGATATAGAGTCACCCAAATCAAATTAGAATTCCAAAATTGAACAATCTCATACATTTCACCACCTCGGCCTTAGTTAACCCCATACATACCTAACATTTACATGAGTTCTATCCTCTTAAAACTAAAACCGTTCATCAAATTCAAGATAAGCAAACAATTGATTTACTGATAGAGATATTTCATGCATATTTAATTCCTCTCCCTTGAAGAGAAAAGCTAGAAACATATCCATATGACTGCCTTACAATCCATGTTCAATCAAATAACCCTAGACTATTCAAATGAAACCAGCAAATTGATGAGTGCACACCAGAAGACAACACAAATTTAGGCTTGAAAAGTGTTGATCTGTATATTTATAATTCATTTTCTAAAAAATAATTTTACATGATTCAAAGTATTCTCTGTGATAGCTAGAAAAAAATAGATATATTTCTGCAGAGTTTCCTTACAAAATTTCTTGTGATCCCTTTTTCATTAGTCCCGGTATCCATTTATAACATTATGGATGCATACAAGCTTCAGACATTCCTAAGAATGATTAGTTACAACCATAACTCCTTTCACAAGAAATAGTTACAAGTCCTCTTTGGTCTCAATGGCCTTTTCAGTTTGTTGCTCCTCTGTAGCATCTTCTAACCATTCTGGGATTCCTTCTTCTTGCACCGCATACTTCTTGGTCCACTCTTGGAACACATCATCAGCAGGCCATGAGTAGCCAACAATTTTCTCCTTCAACTTAAGTAACCTTTTCCAAGAGTTTCTTACTTTCCTCACCTCTGATTCCAAAAAGCCGTAGTGTGAATTTATCTTTTCTATCTCTTCAATTATTTAAACAAACAAAGATGTGTCATCTTTGTTGATGATTTCATTCACCCTTAAAGATAAATTAGCTCCTAGCTCATCAAGCCATATCTATTTGTCCTTCAACTAATTTTGGTTAACAAAACCCCTAGGACACAATTCAAATTTATGCTTAGTATATTCTTTCCTTTACAAGCTAGCTTTCCTCTCCACATTGGCTCTTCCTTCTACTAACTTGGTCAGACCTTTTTGTAACTCACATGTGGATTTAATAATAGCATCAGATCCTGCTTCATCATAGGATGCACACATAAGTTCTAAATCCACTTCTCTTGGCATCCACTTATTCAAAATAGGATCTAAAATAGCCTTGTCCTCATTTAGCTCACACAAGGTGTCCAAAATTCTTTTCATACTAGTGTGGATAGTGGGGGCCTCTACTATATCAGCAAAACTCAAAATGGTGGCCTTTACCTTCTCTTCATATTTACTTGCAAATAGGGCTTGAGCCCGTTTCAACTTTTCCAACTCATGTTGAATGGTCTCAGCTAGTTGAAAACAAGAAGGCATAGGAGAAGGGGGAAATTCTATGATAGGACTGGCAGGTGGAGGTCTTGCTAGAGAAGATGCAATCATCAAGGTAGAGGACTCACGTCCTTGGTGTTTTCCTGCCAATTGACTCTAAAGTCTAGCAATAGTAGTATCCCTATTGGCTACCTCCCTTTTGGCTTCATTATAAGCCTTTAGAATTGTTTCCAACTTCACTTGGAGATTGACTCTCTCCTTTGCTTCTTTCTCTTCCATTGCCATAATGAACTTTACAATTTCTAAAACTATGTTGGTAGCTTCTACCACCCCTGTATCCTGGACTCTTTTTACTATCATACCTCCTAGAAAATTAGATCTTGAGGTATCCTTCTTTCTTCTACTTTCATCCCTCTTTAGGGACCACATGACCAGAGCAACATTATCTTTGCTGAATGTCACTCCCTCCATAGGCTTGGTTTCTTTTTTGATTACTTCTAGTACCAATGCATCTACTATATCCCATTTCAGGGAGGATTAAAACACCAACCTTTGACACCATTTCTCTTCCAACTGGAGTGATGGCTTTGTATTCAGCCATCATTTCTTGTTTAACTTCTTCCTCCACTAAGGTTGTATCTTTGTGAGGTTGCTCACTCATTCTCTTTTTACATCCTACCTTGAATTGATCAATTTTTTATTTCCATACAAATTGCATGAAGACCCTTGTTGTGACAAAATTGTTGTCAGCTAGGAACTCTTCACTAGCTTGCTTGACAGTCGGGTCTAACTCTTTACCTTTGAACTCATCTTCAATTAAGTTCATCTCGGCACTAGGTGGCTCTTCTGGCATTCCCTCTTGTGTCTCTTGATAGGTGTAAGCAATCTTTCTGAGGCTTCCTAACTGCAACAATTGTTCTGCTACTGCTTGGTCATCTCCTATATGGATAGGGGATTGAGATGGAGAGTACAAAGGTCTACTTGTTTGCACTTCTTTTCCCACCCTTTTCCTTTTAGGGGATTCTTGGATATCAATGAAATCTTCAATTATTCTCTTCCCTCTTGAAGTAGAGGGCTCACCTATTACTGGCATCAATACACTATATTTTGACTTTTTATGCATCACATAATCACCGAGAGGGATGGCTTTAGCAAAGGCAGGCTTAGCTAGAACTCACTTAGCCTTGTCAGGGTTATCTCTTATCATAGCCTCCCTCTTTTCTTTCAGAGTTTGCATTAAGTCTTCAAAGTAAAGAATTAAGAATTTGATCTTTTCCTCAAAGGGATTAAAACTAGACATAGGGTCATGATTGCTATCAAATTGATGAATGAAATCCAAACCGTTTTTGTATGCCACCCACTTTTCTTTCCTCAATTCTTGCTCATCCAAACTGAATTCATTTCTAATTAGGTCCTCAGGGAAATAAAATTGGTGTGGCCTACCTTTGCATATTGCTCTCTTCCTAAACATACCATTGAAAAAATCCTCAGGGTTAGCAAACCTGGTTACTGCAGTAGACAACCTATATGGTTGGAAAAAGTCGTCAAATAATTTCCAACCACCTTTGGTGATCACGAATTGATGGGCCATGGTAACAGTTGGGAAAATAGTCCCTTTACCCCTATTTGTTAGCTCTGTCTCTTGCACACCTCCAATTTGCCTTAAGACCTCTGCAATTCCTATCTTCAATGGGACTTGATAAGGCAATAAATATGGAGTGCCTCTAAAACCATAAAATCTGAAAACTGTAGAAACAGGGTACACATACATATCACCCCAATTATGAACAATCTTAATACCTTCAACAAACTCCTTAGGCCTGAGGAACTCCAAAAGAGCCTTTGGGATCCTACGGTTCTCTGGGAATAAAAGAATCTTAAGCCTAGATGAAAATAATCTATCAAACTTCAAGTAACTAGTATCCTCTCTGTCCCAAGACAAAATTGTGCTCCACAGTTGCACAGGCATCTCCTCAAGTTCCTTTTCTTTGACCAAGTCTATTTCCTTAGAAAAATAATCAACTCCTTTGAACAAAATTATGTGCAATAGAAGATAATACCATCCAAAAGGTTTATCCATCTTACCATTTTTTATCCCTACCAGCCCTACATGAATTGCATCAGTGAGGTAAGGTGCATAATCAAATGTTATTGCTAGAGAGGGGTTTAGAATCTGTGCCATCATTAGCATATAATGGGTTGGCATGGTCATTTCAGCATCTTCCCCAAGGATCTGACATAGTGACCAATACATTCCTTTTGCCCTTAAAGTGAACAAATTTAGGGAGAAGGGTTCCATGGTGCTAGGGCCCACTATAGTTAACCCTCCTATTTTAACAAAAAAATCCTTCAAAGGGCCACTCCTAAGGTGATCTTTCTACACATCATAAACCTGGGCCAATGTTTCAAAATAAATAGGCTCTAATAAATTTGATGCCTCACTAAGCTTGAAAACATTCTTGAATTCATCATCATTGATCTCTATCAGGGCTCCGCCATTAGCATTCCTCACACATCTAGCAACAAGATCATAGTTGTGTGTGATCTGGGTTAGCAATTTTACATCCATAAAAACCCCAGGGACTATGAGCTTCCCCACATCTAGTTCCCATATGCTATTCATTGGGGCACTTTTATGTCTCTGATTGAATCCCACTTTAAAAAGATGTAGCCCTGAAATCCCTATTTGTGAATCCCTTAACCATCTACCTTTTTCATACAAACCGTCTCCAATCCTAGAACGGGGGGCTTTAGGAACCAATTCTTTGATTTTGGCCGCAACATTTGAGGACATGGTCAATTGTTCTAGGAAGTCATCACATATATTTCTATCTTGATAATTTATATTCCTTGTGAAATCCCTTCTTGGTGCCATTTCGTTAATGTAATTATATCAATTAAGATTCAAACACAACTTTGATAAGGCAAGCACACAGTAAAGTACCGATTTTCAAACTGTAATTAGCAAGCTAGACATAAAAAACCTATTACTCTCCTAAAGAAATTTGCTCTGCACCAGCTCCTGTACAACAAACTTTTCGAAATGGTGCCAATATTCAATTGATGCAAACTTTAATACAACAACATGGTATTGAATTAAGACATTAACCCTGCATGCTTTGGCCATCAACTCACAATTGAATTCGCAAATCGAATTGAAAAAATGGGCTCCAATGGATCACAATTTTTTTGAGTATTTCCCTGTTTCGTTGTTTTGCCATTTCGTGGAGTTTAAAGCCCTCACACCTTTCCTTCATGAAGCAATGACGATCATCGGATTCTTGGAAACTTGCACTGCCTTTACTTCTTCCAATCCTTCTATATTAGTAACGGGCCCCACCTTCCTTTTGCTACTTCACAAAAGGTAAATCTTGTGCACTTCGATCGTACGAAACAACGCTATTCATCCAATCAATTACCACTCACTCAATCTTTACTACTTACGCTGACCACCAGTCTTTTCTACTAACCGCACACCACCATCACTGCTAGCGGTCTTCATTGCTTTGCAAAAGCTAACCACCTTGCATCTTCAGGCTGAGAAACAACGCCCATCATTGGATCCACCTCGAGATATACACCATTTAACACACTCAAGCCTTTAAAGTGGGCCCTCGGCTTGGAAACCACTTGCTTTATTTCATCACCGACGAATTAATCTTACATGTGAGTCATTTATTCTCTCAAGAACTCCATCAGGCTCCATTCTAGGACCGCCATGTGTTTTGTTTCACCATGGGTTTCAACACCGTCGTTGGTTAAATAAAAGTGGGCCCTCAAACAATCCTTTGGAGCCACGTGCATTTGACAAGCCATCATTTCTCTCAACCAAGCGACCCACCTGTCTTGCCATGTCATCCACCATGTGACTGCCATGCCATTTCTCTATTTCGCAAATGGTAAACTCTGTTTGATTTGGGGCTACGAATCCATGTAGACTGTCTAATCAACTCCAAGTTGATCGGTATTTAAAATCATGACTTGCCTATCTTTCAGACCCACCAACCCTTTCGCTACTTCGCAGACTCTAAAACTCAGGCAACTCTTCTTTGCAAAGCAATGACAATTGTTAGATCTTTGGAAACTTCTCATCTATTAACCTTTTCGTGACCACCTTGCTCGGGCCCTCCACACCTTTTCGCTACTTTGCAAAAGGTAAAACACAGACATCTTTTGGCTATGAATCTACGCGCACCATTGGATCAACTCCACACTGATCGTCGTTTAACCAAAGGAATTGCTTACCTCTAGGACTCACCAACTCTTTCGCTATTTCACAAAGGATAAATCACATGCATCTTGGGCTAGCGAAGCAACGCGAACCATTGGATCCAATACAACATGCATTCCTTTTACCTAACGAACAATCCTTTGGTCGGGCCCGCTTACCCTTTTTTGTTGCTTTGCAAATGGTAAATCACATGCATCTTGGGCTAGCAAAGCAACGCACACAATAGGATCAACTTTGACTTGCACGATTGTTAAGAAGCCCGACAAAGATTAAAACAAGACATAGGTAAAGGTGTAAAAATTAAGAATCATTTAAAAACCCACCTAGGGAAAACCTAAAGGGGGGGACACCTTCATGACGGAGCGACCCTTCCACTTAAGTGAAAAAAGTAATGCAAGAATAGAATGCAAGGGTTTTCAAAACATAGGAAGGATTAAATTTTTCAAAAACCTTAAACCCTCTTTGACCCAAAAAACACAGAGGCAACAAGGTTATGCCAAACACATCTTTGTAGATTTTAGCCGATTATGGGACAAGAATACCTAATTTTCAAAACAGTGATAACAATTGTCACTAGACTGCTTTGAAAGTTTGTATTCATTCTTTACACTTCTATTGTTGCACTATTTTTTATCATAGAATTTATTGCATTATGTATACCTCTATTTCTCTTTCAAAGCTTGTAATCATAGATTGCGTATATCAAATATTGCTATAGAATATCTTTGTTTTAAACTACTTTAAATGTCCTCTTTAGCTCCTTCCCCAAATCTTTTTAGGACTACATTAGGTATAAAAAACCTTGTGCTCTAAGTATTACTACATGAACATTATGATCTATGAATTTGTGAGACCCCTTATTACTATCATTTGATCTTGAGTAATTTGAAGGCAATGTTTCTTGAAGATTATCCTGGGTGATAACTCTTTTGAACTTGAAAATTTTGATTTCTTCAATGCACATGCCTTAAAGACTATGAATGGATGTTCCAAGAACTATCTCTATGAAAGTGGGCATATGATTGTGATCTTATGTATGTAGAACCTAAAAAACCTTGATAATACCTTGCACTATTCATTGTGTATGACTGTGTATTGTCTTTCATCTTAAGACTATCTTTGAATGCATCTCAAACCCTCCATATATGAGCTTTATTGCAAGAAGATTTGATCTTTGTAATGGCTATTATTTATTTCATGGTGTAATAATGAAATCCTGGCCTTGGTATGCTATTTTTTGTTGTCCAAACTTATTGTCCAAAGATTCCTTTATAGTTTTTCATGTAATGTACCTTTCTTTGAGAGGCCTTCTTTAATGTCTTTGTGTTTGGACTAAAAGCCTTTGGCATTGATTTGCATACACTACTTTCTTAGACCTGTAGACTGTAATTGCAATGTTGATCTCTTTGTGTTTTGAGGATCTTAAAGACCATCTCATTTAGGTCTTTTCTATTATTGTCTTTTTTATGGCTTTTATTAGCCTTGGTTCACTGTATTTTGGTGTAGTCATGTCATTGATCCTCCTCATTTGTGAAGTCTTAGTTCATAGCTCTGTATCTGCTCTAAATCGCTATTATTTCTAGGAGTTTGGTGACTGTTACTATTATTTGATGATTGAAGAGACATATAAAATTAAATATTAATATCATTTTCCATTATTGACATCATTTGACATGGCCCTTGTATGATTTTCTCAATCTGTACTTTGAGAAGATTGTCATCTTTGTTTTCAACTTGAAAGGCACACACTCTTAATTAATTTATGATTGTGCTTCACATGAAACTTTTCTCAAGCTTACTGTCATTAATCTCCTTTGTTATACTTGTGTGATTATTGTCATTGTTATCAAACCTGATTAGCATACCACATCTAGTGTATGTTGTTGGAAACAATTTTAGTATTATGTGTTGAGTAGGTGATGCAAAAAGGTATACATGATCTATTGGAATTATTTATAGAATATCCTCATCTCCTAGATCTTGATTTGTGCTTATCTTGATTGATATCCTATTATGGTATCAATTCTATGAGCTCTGGCATCAGTGGTATTAGTGGTATCAATCATATTAGTTATATATGTTGTGCTGGTGAACATTCATAGAAATTTGTCATATCTATATCTTGAAGTAAGGAGTTGTTGTTCTTGGACTTTTGTGCTTATGGGTTCATGTCTATGGTTCTGATAGACCCATGTTCTATTTCGTTAATTAAGGTGTATGCATTGGTAAATGAAATAAGGAAGTGTGTAGGTGATCAAGTGAAGGCCAACTTTGTTATCATGTTTTTTTGCCAAGGATTTATTGGATAACATTTGGATCCGAGCAGCATACTATTGTGTAAACCATGCATGCTTGGCCAACATATTATCTCAGTGTATGAGCTTACCGACATATATATACATAAAAGGTGTGTCATGTAGTGTCAAGAGTGTGAAGTTTATGTGAAAGGTGAAAAGCAAAAGTGTGTGAATAACAAAGTTGTGGACATAAAAGAAGTTGCATTAAGAGAAGAATTTAATAGTGTGAGTGGTGTATGACCAAAGAAGTATATAGAAGAATCAAATTGCAGATAGTGTTGCAGTAATCCTTTACCAGATCTACTGTAAGTAATTGGTTCGGCAGAGCAATGTAGTAGTCCCTCACCGGATCTACTACAAATAGTTATGGACAATGATACACTAATCCCTTACTAGATCTATTGTAAGTCTTTGTGAGTGTTTTTTGGAATGTGAAGGATATTGTTGAAGCAAAATTGGAGCATTTTTCATAATTACTTAATGAGTCTATTGAGTATGAGCATAATCCCACTGCTCTGGACAAACTTTCTCATTTTGTTGATTTTTTGGTGGAGTGTGTTGGTGCCCAAAACCACAGATTGGAAAACCCAAAGGCTTTCCAAATCCTCAAGCAGTCCAATCAGCCTTGGCCAACAAGCAGGGATAGTCAAAGACTAAATCCCTCTGCACTTTAGGCTCCACTAAACCTAGGTGAGTATACCTCACACTCTCAAGCACAAAAGAGATTATTTAAAGTGGATTTAAGCCTTTTAGCAAATTACAAACTGGCAAATTGTTGTCTGCAATTATGCTTTATTATGTGCTTTAAATAAATGCCTTTGAAAAGAAATGATTGTGAATGTATATTAAAAATGAGATTGCCTTCAGGACATAAAGACATCTGCATAGATTAGTTCATATAGGATTTGGGAAGAATGTTTTTCTATCAATGACCTTGAATGCATATGATCAAAACCTTGAAAAATCAATAACAGACCAGTGCCTCTATCCAAGGATATATATGACACTTTGTGGACATAATATCCTATCAACTGAAGAGACAATTTCTCATCAACTATGAAGGTTCAGTATGTGTTACACAAACAATAAGAACTCAATCTTTCACTTAATGCAACAGCATGTGATTCACATCATAGAAAATCTATAGACAAATTTATCAAGAGAACAAAGATAACTCATCAACACAAAAGTGTACACAATATTTGGAAAAAGAGACAGTGAACCTTGTATATTAATCTTCAGAAAAAAATTGCATGCATAAGTTGCACTTGTAAATACTTCATTGCATACTACTTGCACAAAATGATACTTCTTCTTCCTATAGACTTCTCTAATACAAAATAATATTCAATCCTTACAGCATTATGTTGTTCTTATGACTCTCCCCCATATTTGCATTTTGTAACCACTTATATATGTGGTTGAATGGGCACCATACACCTTTTGGGGTGAAAAGTCACCATTTTACATTAAAAATAACAAAACCCTTTGAAATTAATATGCAAACTAGTTAGTCAATAACCTTGCTTTAAGCTATCTTTCGGATTTTTGTTTGGCCGGCTACCTTAAACCTCAGATATAAATTTGAATTTTTTTTGGTGGTAGGAAACATCCACTTATAAAATGGGTCTTCATCAGATTTGATATTTGCATACATTTTTATTCCAAGTCGACATCTTATTTTACTAGAGCTTGAAAAATCACATTGTACAGATCTAAAACTTTTACTGGAGCTTGAAAAATTGATTTTCTGAAATGGGTATTTCTTATATTTTCATGTTTCATTCAATTTAATTCTCTGTTCATATCATCTTTTCTACAGATCAAAAACACTAGTCTTTCATGGGGTCCATTGGAATTAATTTATTCATATCCTCCTTTACTCTAGTTGTTCAAATCATTAATCATCCATTATGTGTCATTTCCATGAAGTGACCACCTTTTTTAATAGTATGGTGCTTGAAATTATTTGGAAATTGAAGCCCCAATAGTGGCTCTATCTGGGGATGTATGCCCCTTGCAGGCATAGCAAGAATCCAGTTTTCTCTGGTAGAGTAGACCATTGCCAATCACCTCTCTTCTGTAGATTATGTTAAAACTGCATCTAGTGGCCCGTAGGTCCCAAAAACATGAACACTCATTTTTCTTGGATCAAACACTTGGTTCTCATCATGCAAAAATATTCCAATTTGGCACATATCATCAACCAATCCAATTTCATCGTAAAGCTTATCAATTGTCATATTTTCATGTTTACCATATATGTTGTAATATATTTTATTTTTGTCTTGATATTCCATTCTAAAATAATCACAACAATCTCCTTTTGTTTTCACCACACAGGGCATCAAAATTTTATAAATCGTTATATCATTTGATTTATAAAGTTTTATCTTTTGAGACTTTCTAATATTTTAAAATATCACATTATCTCTCCTTACTTTATGGACACGCTCCAAATCATCCCCGACATATTGCTTTTTACCCCTCCTTCTTGAGTTTACTATATAGGAAATCAAATTCCTCTGAACCATCATGCTTTTATCCTTATAAGGGTTTTTCCTTTAAAATACTCCTATATTTGGAAATACATCAATATTCATCCCTATTTTATAGGGTTTCTCCATTTCTTCCTAGAGATCTTGGCTTTCAACCTTTATTTCCTTGTTGTGATTAGGTGAAATCATACTGAGAATATCAACATCAAAATTGGGAGAATTTTTTTTTTTGTTACTCCCCTATGTGATTGATGTAAACCTAAAGTCAAGAATTCATACTTAGGCTTTCTTTTCAATTGCATCTTTTGTTGGAGATGTTGGCATTTTTTATGTTTATGATGTGATTGGCATTGATGGACACACACTTGCATTGAGATCTTCTTTATATGTATGAGCCTAAGCTCAACCGGAATATGTTGCAACTGGTATGTTGTATTATAGTTGTTAGACTATTGGTGTTTTGCAGAACGTGTTTACCGGTCTGAAGCAGCATGTTAACCCCAAGCGGTTTGAGGATCTCAAGCAGTATGAAGGATCAAAGCAGCAGAACACATACTTCCCAGTCTTCATTTTGTATGAACTGGTAATACTTTGTGATGAGTTACCATCCACCGATTGTTTGATGGTGCTGACACTTTAACGGTGTTTTTTGTGTTGTGTTACCAGATATGTCTAGATGCATTGAACCTAGGAAATTGTAATGTAATCCTAGTGGACCGACATGAAATCAGATTCCTTTATAAGGACATCATGTCTAGGGTTTTAGATTGTTGATAATGTTGTTGCTGCGACAGTGGATATTGCGGCTAGGGTTTAAGGTGGTTGAGGAGTTAGAGAGAGTATGAATGTGTAGAAGACTGAAGTAATGCTGGAATGCATTAGGAACGAGCTATCAAGGATCTAACCAAGTAGTCTATGCTATTAGCTAGATCAATCACTTGTTGATTACTCACATCTTTGACAAGTCTGTAGCCCTTAACCGGGTAGGCCCAAAATTCTTTTTTAAATCCTCTAACAAGGTGGTTCACATCTGTGGATCTAAAATCCTCTAGCAAGGTAGTCTTTAATCAGACTTATGTCCTAACAAAGATTGAGATTCCTAACAAGATCTGTTCTGGTAAAGAACATTGTAAGACCTTAACTGGTCTGACCTTAACCAGTTTGGTTCCTATTCTGTAGATAGTTACTTGTGAGTTTCATCTCACCGTGGTTTTTCCCTTTAGGGTTTCCACATCAAATTCTCTTGTGTTATGGTGTTTGTGCTTTTGTGGGTGAATGCATTATTATCTATTTGGTTTTCATCTATGTTAACTGATTTGTCTGCTAAACTATTTTACCGGTTTACTGTTAGTCTTGCAAAGAGTTTAAGTGCAAAGATTTTTGGCATACTAATTCACCCCCCCTCTTAGTATTCATCAATTGGTATCAGAGCCAACCTTTCTATAAGTTTAACCACTTGGAAAGAGATATGGGGGAATACACATTGCGGGAACTTACTCATTGACTCACTCAGTCTGAGCAAGCCTATGATGATCTTATGGTCAAATAAAAGGCATCTCAAGAAAAAAGGAGAGAACATGCAGAAAAGCTAATGGAGCTATCTGAAAATAGTTCCTCTAATGAAGCAAACATGGAAGCCCTGATTCAAGAAGTAGAAAAGTTGAATGAATCCAATTCCAACCTGAGAAAAGAATTGGAAGGACTGACTATTCGAATGTGCTAAGAGCTTGAGAACCAGAGGAAAGCTGAAGATCTGGTCAAAGACAAGGATCATGACATCTCCAAGCTGAAGCAAGAGATCAGTGCCCTAACTGCTCAACTCCATGCGAGAAAAGTGGAAAAAAAAAGACATGCAAGTAGAACTGAACATTGCCATCTCTGAGAATGAAAACCTGATGGAAAGAAATTTTGCTATTTCCAAAGAACTCTCTGAGTCAAAGGAAATACTTGCTAAGTTCAACAAGAGTACTATCAAGCTAGAGAAAAAGCTTGAATCTGCCAAACCGGTCAAGAATACCAATGGACTTGGTTATTCCAGTCATGAGGAAGGTGAGACCTCTGGTACAAATGTTGGAACATCAAAGAAACAATCGACATCAAAGGATAAAGGTAAGCAAAAGTTTAAACCTGTTTGCTTCAATTGTCTTAAATAAGGACATACTGCAAATGTGTGTAGGAGTAAGGCTTACAACAATTTTCCTTATTTCCTAAATGATAAGCCTAGATCCTATAGATTCAATGGTAACTATTATGCATGCAACAAGTATGGGCATAGAGCATCTGAATGCAGGTCAGTTATGAAAAACATTGGTAGCTATCCTCAAAGGACCCAAGGAGTTGGTCCTGAACCTTTTATGAACTGAAATCTCAACCGATCTAGTGCCTTCAATCATCAGCCAAGAAGCGGTGTCTATCAAGCGACAACCAGATGGAGAGAAAATTGTATGGTCTATCATGGTCATGGTCACACTACTGCAACATGTAGAAGGAATAACAACAACATGAATAATGGACCTTGGAGAGCACCTGGATTGATCTCCTATCACTGCAACAAATTGGGTCACATTGCCAGATTTTGTAGATCAAGAAAGAACATTTTTGATGATATACCGGTCACTCCGGAAGGAAACATTGATGTTGATACTGTTCAAGTAGACATGAACAAAACCTAGAAGAAGAAAACAGTGGTGTTACAAGAGGAACCAGTTTCTGCACCTAGTGTGGAAATGATGGAACTGACAAACTAAGCTTCAAAAAAGCTTAGGGGGAGCAAATGGCGAAATGTTTTGAACCCCCAGTTTACACCGGTAAAAGATCTTAACTAGTATACGATACCTATCAATAGGTGGAAGACCGGAAATGGTAAAAGGAAAATTAGGGTTTACGCCCTAATGGTGGAGCATTAATTGCAGTAGGTGAGGAATATGTTTAAAAGGATTTTTCAAATCATTTCTCACTATCAGTTTTCGAAGCGAAGGAGGTTTTCGAGTGCAGAGCGATGACAAAGCGATTTGTGCTGGGATTCTGAGAATTTAAGAAACCTTCAAGAAAATTCAAATTCAAATTGCAAATGGTTAAGTGAAGAATGCAAAGTGGTGATTTTGCAACCGACAGAGTGCGAGGTGGAGAAGAATCTGAAAGCCCTAAATTCACGTTTTTTGAAAGGTATTTTTTGAGTTTTCAGTTTCTATCATGGCTTCTGTATCCCATACTAGCTCTAGTACATCTGTAGATTCAACAAGCTTTATTCAACGCAAGTCTAGATGTAATGCCCTATCACAAGTTCCAGCTGGTGTGATAGTAGAAGAGGGAATCTTAGAATACATAGATTGTAAAATAGAAGACCTAGGGTCTCTAGCAATTCACTCCCAGCTAGGTTTGTTTTGTGGACAAGATAAAAAGATCAAACTAGAGTATAGTATCTTGGAGAAGAAGAAGCTCCACAATGTTGTTTATTTCCTGGAGGATTTCACAGATGATCACATTAGGATCATTCTGAGTAGAGTTCATGGTGACAAGATGTACCTGGAAAGAACGCATGATATAACACCACAAGAAATTCATGCCGTCACCAGTTTCTACAATATAGGGGAAGTGCCAGCCCTAAGGATAGTAAGCAAAACTGAAATGTCCAAGATCATCGGTTCAGTGAGTGACTCATGAGGTATGACCGTCAATTCTATCAAGGACGATCTGGTGAAATATGCATGTATGGTGATTGGATACCGAACATTCTCAGCCAACAAAATTAACTATGTATCTATTGCAGTGGTAAATGTCGCTTACCAGATGATCAAGGAGGATGCATCATTTGACCTATGCACCAGTATGCAAAGGCAACTCCTATTGAATCTGAAATCAATCAAATAGGATAATGCATTGAGATTCAAGTTTGGACAACTACTGGTTGGGCTATTCTTTTACTTCCAAGGCTATTTTCCAAGAGTAGGTGATGTCCAGTGGTCTGCTGACCAACCAGTAACCAAGCAAATCAAGGAAAGCATTCAAGTAGTTGGAACTAGTTACCCTGAAGTTATGAACAAGTACTTTGATGAGTTCAGATGCAAAATGAGTCAAAGGGTGAGAATATTAGGTGATATTGTCAAGAAATATGAAGATGATATCTATTTCACCATTAAAGTGGATCAATGCATAATGGAGGTTGTTGAGCCCAGACAGGAGGAAGTGGAGCCTATGGGGTATGAGGTAATGAATGATATGTTGGAAGGATATGCCTCAACCCTTATTGCCTCACCACTTGATCCAAAGGCAAAAAGAACCGACACCTACCTTGAAAGGATAACACAGGTTGAGGAACCCTCAGCAAAGAAAGGAAAAGAACCTTCAGTGAAGAAGGCAAAAACAGTGCCTTCAGCATCGGCACCAACTACTACAGCCAGTCCTGTAGTGACCAAGCGGTCACCGGCTAAAAAGAAACCTGAAGTGGCACCTACTAAAGTGTTCAAGAGAAAGAGGAAGACAAGAAATACCTCTCTAGACTCGGAAGAAACTGTGTTTGAGGAAAAACCAAAGAAGACACGTCAAGAAAAGAAAAAGACAAAGAATGAATCGACATCATCAACACCAGTAAATATTGACATCTCCTCCTACAAACCTTTGACACATTGTCAAAGAACTATCAAAAAACATTAGGAAAAAAGTGTTGAATGATTTGATTGATTGTTTTGATGACTTTAATGATGATGAAAAGGAAGTGGTTGAAAAAGAAATAATTCAGTATTTATGTGTTAATGACCGGGCGCCTTCAGAAATTAGATTTGAGACACCGGATTCTTTGTATAAATCCTTAGACAATAAATGGCGCATTGCCATAGAGCAGGATTAGGAAATGAGAGAAAAAAATTTTGCTGAACATTTTCCTGATGTATCAAATTCGGAACTGTTCGAAGTAATGAACAAATACAAATGCCTCTTCTTCATGAGAAGAAGAAGACTCCTATTATTGGAAGGGAAGGGTAAATAAGTGCTCAAGAATGCACACACCCTTGTTCTAGAAGATCTGTAAATGCATCGAGTGGTTGAAGCCAACTAGAAGGCTGAGCAAGAACCGGTAATAACAAAACTGAATGAAGCTTTTGATGATGAAGGAAAGCTGGTTACTGAACTGATCGACACTATTGATGTTGATGCTTTGGATGGAGAAGATAGTGCTTAGGTTACACCATTAGAAGTTATAGGATAGGAGAAGCAGGCAGAAAAGGAAGTAAAGCTAAAGGAAATAGAGGACAAAAAGGAGGAAATGAAGAAGCAAGCGGAAGAGAAGAAAGATGAAGAGGAGAAGAAGAAGAAAGATGAAGAGGAGAAGAAGAAGAAGGATGAAGTAGAGAAGAAGAAAAAGGAAGAAGATGAGGAGAAACGAAAACAGGAAGAAAAGAGAATAGAAGAAGAAAAGAAAAGAAAAGAAGAGGAAGAAGAGAAAAAGAAACAAGAAGATGCAAGGAAGAAAAAAGAGGAAGAGGATGAGAAAAAGAGAAAGGAAGAGGAGAAACAGAAGGAAACAGATAAAAGGAAGAAGGAAGAGGAAGAGAAGGAAGAGGAAAAGAGAAGAGAAGTGACAAAGAAGAAAATAGAGGAAGACAAGGCAGGAGAAACGGCAAAAAGCACGCAGATGGAGACACCTAAGGCAACTGATAGTCAAGCCAAACCGGCTGACCTTACTAGTCCCATTGACCTCTAGTCTGCAAGTGAAATGGAGCTACTGCAGAGCATCAAGGTTGCTCAAGAATGCCTTGAGGTGTTAAGGAGGAAGAATCCAAGCTGTAGTGGACACTCTTACCGATTTGTTACTCAGTACAAACCTCCCCAGTACCGACTCCTCATTGGCACAACTAAAGCTCCTATGCACAGTAGTAGATGATCAAGTGCAGAGCTTAGAAGAGGTAGCAGAGGCAAATGCTAAGAAAGAGCATCAAAAGGCTCTAAATATTGCTCTGGTGAAGAAGTTAAATGGGCTCTGGACTGAACTCCAAAAAGCACAAAAGGATATAAGGGACACTCGGGATGAGGGGAATCTTCTACTCAGCAAGATTTGCCAACCCCATCTGTTCTGTGATGATGTGCTTGCACAGAAGCAAAAGCTTCAATCTGACTTGCAGTCCTACATGAGAACATTCAAGCCACCTTATGACTCCTTTACAGCCTATGGGCAAACCGTTCACTGGTTTCACATCCAGACAACAAAAATGGAGCATGAGATCAGCACCCGGTCTCGATATTTGTAGGAGCTACAATTGGTTCTCCTCCCATGTCTGCAAATTCTTCAGAAGTGTTATCTAAATCTGGATGCCTTAACAATGACATAGGAGATGAGCACAATTGACACCATGGAAGAACAGGTCTCCCAGATGCAGATAGAGAAAGAAGTAGCCACCTCCCTACTTGAGTCTTGGTCTTTATCTATGAAACAATTCTTGCAAGACTTTAAATCTATTTTTGAGAAGTTTTATTCCTTATTGTCATAAACTTTTATTATTTTAATACCAAATGGAAATAGGGGTTGTTCAGCTGTACTTTGTCATTGTTGGCAAAGCGGGATAAGTATTCTAAGAGGGAGAAGTATCTGGTATTTAAAATTTTGATGTATGCTCTGATATCTCTATGTGCAAAATAGTTATACATTGTACTGTTAAAGGGATAGTGTATATGCTTAGGGGGAGCAATTTTCTAAGAGGGAGAAGTATCTAGTATTTAAAATTTTGATGTATGCTCTGATATCTCTATATGAAAAATAGTTATACATTGTACTGTTAAAGGGATAGTGTATATGCATAGGGGGAGCAATTTTGCTAATGGCATGATTTTGTTGTAAAACATAGATGTCAAAATTTTATTTTCCTAAGTGTTGCTATCAATGCCAAAGGGGGAGATTGTAGGCATTTTTGATGTTTATGATGTGATTGTCATTGATGGACACACACTTGCATTGAGATCTTCTTTATATGTATGAGCCTAAGCTCAACCAGAATATGTTGCAACCGGTATGTTGTATTATAGTCGTTAGACTATTGGTGTTTTGCAAAATGTGTTTACCAGTATAAAGCAGCATGTTAACCCCAAGCGGTTCAAGGATCTCAAGTGGTATGAAGTATCAAAGAGGTAGAACACATACTTCCCAGTCTTCATTTTGTATGAACCGGTAATACTCTATGATGAGTTACCAACCGACATTTTGTGATGAGTTACCATCCACTAATTGTTTGATGGGGCCGACACTTTAACGGTGCTTTTTGTGTTGTGTTACCAGATATGTCTAGATGCATTGAACCTAGGAAATTGTAATGTAATCCTAGTGGACTGACATGAAATCAGATTCCTTTATAAGGACATCATGTCTAGGGTTTTAGGTTGTTGATAATGTTGTTACTACGACAGTGGATATTACAGCTAGGGTTTAAGGTGGTTGAGGAGTTAGAGAGAGTATGAATGTGTAGAAGACTGAAGTAATGCTGGAATACATTAGGAACGAGCTATCAAGGATCTAACCAAGTAGTTTGTCCTATTAGCTAGATCAATCACTTGTTGATTACTCACATCTTTGACAAGTCTATAGCCCTTAACCGGGTAGGCCCAAAAGCCTTTTGTAAATCCTCTAACAAGGTGGTTCACATCTATGGATCTAAAATCCTCTAGCAAGGTAGTCTTTAATCTGACTTATCTCCTAACAGAGATTGAGATTCCTAATAGGATATGTTCTAGTAAAGAACATTGTAAGACCTTAACCAGTCTGACCTTAACTGGTCTGGTTCCTATTCTGCAGATAGTTGCTTTTGAGTTCCATCTCATAGTGGTTTTTCCCTTTTGGGTTTCCACATCAAAATATCTTGTGTTATTGTGTTTGTGCTTTTGTGGGTGAATGCATTATTAGCTATTTGGTTTGCATGTGTGTTAACCGGTTTGTCTGCTAAACTGTTTTACCGGTTTACTGTTAGTCTTGCAAAGTGTTTAAGTGCAAAGATTTTTGGCATACTAATTCACGCCCCCCTCTTAGTATTCATCGGGAGAGATAGATTATTTGGAAACCCTAAACTTTTCTCATGAACATTTTCTTTTAATTTTGAAAAATTTATATCACCAATTTTATTTGTTTGAGTGCGCTTTGGAGAATGCAACTTTTCTGATCCATAAAAATGCTCCCAATTATCCTCATTGTTATTTATGTCATTTCTCAATAAGATCTCCTGATCATCTGGAGATATTTCTTGTTCTTTATATAGTGGATTTGAAAACACATAGAGATCTTTGTTAGACATACTCTGGCAGTATGTCATTTCATCATTTATATCTGCATTATTATAAAGAGGATTTGTAAAAAATTTAAAATGATCTTGATACTTATATGACTTCAATTTTTTTGTCATCATATGTGCTCTTACTGTCATTAATGTATTTATCAGAGAAATTAACAAAACCCTTAGAAATTAATATGCAAACTAGTTAGTCAATAACCTTGCTTTAAGCTATCTTTTGGGTTTTTGTTTGGCCGGCTGCCTTAAACTTCAGATAAGAATCTAAATTTTTTTTTGGTGGTAGGAAACATCGACTTGTATAATGGGTCTTCATAATATTTGATATTTGCATACATTTTTAATCCAAGTCGACATCTTCTATCATGGAGGTTGAAATAACAGGATTTTCAGCCTTCTTACGGTCTTCTATATGGTCTACAGCCAAAAACACATTGTACAGAACTAATATTTTTATTGGAGCTTGGAAACTTGATTTTCAGATATGGGTATTTCTTATATTTTCATGTTTCATTTATTTTTAATTCTCTATTCATATCATCTTTTCTATAGATCAAAAACACTAGTCTTTCATGGGGTCCATTGGAATTAATTTATTCATATCCTCCTTTACTCTAGTTGTTCAAATCATTAATCATCCACTATGTGTCATATCCATGAAGTGACCACCTTTTTTAATAGTAGGGTGCTTGAAATTATTTGGAAATTGGAAGCCCCAATAGAGTGTAGGAGTTTATCTATTAGTATCGAGATAGTTGTGCATTCATGGGAGGTTCTTCTTCTAGAACTGAAGGAGAAGTATAAATTGATATTCAAAAGAAGAGAAATTGAGAATCCTTTTGGGTTGGTATGCATTTTTGATATTTTTTGGTTGTCTCAAATTGAAAGAACCCTTTGTCATTATTTTCAAAGTGGGAGAGAAATATAGAAATAAAAATGGAGAGAAAGAGAAATACAATATGGGAGAGATAGAAGAGATATTAGTCATATAAGTAAGGGGGAGTTGGAGTTACATGCATTATCATTTTGATATGTTTTTCCATCAATGAAAAAGGAGCATATTGTTAGACTTTTGAATATTGTCGTTGTTGTCATTGATGTCAAACTCGATTAGCATACCACATCTGGTGTATGATGTTGGAAGCAATTTTGTTATTACGTGTTGAGCAAGTGATGCAGCAAGGATAGATGATCTACTGGAGTTATTTTTGGAAGATCCTCATCTTCGTAATCTCGAGTTATGCTTATCTTTTTTGGTATTATATTCCAATATCAGTTGTGTGAGCTCTAATATCATTGGTATCAGTGGTATCAATCATATTAGTTTTATTTTCTTTGTTTTTGAATGATCATGGAAATCTATGGCATTTGTATCTTGAAGTTAGGAATTGTTGTGTTTCAAGTTTTGTGCTTATGGGTTCATGTCTATGGGTTCAATAGACTCTCATTCTATTCTAATAAATAACATATATGCATTGATAAATGAAATAAGGAAGCATGTAGTGTCAAGAGTGTGAAGGTTATGAGAAAGGTGAAAAACAGGTTTATGTGAATGACATAGTTGTGGACAACAAAGAAGTTGCAATAAGAGAAGCAGTTTATAGTGTGAGAGGTGTATGAGAAAAGAAGTATATAGAAGAATCAAAGTAAAGACAATTTTACAGTAATCCTTTACCAGATCTGCTACAAGTAATTGGTTCGACAGAGCAATACAATAATCCCTCACCAAATCTACTGCAAATAGTTGTGGACATTGATACAATAATCACATATCAAATCTACTATAAGTTTTTGTGAGTTGTTATCTAAGCTTAACTTGCAACTGAATTCATGCATTAGGAGATGCAATTTTCCCCGTTCACTTATTTTCTATTGTAGTGAGCGGCTTTTGTAATTGGCAGTGAGCCACCCGACAATGAGCCACCCCTTTTGTAAACACCATACAACTACTTATATTATCTTGAGAGCTAACACTCTCTGTGTTTTTTCCCTTTTGGTTTTTCCACATATAAAATTCAATGTTTTGTTTGTGTCTATGTTAAATCTTTCTTATGCATTTGGTATTTCATGTTGATGAGCTTAATTGATGAAATTAATATATAAGTAAAAGGTTAAGAAGTTGTGGAAATTTTTAAATATTATGGGAATGTTGATTCAACCCCCCTCTCCATATTCCAATCTATTCAACCAATTCAACATCCTAAACATGTGTTTACTATTGAAACCTTTGATATCCTTGATGGCCATCTTCTCTTGAATGTTCATTCATATGATCCATTACTCAAGTGTTGTGTGTTGTCTCTTTATTCTATCATAGTCCCCCCATATGCCTTTATTCTCTTAGGTTTGTCTTTGATGAACTATATCTTTAATTGCAAATACATTATTGTTTTAGACCTTTCCACCTATGAGATAATGAATTGTGATTCATTTGATCCTTGGTGTCTAGTCCAAAATCTTGTATTTCTTTGATTCTCTTTGATGCATGCTAGGAATGGTGAAATTTTCTGAAAAAGTATAACTGGGTTTTCACGAAATTTATTGGGTTTTTTTTACCTTTTTCTTATTTCTGTCCAAAAATCATGGAAACCTAGTTTGCATATCTCAATTTCTGAATGAATCATTCATATGGTTGCTCTCTTCCTTGTCTGATCATTGTCTAGAATCTTTTGAACTCTGAGAGATCACTACTTTTGTATTAATGAAGGCCTAATACTAGATTGGACTACATATTCATATGCCTAATATCATAATTTTGATGACTTTCTCCTAGTCAATCATGTCTTAATTTATATAAATTTCTTGTCAAAACTTCGATCAGGAGGTGCATTCTTTCATTTCTTATCAATATCCTTACGTTGACTTGTATCTTTCATCTCAATATTACATCACTGAATCCTACATCATTTTCTTTCATAGATGCTCTGAGATGCTTTCCCCTTAATATTTCTAGGGTTGTCTTCTTTTCTTATCTCTACAATTTGACTTCAAAAATAGTGCCCTCTTCATATAAGTCATGTAATGTGCTTCCACAAAGATCTGATCATTTTTTCCATGACTATATTTTTTTCATGTGCCTACATCTTTGTTCTTGACTTTTTGATGGTCTTTGGCATTGATTCTAAGATAAAGACCTCACGTGCTATGCCTCTGTCATACTACTTCAAACAAAATTACTATGGTCTATGGTCTTGTGTTTGAAGCCTCTTGAAGTTGATTGATCTGGGAATGCTCTAAGATCTAGGGATTCTCTAATATTCACTTCATTTTATGGTTTCAACTTTTCAAATATTTTTTATACGAAGAACCATAATCTTACAAATAGAAAATGATATGCTCTTTTCTTTGCATGATATCTTTATTTTTCCTAAATAAGGACTATTCTAACTTATGATTTGAAATGAAACTTGATGGATCTTGTTTTAAGGGAGAAATCTTCTTGATAATAAATATCACTTACTTCTTAGTAAAGTAAGGCTTTTGTTGAGGCTAGAGACCTTACCTCAACATAAATATTGACTCAAATAAACCCTTCATTTGTCCTTTTCTTCTACACTTTGAACATTGTGATTGTAGTTCTCATGGATATCCTTCTCATGTCTTTGAATGGTTGTCCCTTTGAAGCTTTACTATTTTTATCTGAGGCTTGTATCATGTTTGAACTATTTGGAGCAATCCATTTAGACTACTTGATTGTTCCTTCTCTTTATGGTCACTTCTTATGCATGGATTAGAGCCCTACCTTTGATTGTATCTTTGGTCGTATAAAAGAAAAGAAAGCTTTGCTTGACCGATTGTCTATCTAGAAAGATTTATTTTCATGATAAAAAGAAAGCTCGAAACTGAAAGAAAACTCCATGAAGAACAATAGAACTCTAAATAATAATGTAAATGCTTTTTGTGGAAAGGTCTTGACTATTCCACATGGAATAAGGCTTTTGTTAAGGCTCTTTTGACATCAAGGATGGAAGCCCTAATTTAAATTTGTAAAACTAATTCCCTCCGAGTCATAGACATAATATTGACTTTTACTTATAAATTGGGGAGACATCTATTTTAGCTAAAAGCTTTTGAAAACCTTTTGAGATTTCTTTACCATATATATAAGGAATTTTTCAAAAAATCTTTTCAAGATGAACTTGAATATAAAAATTATTTGCCATTTTTCCTTTATAACTGAAAACATGGGACTTATTAACCATCAAAAAAACCTTTCCTTCAAAACTATAGCCTCCTTTTGGCAATAAACATTTTTTGTCATGAAAACAAAAATTAGTAACATTCTGGTAACTTTCAGAGGTGCTTGACTGTTAAACATATTTGACCAGTAACCTTCAGTATCCATTGGGAAATAGATTCTTGGGAAGCCTTGAACCAACTCATATTGGACTTGCAACCTCGTTGTTAGAAGCATTGAACGACAACAACTGACCTCTGAACTAGACTAGAACTTGTTCATCAACACTTATGAAACTGAAAACCAAAATTAACTAACTACAAACTTTCTACCAAAACACTTGGAGGAAAGACGGACTAATATATCCTACTCTAGCCTATCCTAACCAAGGATGAGACTTATTCAAACAAAACCATTCACTAATTTTTAAAAATAACATCCTTGTCTTCCCAATTTGGGATGCTTCAAAAGCTTATGAACAACTTCAAGAATGAAAATGTAGTCACCTACCTCTTTGTGTTGCTTATTCATGCAAACTTCTTCTTCTAGATAAGTGAGTGAAGGTAGGTCTTTTTCATCTACTTGTTTATTATCAGGTGAATGTATGATAGGTACTGATTTTCTAGATTCAACTCTTGATAAGAATCTTATTCGGAACCCTCTTGAGATGCTAAAATTTGGGGCTTCAATATTGATATTTCTCTCATAGACTAGCTCTTTGATGTCAACTTGTTGGTTGGAAACAATCTCTTCATGTAGTTCAAGTGGAATTGTGGCTGCCTCCTTTGCTTCAACCTGCCAATTTGAAAAAATTGGATCATGTGGTTCATGTGAAACCATGACCTCTTGTACATCCTTCTTCAACTATTCATGGTTTACTCCTTCAAAAGATGTTGTCTTATTTGCTATATTTGATCAAAATGTGATCTCCAAATCATCCCCCAAATCATCCCAAAACAAGTCTTCCTCAATGTCTTCTTTGACTTTTTGCATAATAGGACTGATTTGGACTCCATTGCAACTCTTTCCAATCTTCTTCACAATTTTCCAATCTTGGGATTTGAGGCTTAGCATCAAGCTTTGAGCAAAAAATGCAATTATGTTTAAGAACATTCTCTCATTATAATTAGCTTCTTGGCTACTTTCCTAAATATAAAAAATATCAAAGCTTTTACCTTGACCAACCAGCTCTTGCACTTGAGAAAAAACATCTTGTATTTCAAATTCAACTTGTTCATCCTGATTTTGTTCCATTTCCACCTTTTCATCCTTCAAAATCAGGTTATCTCCTCATTGTCCCAGGCTTGTCTTGTCTTCTTCATCTTGGTCATTGAAACAAGGAAGCTCATCAATTAAGAAAATGAAAAATTCATCATGATTACCTTCATCTTTCTTTTCATATTGTTGTCCTAGAAAATTTGTTGGCATTGACCATAGCATGACCACCTCTTATTCAATAAAAAGTGGAAGTTCAATGAATAAATAAAATAAAACTTCATGTTGATCATCATTTTCTTGTTGTATACCTCATTGTTCCAGCTTTCCATTGAAAGTGTCCCAATGGAGTGACACATGTCATGGAGAGGAATGACATGTCCATTTGGGGAATAACCACCCTAAAATGAGTATAGGGACATGTGACCAGTTTGGATAATTAATTAATTATTCAAATGAGGAAGGGGGGTAATTAGTTAAGAATTAAATAATAGGATAGGACTAAAAGACAATGAATTTAATAAAATAAAGAATATTTTATTTTATTTTATAGAGGAAGGGCTAAAATTAAATAAATGTTTTTAAGTTGTTTATTAATTATGTTGGTCCCAACCGGTGCTGAGATGGGAGGGGTGAATCAACACTATACCGGTTCTACTAGACTTAACCTTAATCAAAGTTTCTACTCAAGCTTAACACTTATCAGTATAACCAGCATTAATAAGAAACATGCACACATAAAATCAATCACACCTGAACACCAAAGTTTATCACGTGGAAACCCAAATGGGAGAAAACCACGGTGAGGGGCCATCCCTACTACGAGATTACAAAGACACTGTAGTTGGTATTATGGATGTGTTGCATTGGTTTTTTCATTGATGTCAACACTTATCCTTCTGGAGATCTTTGGTTATGTTCACCGGTATGTTTAGTGACTTATGCACAGTCACTGGTATCTAGTTCACCGACAGGTTATATTGTTCACCAGCACTAAGGATGATCTGTTATCATCTGGAGATTACTTGGTTATGTCGAAGACATTGTTTAGACACTTGGTTTTGGTGATCTGGTTATTGGTCTAATCGAGTTTGCATATTTGTTGTTACTGGCAAATAGGTCTAGATTATAGATCGACAAGAGTTATCTATTCCAGATCAGCACGACACGTTATGAAGATGTTTTATTTATTGGTTATTATTGCAAATGCATTTAGCCAAAATGATGCATCGCATATTGATTCATTTGTAATTGATTTAATTGTAATATTCTTAGTGAGACGACCTACACATTTGGTCTTAGATTTTGGTATATATGTAAGATCTCATTTGTGAGATTATGAAAAAAAAGGTGTGGTAAAGGATTGTAATAAGGTATATGCGAATATAAGCAGAGCTATACCCGCAAACATCATTTGAAGATTCAAGGAAGGTATGAAGAAGACAATTAGAGCTTAACGGGTACTGAATCCAACATATGAAGATGCTATTTTGAGTAGTACATTATCATTGGATTTAACCATCCAATTGTAGTCAGTGTGACTCCCATTTTGTGATTGAGCAGTGAGCTCTAGGCAGTTGGCCTTTCTGCATGTGCAGACCCCATTTGTACACACATATTATCTGTAGTAGTATCATCTGATTGTGGGTAAGGTTTCCCACCGTGATTTTTCCCCTTATAGGGTTTCCACATACAAATATCTATGTTATGTGTTGTGGATGTTATTTGTCTTTTTGTTTCATGCATTAAACTTTACCAATATTGTTATTAACTGTTAAACTGTCTACCGGCATTAAGTTTCGATTACCGGTATTATGCACTAAGTTTGGTTAAGTTATACTTGGGTTGAAATTAATAGACAACTGATTCATCCACCCCCTCAGTTGCCTTCGGTTCCTAACAATTGGTATCAAAGCTAAGTCCTCTTTTTGCAAAAGTTTAACAGCTCGAAGAGATTCTATGGCAACTAACTATTTTAGGAAGGACAGTCCCAAGATTGATGGAACTAACTATGGTATATGGAAGATCAGAATGGAGACACATCTGAATTGCATTGGAAAAGACATATGGGATGTTACAAAGAATGGCTATATTGGTCCTACACAGAGTCAACCTAATCCACCAACCTTGGCTAAAGATCAGGAGAATGATTCCAAAGCAAGAGAAGCACTTTTGAGCGCATTGTCAAATCAGCAAATCATGGGATTATCAGACCGATCTACTGCTAAAGATATTTGGGATAAACTAGAGACATTGAATGAAGGTGATACCACTGTCAAAATTGAAAAACTAGAATGCTTCCGGGTCAGGTATGAAAATCAGAAAATGGAAGAAGATGAAAGGATTTCTGCTTTTATGGAAAGAGTTAATGAAATTGTTTTGGGTATACAATATTGTGGAGGATCCTTAAGTGAAGATGAAATTGTTTCTAAAGTTTTAAGAGCATTGCCACCAGCATACAAAATGAAAGTAACTATTATCAATGAATTGAGAACAACACCTAATACATCAATATCTAGAGATACTTTGGTTGGAAAACTTTTAGCTTTTGAACTTGAGGAATTTAGTCTTGTTGCTTCAATTAAGACAGATTTGGCTTTCAAAGCTTCATCATCTGCAACATCATCATCATCATCTGAAAAATCAGATTGGAAAGCACTCTATGCTAGAGAACTTGAAGAAATCAGAAGAGAGAAAGAAGAACTTGAAGAGCTTGAAGCACTATATGCAAGGAAAATACCTAAAGGTCCAGTTGGAAGTAAGTATGAAGGTAAAGAACCATTTAAATGTTTTTACTACAATAAAATTGGTCATATGGCATCTAGGTGTCCTGATAGACATGCAAGATTGAAAGAAGAAGCTAAAAGAACATATAAGCCTAACCCTGAATATCAGTGATACAGATTTAAGAAGAATAGAGACAAATCATGTTACTATGCTAATGAAGGAGTTACTGATGATTCTAATGAAGAACCATCAGACAATGCATGGGCTTTTGTTGCAATAATAGAAGATCAACTGGCACCTACTGTTCAACTGGTAGAGTAGGCCCTAACAGCTAAAATTGAAGAAAAGGATGAATGGATCATTGATTCCGGATGTTCACATCATATGACTGGTGATAAAAGTAAATTCTTAACCTTTCAGGAATACAATGGAGGTCTAGTAAGATTTGGGGATGACAAAGCTTGTTTGATCAGAGGAAAAGGCACTATATCTTTTGATGGTAAGCACAATACTGTCAATGTTTATTATGTTGAAGGTTTGAAGCATAATCTTTTGAGTGTTGGTCAATTAGTTGAAAAGGGATTTCAGTTACAATTCAAGAATGGTAAATGCAAAATCATGAATAGAACTGGTTTGGAAATTGCAACCCGTAATCAGACTAGAGGTAATATCTTTCATTTGAATAACAATGAGAAGACATGCTTGGTTGCACATATTGATGAAAGTTGGTTATGACATAAAAGACTTTATCATGTAAATTTTGATTGCATTGTGAAAATCAATACAACTAAGGCAGTAAGGGATTTACCTAAGATTGTTAAACCTCACAATCCAGTATGTAAGGAATGTCAATTTGGAAAGCAAGTAAGAGAAACTTTCAAGAGTATTCCAGAAAAATCCAATAATGTTCTTGACTTAATTCATATTGATTTATATGGTCCAGCAAGAACTAGAAGTTTACAAGGAGAAAGATATTTTATGCTAATCATTGATGATTATTCTAGAATGTGTTGTGTTACTTTTCTCAGGGAGAAATGAGAAGCTTTTGGGAAATTCAAACTATTCAAGGTGATGGTAGAGAATGAAACCGGTAAGAAAATCAAATATTTGAGATCAAATCAAGGAGGTGAATTCACATGTAAGGAATTTAATACATTCTGTGAAATGAATGGAATCATAAGACAATTATCAACACCTCAAACACCCCAACAAAATGGAGTTGTGGAAAGGAAGAACATATCTATTTTAGATGTAGCTAGAAGCATGATATCAGAAGCAAACCTACCTCATGTGTATTGGAGAGAAGCGGTGAATACAGTTGTTTATACATTCAATAGAGTTCACATCAAAGGTGAAACTGGTAAGACCCCTCATGAACTATGATTTGGTAATACTCCTACTCTTAAATATTTTAGAATATTTGGAAGCAAATGTTATATTAGGAGAGATGATTATATTGGCATATTTGATCCTAGAAGTGATGAAGGAATATTTCTTGGTTATTCATCTAAGAGCAAGGCATATAGATGTTTTAACAAGAGAGTGCAGAAAATCATTGAGAGTGCAAATGTGAAGATTGATGAACAGTTAAGAGGTAATTCAAGGTCAATGGACTCTAAACTGATAGTTGAGATAATCACAAATGAACCCACAATGAGTGCACAGGTACAAAATCTTGATCCAATCACACCGGCATCATCTGAGAATTCCACAGTGAATGAAGAACAACAACAAGTGAATACACCCAGGTGTGTAAGATTGAATCGCTCTGAAAGTTAGATAATTGGGAATAAGTATCAAGGTGTTATGACTAGAGGAAGACTGGCAAATGAAGAGGTATGTCTGATTTCTCAAATTGAACCAGCAACTATTAATGAGGCATGTGAAGATAAACATTGGATTAAGGCTATGGAAGATGAATTAGAACAAATTGAAAAGAATAACACATGGACATTGGTTCTCCGACCTAAAAAAAAATGTTATTAGAACTAAATGGGTATTCAGAAATAAACTTAATGAAGATGGTAAGGTAATCAAAAACAAAGCAAGATTAGCGTGTGAGGGATATTAACAGAAAGAAGGAATTGATTACAATGAAACCTTTGCACTGGTAGCTAGAATTGAGGTAGCCAGATTATTCTTAGCTTTTGCAACACACAAGAACTATAAAGTATATCAAATGGATGTTAAATGTGCATTTCTGAATGGTGATCTTGAAGAGGAAGTTTACATTGAATAACCTAATGGATTTTCTTTAATAGATGACAAAGATATGGTTTGCAGGTTAAGGAAAGCTTTGTATGGATTGAAGCAAGCTCCTAGAGCTTGGTATGCTAGATTGGACATATATCTTTTGAATCTTGGCTACACTAAAGGTAATGCTAACATCAACTTATATTACAAAGTGACTAATGATGACATCTTGGTTACCGAAGTTTTTGTTGATGATATCATTTTTGGAGGAGAAGAAGGATTGTGTAAGGACTTTTCTAATAATATGCAGGAAGAATTTGAAATGTCTATGATTGGGGAGATAAAATTCTTTTTAGGATTGCAGATTTCACAGACTGATAAAGGTATATTCATAAATCAATCAAAGTACTTGAAGGAATTACTTAAGAAATTTGGTATGGAAAACTCTAAACCGGTAAGTACACCTATGACTACAACTGATAAACTATCATTAAAGGATGAATCAACACCTGTTAATCCAACAAGCTATAAATCTATGATTGGAGGTTTACTGTATTTGACACAAACAAGACCTGATATTATGAATGTAGTATGTATTGTTTCAAGATTTCAGAGTAATCCTAAGGAAAATCATGAATCAGCAGTGAAAAGGATTTTTTGGTACCTACAAGGCACAACAAATCTTGGTTTATGGTATCCTAAAGATGAAAATTTTGATTTATGTGCATACACAGATGCAAATTGGGCAGGAGATGTAGATGACAAAAAAAGCACCACCGGTGGAGCATTTTTCTTGGTAGTAGACTAATTTCATGGTTGAGAAAGAAACAAAGTTGTACATCACTATCAAAAACATAATTAGAATATGTTGCAGCAACAACTAATTGTACACAGGTACTATGGAGTAAGAAAATGTTGAAGGACATAAAGGTAAAATGCAAAGAATCTATAATCATTTACTGTGACAATATGGCAGCAATTGATATATCAAAGAATCCGGTATTTCACTCTAAAACTAAACATGTTTCTATCAAATTCAATTTTTTGAAAGAGAATGTTGAAGAAAAAGAAGTGAAATTGGTTTATGTGAATACTAAAGAGCAGATTGTAGATATCTTCACTAAGCCTTTGCCTAAGGAAACTTTTGAATATCTAAGAGAGTAGCTTGGAGTTATACCCTTACCAGTAGAAACTTTGACAGTTGGAGCATGGCATTAGACCAACAGAATTAATAGAGAAATCATTTTTCTAGCTTTGATGAAGGAGAGCTACTTCTCAGGGGAAGTAGATTGGATAAACTTGGTTATAACGATTGGTATTTGTAATAAGTTCTATGAATTGATTATATTTGGTTTTGTATTGCTTTGGCATTTGATGTCAAAGGGGGAGATATATCTATGGAAAAACACATTATCTTTTAGGGAGAGATTATTCATTAGGGGAGAGATTTTTACTCTTTGTATCTGTATTTTGATTTCTGGTTAATGATCTCTTTGGGAGATTGTTGGTTTTTGGTTTTTGGCATTTTTGCTTTGGCACTTAGATGGTTTTTCCATCTTGTGTTGCCATCAATACCAAAGGGGGAGATTGTTGGTATTATGGATGTGTTGCATTGGTTTTTTCATTGATGTCAATAGCTATCCTTTTGGAGATCTTTGGTTATGTTCACTGACATGTTCAGTGACTTATGCACAGTCACTGGTATCTAGTTCATCGGCAGGTTATATTATTCACCGGCACTGAGGATGATCTATTATCATCTAGAGATTACTTGGTTATGTCAAAGACATTGTTTAGCCACTTGGTTTTGGTGATCTGGTTATTGATCTAATCGAGTTTGCATATTTCTTGTTACCAGCAAATAGGTCTAGGTTATGGATTGGCAAGCGTTATCTATTCTAGATCAGCATGACACGTTATGAAGATGTTTTATTGATTGGTTATTATTGTAAATGCATTAAGCCAAAATGATGCATCGCATATTGATTCATTTGTAATATTCTTAGTGAGATGACCTACACATTTGGTCTTAGGTTTTGGTATATATGTAAGATCTCATTTGTGAGATTATGAAAAAAAGGTGTGGTAGAGGATTGTAATAAGGTATATGCGAATATAAGTAGAACTATACATGAAAACATCATTTGAAGATTCAAGGAAGGTATGAAGATGACAATCAGAGCTTAACCGGTACTGAATCCAACATATGAAGATGTTATTTTGAGTAGTAAAATATCATTGGATTTAACCATCCAATTGTAGTCAGTGTCACTCCCATTTTGTGATTGAGCAATGAGCTCTAGGCAGTTGGCCTTTCTACATGTGTAGACCCCATTTGTACACACATACTATTTGCAATAGTATCATCTGATTGTGGGTAAGGTTTCCCACCATGGTTTTTCCCTTTACAGGGTTTCCAAGTAAAATATTTGTGTTATGTGTTGTGGATGTTATTTGTCTTTCTGTTTCATGCATTAAACTTTACCGGTACTGTTATTAACTATTAAAGTGTCTACCGACATTCAGTTTGGTTTACCGGTATTATGCACTAAGTTTGGTTAAGTTATATTTGGGTTGAAATTAATAGACAATTGATTCACCCCACCCCCCCTCTCAGTTGCTTCCGGGTCCTAACAACTATCAGGTGCCACCTTGTTAAGGGATTTTCTTCAATGTGTGTTAGAACCTTTACCCTATTAGAGGTAGCCTTGTTAAAGGACTTAGGATCATCAATTAAGATGTCACTCGGTTAAGGAATTTTACAAAGGGACCTATTAAAGTCCACCCGGTTAAGGGATTTTACTATTGTAGTTATTAGAAAACAATAGAGAGAATGATTTGTTGTAATAGCTACTCTTAGATTAATCAGATCCAATTGAAGCTCTTTGTTTTGACCACTGGTTACACTTGCTTTGCACTCTACTGGTGCTCTACATTTCAATTGCTCTGCACTCTACTGGTGCTCTGCATTTCACTTGCTCTGCACTCTACTAGTGCACTACATTATTTCTCTACTCTTCACACTATCCGAGGTTTTCACACTCTCTTCACCACTCTGCTATTCACTTAGTAGTTTTGCACTCTTCTCACCTTGCTACATCACCTCTCTTTTAAATTGTACTTAGCAATTTTATGATCAAAACTTTTTTGTTTTTGCCAAAAACCTTTACACCATGTTTTGCCAACACATACTTGTTTCCTAAATGAGTTTACACCTAAAACTTGGTAGATTTGAAATTCAAATATTCTCGCACTTTCTCTGCACACTCTCCATCATTCTCGTGAGAAACTCATCCTTATCTGCCACCGCAACTCATAATTTTAGCAACTTCTGGGCTGTGTTCTGCCTTTTTAATGCAAACCCAAAAATCCGCATAAATATTGCCTTAACTGGTTGTTAACTATTGTAGACTTCACTAGTAGTTTGTTTGATGATATCTCACCATGACTAACTCACCTTTTGTCATCGCATCCAACTTACCAGTCACTGCTCTGGGATTCTTAATGGATAGCATTCTTCAACCTGCATCACTGGTTCACTGGTGTAACTCTTCATCTTTTGCCACCGATCACTAATCATCAAACAGACTAATCACCTATTTGTCTAGAGTGTTCTGGTTATACATAAGACTACTAAACTACACTCTGAGTCACCTCCTATGACCACATCATCATTTCAACTTCCAGTTTAAGAAACTAATCTCAACACCTATCAGATTCTTGACTGACCGGTCAGCTACTCTATTTATCCTTCAACCGATTAGTCTTCGACCAACACATTGCTTAAGTGTGTCAATAATGCATATTAGGGAAGCACTGGATCCTCCATACTGATTGTAGCCATGAGTAAACCATTGAGGTTTACCACACCTCCTTTCCTATGAGATTGGCCTTATTCACTGGTAAGTGTTAGTCATCAATGACAATATTAACTGATGAACCGATTGTGCCAACACCATCAGTTATGCCAACAAATTAATCAAATGGGACTATAGTCTAATTAATAAAATTAATTATCTAGGAGGGTAGGAATGTTAATTAATTAAATAATATGATTATTTAATTTTAAAAGCGCTCAAGATAGCATAATTTAATTAATTAGATTAATCAAATTTTATGTGTCTCATTTTTCCTCTCTTCATGGTGGCGCTAGAATAGTGTCAGTGTGAAGAAAATAAAGCACCTGTGACTTGAAGAATAGGGAATGAAGCAAAAATGACCCATCTTGGACTGATGATGGAAGGGGTTCCCACTCGAAAGGATCCACGGGAAACAAATCCCAGGTGAGGTCTTGAAAGCAACATTGCCCTAGAGGACAGAAGGGAAGGGGACTGGAAACAAAAGCAAGAGGAAAAAACGATATCCAAAAAGGGGATCCTAAGAGAGAGACATACTTTACAAAGTCTGGGAGGGCTCGAGATGATCAAAATGAGCACTTTGGGCATTGTATATGCCCAAAAATGGTCAAAATAGGGCTCATTTATGTACGTCGATTGTGAGAAATGTTAGCTATTTGAGATATTTCTAATGATTTTAGTGCATTTTTTAGCTCATTGCATGTACAACAAGATGGCTGAGAAGGCAAGACTGCAGCATGAGTGGACATAGTATGGAGCATCAGGAAACATCGTGCATTGGATTGGGAGGTAGGCCTCGAAAACCCAACTTGTGCTTTGATTTTATTCAATATTTTTAGCATTTATGTCTAGGAAATGTGTTCCCATTGGATCATATTCGGTGGGTTCACTTCTGCCATGAGAATGTGATATCGTGATAGCGAGATTGCACTAAGGAGAGGGAAAGAGAAGGAACATGAGATCACAATCCCACATGAGCGGGTTTGTATTCCCTCTAGGGAAAGAGGTTTTGAGCAGATAGGCTCTCAACAAAGTGATCTCGCTATAGCAGGTTCCCTCAAGAAGTGACGGGAATGCATTCCCACCAAGGAAGAACCGACAGGTTTGTGAACACGTTGGTCAAGGGTAGAGAAAAGGGAAAAAGAGGGGAGAAAAAGATGAGGTGAATCATTCAAAGGTGAATTGGGAAGGCTGGACAAATAGGGGACCTAGAAATTGACTAGTTGTTGTGCATTGTTCAGTGGATTTTTGATATACTCTTGATTCAGGAGAGACAATCAGTTGTCTTGCGACTTGGATCAGAGCTGAGTTCCGCAAATTGGTCATGGATCGATGTGACCAAGTTGGGCTACATGGCATGGATGCCTCACATTAGTTCACACATGACCATGCTCATAGTGTTGATTGAGCGATGGAAGGTATTACAAATTACTTAGGTGGATAAAGGTATTTTTATATCTCAATCTAAGTATGTGCAGGAATTGTTGAAAAAGTTTGGTTTAGATGATTCAAATCCAGTTGTTACCCCTATGGTGATAGGATGTAAGCTGACTAAGGATGATGATTCTCTAGAAAAAAATCAGACTAGATACAAATCAATGATTGGTGGTTTGTCATATTTGACTTGGACTAGACCATATATTATAAATATTGTTTGTCTTGTTGCTAGATTTCAAACTGATCCTAAGAAATCTCATGTTGTAGTTGTGAAAAGAATTTTCAAATATTTGAAAGGGACAGTTGACTTTGGTTTGTGGTATCCTAAAGATGACAACTTTACTTTGAGTTCTTTTACTGATGTTGATTGGGCAAGTGATGTTGATGATAGAAAGAGTACTGGTGGTGGTGCGTTTTTCTTGGGTAAGAAGTTGGTTTCATGGTTGAGTAAGAAGAAAAATTCTATTTCTTTATCTACTGCATAAGCTTAATACATTTCTGCTGCTAGAAATTATACTCAGGTGATGTGGATGAAGCAGATGTTGAAGGATATCAAAGTTGTTTTTGATGAGTCTACTACTATATACTATGATAATTCAAGTGCTATCAACATTTCTAAGAATTTGGTGATGCATTCTAATACCAAGCATATATCAATCAAGTTTCATTTCTTGAGAGAGAAGGTGAATGAGAAGGAAGTCAGATTGGAGTATGTATCTACACAAGAACAAATTGCAGATATCTTTATGAAGCCTTTTCCTAAACATACTTTTGAGTATCTCAGAGAGAAGCTAGGGATGATTTCCCCTCTTGATGAGAACTAAGATGCATGGATTTACATCAGTTTGGTGAATTCCACAGAGATAATCTTGTGATATGAATTGATGAGTGGTGGATGCTACTCAAGGGGAGTAGACAGTGTTGTGGTTCAAATGTTCAAATTTGTGTGTTTCTCAAAAGGGGGAGAGATTATCTAGTAAGGGTGAAAGAATCATGATTTGCATATGTGCCTTTAGTATTGATGTCAAAGGGAGAGAGAATCATGTGAAAACCTATCATATCATGTGCTAGATCTCAAGGGAAGATTATTGAGAGTTATGGGATGATTGTTGGTAGTTGATTTCTTTCTTTGCATTGATTTTTTTTAACATTCATATGTTGCCATCAATTCCAAAGGGGGAGATTATTGGATATTGTTGAGAAGTTTTCTGAGTGATGTGTTGTCCTCAATGTCAACATATTCCTCTGTGTATTCCAATGTTGCAATTAGATTAATTGAGTTGGTTCGTCTAGTGTGTTGCATATGAGTTATTGCGGATTAAAGGGTTTTGAGACAAGTATCTCTAGTTGATTTAGTTAAAGTTTCAATGATCTACATGGTGATTTGATCGAGTTATGAGATCTTGTATTATTGTTGGTTTTTTAGTTGTTCGATGTTGATCAGTGTTCTGGATTTTTCTCGGCATTGTAATATCTTGGTTTGCGTATTTGGTAGATTTTTTGGGACATTCATATGTGTCCTCAATTTAGATGGTTCATAATTTGGAGGTTCGTAAGTGATGTTCTTGAGGTTTGGTATAATAATGATGGAGATTCTAGTAAGTCGTGATGTTGCAGTTGTTGATGTGGTAATTAATGATTCTTGTGGATGTTTATAGATCATGTCATATCTGTGTTGATGGTCCACATTGATCATTGTTCTTTTTGTAGATGATGTCTCTGGTATGTTTGTGTTATGCAATGTCCTTAGCTGACTGGATGATTGTTGCATGTTGTGGATGTTCAAGGCTTAATTCTTGGAGGTGTTTCTAGTTTGCAATGTTGGTTTAGGTCCATACTATGTCTTAGCCGACATTGTTTTGGTCTGCATATTATATTGTTTATTGTGTGTATAGTTATATTCTTTTAATTTGTGATGAGTGTTGAGCCGACCTTGAAATATAGGTTGATGATTTGTATAAATATATGTAATAATCATATGAGAAATATCTATGTGGTATCTACGAGTGTGTGTGATCGAATAAGTGTGTGATCAAGTGTTTTATCTTTTGGAAGTGTGAAGAAGTGTGGCAAAGCATATTAGATTGTGTGCTTAACCAAAACTATAACCAAGCATGAGGAAATGCTACTTTATCATTTCAAGATCTTCTAGATGTAATCTGGATGTTTTTGTAAGATGGTGAGTCTTCCTTAGGGTTGTAGCCCTTCTTGTTATGTTATTTGAACAACGAGCTCTAGGAAGTGTTCCTAAATTCATGTGCATTCCCCATTGTAATATTTCATATACTTCTAACAGGGTATCATCTCATTGTAGGTAGGTTCCCATCATGGTTTTTCCCTTAACCAAGTTTTACACATAAAAAATATTGGTGTTATGTGTGTTATTGATGTGGTGTTATTTTGTGCTTTCATTGATTAATTATCAAATCTGAATTTGTGTTTGAGTTGTGTAGAGTTTGTGAAAAAAATGATTCACCCCCCGGCCCCCTCTCATTTTTTCTCCTTGTTGCCAACACACAGTTAGTCTAAAGGATGTGTATCAGATATACAAGTTGTTAATATGATGACTACGAGGCATTGCATAGAGGGTTGACCAAGTTGAGGCTATGAGACTGTTGATTGGTACATACGTGCAGTTACATCATGGACAATTATCTTTGGAGCAAGCACTGGCACAGGCACCACCTGCAAGGTCTATTTACTTCTTTGTTTGTGCCTTGGTCAATGGGTACATATTGTTAGATCATAGAGGGAGATCAATCGTACTGGGCATGATCCTTGTGGTGATAGAGGTAGTCAATGGTGGATGACCTATGGCATGGTGGACCTTGGTGCTAGTGGAGTTGTATAGAGAGCTCCATGATATAGTCTACCATCCTAGCTAGATCTTTGGATATGTTACACTCTTATAGGCATGGGCATGGGAGCATATTTCTATCATGCGACCAGTGGGCAGATAGGACAGGGATCTAGCACAGCCAGTGGTATTCAACTTTGGTGGTGGTCTTAGATATGAGGTGATGGACAATATAGATAATTGGAGAGTCACCCTTGATAGGCTCATAGTAGAGATGGTCACATGGAGGCCATACATGGTGATTACAACATGGATAGATGATCTAAGGCATATCTCATATATGACAACTATAGGATACATCATTGATCAATAGGAGTATGTTATTGAGGTACTAGCTAGATAAGGTGCAGAGATAGTTTGGTCATGTTAGTCCCAACCAGTGCTGAGAGGGGAGGGGTGGATCAACACTATACCAGTTTTTACCAGATTTAACCTTAATCAAAGTTTCTATTCAAACTTAACACTTATCAGTATAAGCAACATTAATAAGAAATATGCACACATAAAATCAAACACACATGACTACCAATATTTATCACGTGGAAACCCAAATGGGAGAAAACCACAGTGTGAGTAGAAACTCACAAAATCTGCACTCTTATGGAGTACGCCCAGTGAGGAGCCATCCCTAATAGGAGATTACAAAGACACTGTTAGGTGCCAACCAGTTAAGGGATTTTCTTTAAGGCCTGTTAAAACCTTTACCTTGTTAGAGGTAGCCTTGTTAAAGGACTTAGGATCATTAATTAAGATGTCACCCAGTTAAGGGATTTAAAAAGGGACCTGTTAAAGTCCACCTGGTTAAGGGATTTTGCTATTGTACTTATTAGAAAGCAAAAAAGAAAATGATTTTCTATATTACCTACTCTTAGCTTAATCAGATCCAATTGAAGCTCTTTATTTTGACCATCGGTTACACTTGCTATGCACTCTACTAGTGCTCTGCATTTCACTTGCTTTGCACTCTACTAGTGCTTTACATTTCACTTGCTCTACATTCTTTCTCTACTCTTCATATTATCTGAGCTCTGCACACTCTCTTCACCACTCAACTATTCACTTAGCAGTTCTGCACTCTTCACACCTTGCTAGGTCACCTCTCTTCAAAATTGCACTCGGCAATTTTACGATCAAACTTTTTGGTTTTCACCAAAAACCTTTATACCATGTTTTGCCAACACATGCGTGTTGATTCCTAAATGAGTTTACACCTAACACTTGGTAGATTTGAAATTAAAATATTCCCACACTTTCTCTTTGTGCTCTCCATCAATCTCACCAACTCATCCTTATCTGCCACCACAACTCATAATTCTACCAGCTTCTAGGTCGTGTTCTGCCTTTTTAATGCAAACTGAAAAATCTATACAAATCTCACCTTAACTGGTTGTTAACTGTTGTAGACTTCACTAGCAGTTTGTTTTGATGATATCTCACCATGACTGACTCACCTTTGGTCATCGCATCTAGCTTACCAATCACTACTCTGAGATTCTCGGTAGATAGCATTCTTCAACCTATATCACCAGTTCACTGGTGTAACTCTTCATCTTTTGCCACTGGTCACTGATCATCGACTATATTGATCACCTATCTGTCCAAAGTGTTCTGGTCATGCATAAGACTACTAAACTACAATTTGAGTCACCTCTTATGACTACATCATCATTTCAACTACCTGTTTAAGAAACTGATCTCAACACCTATCAGATGCTTGACTGACCGATCAACTACTCTGTTTATCCTTCAACCAATTAGTCTTTGACCAACACACTGCTTAAGTGTGTCAATGATGCATATTAGGGAAGCACTGAATCCTCCATATTGTTTGTATCCATGAGTAAACCATTAAGGTTTACCACACCTCCTTGCCTATGAGCTTGGCCTTATTCATCGGTAAGTGTTGGTCATAAATGACAATACTAACTGATGAATCGGTTGTGCCAACACCATTGGTTATGCCAATAATATCCTCCTTTGGCATTGATGGCAACACTTCAAACTATTCTTTTAGCAACCAGTCACTTATGCTTCTACTGTACTGATCAACTGCTCTATTTTATCTTGAGTAAAGATCTTACTCCCCCTTTCACTGGCTTCCATTCATGTCGCAACTGACTTCATCTCTCTGTATGTTCCATATGACTTCACTCCCCCTTTGACATCAATACCAAAGGTGTAGTCTAGACATCCTATTTCACATACTACAATGACTGCTCCCCCTAACAAGAGTAGTCCATAATCATCAATCCAAATACATATAATTTTCAGGAAAATCATACTGGATTGACGTTGTTCCAATCTTCACTCACCTTAGAGCATGTAGGGGAATTACCCCTAGCTTACCTCTGAGATACTCAAAAGTATCCTTAGGTAGTGTCTTGGTGAATATGTCTACAACTTTTTCCTTGGCTGGCACATATTCCAGTCTAACTTCTTTGTCATGTACCTATTCCCTAAGATAATGATATTTTATTGCAATATGCTTGGTTTTAGAGTGCATTGCCAGGTTTTTTGATATGTTTATGGCACTTGTATTATCATAGTGTATCACCACCAGTTTAGTCACCTTTTCTTGGATACCTTCCAAGATCTGCTTAATCCATACTACTTGTGTACAGTTGATTGTTGTAGCCACATACTCCACCTCAGCTATGGGTTGAGAGATACAATTATGTTTCTTGCTTGTCCATGACACAATCCTATCTCCAAGAAAGAATATACCTCCACTAGTACTCTTTCTGTAATCAATGTTCCCTGCCCAATCTACACCAGTAAAGACACTTAAGTTGAAATTTCCCTTATATGGATGCCAAAGACAATACTCATCAGTCCCCTTAAGGTATCTAAATATCCTCTTAACCACCACCATATGAGTTTCTTTTGGATTTGCAGCAAATGTAGCAACCAAACCAGCTGTTTGTGCTATATCCAGTCTACTGTGCACTGCATACTGCAACTTACTGATCATGGATCGGTATAGTGTCTCATTCACTTCATTAGCCTCATCATCTTTGGAAATCTTGCAATCTATAACCATCAAATTTCCAACAGGTTTGGAATCTTCCATTCCAAAGGTCTTCAATATTTCCCTTATATATTTGGTCTAGCTAATGAATATACCATTCTTTAGCTGAGAAAATTTTAGACCAATGAAGAATTTTATTTCACCTATCATGGACATTTCAAATTCTTTCTTCATTTATTTTGCAAAACCTTTACTCATTTCATCATCTCCTCCAAAGATGATATCATCTAAAAAAATCTCTGCGATCAGATGTTTTCCTTCTTTTCCATTTTTTAAATACAAGTTACTATTGTCACTGGTTCTCATGACCCCTATACTTATCAGGTATGAGAGCAGTCTCTCATACCAAGCTCGGGGTGCTTGTTTTAGCCCATACAAAGCCTTTTTTAGCTTACATGCCATATCTCTCCCATCTTTTGAAGCAAACCCTTCTACTTGCTCAATGTACACTTCTTCCTCTAGAACCGCATTCAAGAATGCTAATTTGACATCCATTTGGTAGACCTTAAACTTCTTGTAAGCAACATAAGCAAGAAATATTTTGACCCCTTCCAGTCTGGCCACCAGTGCAAATGTCTCTCCATAATCTAAACCTTATTCCTATGCATACCTTTTGCAGACTAATCTTGCTTTGTTTCTTACTACTTGATTGCTTTCAGCCATTTTGTTTCTAAATGTCCACTTGGTGCCAATCACATTTTTGTTCTTCAATCTGGGCACAAGGGTCCAGGTGTCATTTTTCATAATCTGTTCCAGTTCTTCATCCATAGCCTTGATCCAGTCTTCATCTTTTAGAGCCTACTTTGTTGTTCTGGGGTCAATTTTAGAGAGAAAATAGGTACTCTCCCTTTCTTTTCTTCTAGTCAATACTCCTACATTCTTGTCAGCAAAATGATTGATTTCGACATACCTTGGTGGTGCCAGTTCATTTCTTGGAGCTTCTTCTACTGGTTGTGTAGGTTCTAATTCACATGCTTCCTCATTTGTAGGTACACTAGGATTCTCTATACCAGGTTCGACTGGTACAGTGTAATCAAATCCTTGATAGTCCTCTGGTTCACTCTTGCTATCTTGTTCATTTTTCTCAAAGAACTCATCTACTCTGACATTTGCACTTTCCACAATCTTATCAGTCCTTTTGTTCAAACACCCATATGCTTTACTCTATGTGGAGTAACCTAAGAAGATTCCTTCATCACTCTTCGGATCAAACTTTCCAGAGTACTCATCCCTCTTTATGTAGCACCTACTTCCAAATAACATCTAGTAACTCACATTGGGTGAGTATCCACACCATAATTCATAGGGAGTCGTATTTATCCCCTTCTTCACCTGTATCCGGTTCAAGGTATACATAACAATACTCACTGCTTCTCTCCAGAAGACATGTGGAATATCCTTTTGAATCATTAGAGTCCTTTTACAATCAATTAGAGTTTTGTTTCTTCTTTCAGCAACCCCATTTTGCTAAGGTGTTTTGGGTGCAAACATCTGCCTCATAATCCCCAGTTCTTCACAATAATTTATGAACTCTTGAGAGGTGAACTCTCCTCCTTTATCTGATCTCAAACATTTCAGACTTTTACTGGTTTGTCTCTCCACTTGAGCCTTGAAGACCTTAAACATGTGAAAGGCTTCATATTTTTCTTTCAAAAATACAGCCCACATCATTCTTGAGAAACCATCTACAAACAACATGAAGTACCAGTCCCCATAGAAACTCTTAGTCCTCATAGGACTACACAAATCTATATTCACTAAGTCTAGCATATTCTCAGGTGAATAAGATTTATTGCTGAAACTAGATCCGGTTAACTTTCCTAGTTGACATTCTTTGCACATAGCATTTTTAGGTTTCATAATGTTAGGCATACCTCTAACAGACTTCATTTTACCAACCTTTTCTATGCTATCAAAATTAACTTGACACAATATTTTGTGCCATAGCCAATTGTCTTCTACCTTTTCCATTAGGAAACTTCCTATAGTGGTGTCTAGGTAGAACAAATTACCTCTAGTTTGTTTACCAGTATCAATCAGACCTCCTGATATATCACTTATTTTGCATATTCCTTCATTAAACTCCTACCAGTAACCCTTATTGTTAAGTTGTGCAACACTTAACAGACTATACTTTAGCCCTTCTACCCAGTAAACATCTTCACAATTGGTTTTATCATTTAGGGCAATAGATCCCTTACCTTTTACCACATAGGAAGCATCATTGTCGAATCTCACTAGTCCTCCATCATAGTCCTCCATGCTGAGGAATTTGTTCCTATCACTAGTCATGTAGTGAGTGCAACCACTATCAATTACCTAGTCTCCACACCGGTTGAACTAGAAATCAGTACCATATCACTTTCCTCTATGCTATCTTCCTTTACCACTACAAATGCAATCCCTTCTCCATCAGATACTTCTGATTCTTCATTGGTAACTCCTTCTGCAAGATAACACTCCTTCTTTCTATTCTCTTTGTGTCTTCTAAATTTATCCTTCCTATCATTGTCAAGACATTTGGATGCAATATGACCTATTCTATATCATGAGACACTTCAGGGGTAGTTTACCTTTGTACTTCCCTTTTCCTCTTGGCAGCCTTCTTTCTATTAGAGCTTCAAGCTCATCTTGTTCATGCTCTTCAGATAACAAGTCATCATGTTCATGAGAATGACCGGTTCTTGCAATAGAACTACTTCTGATTTATTTTCTTCTCATTGTTGGTGCAAGTGTCATGGAAGATTTGAAGGCAACATCAATCTTTGGCATACTATTATCATAGTTGCTTAGTTCAAAGGAAATCAACTTACCAAACAGGGAGTCAAGTGTAACATTAATTGTTCCCAAAGATCTGAGTTCTTGAATTGCAGAAACTCTTCTAGCATATTGTGGTAGTAAGGTTCTTAGGATTTTGTTGACCACATCATCTTCCTCAAGTTTTCCTCTAACATTTCTGATGAAATTTACCACATCCTTTATTCTTTTGTTGGCTCGTTCTATATTCTCTCCTTCTTGCATCCTCATCTCATCAAATTTGCCTCTCCAACTGTCCACCCTAGTCTTTTGTACATGAGGATATCCTCCATAAATAGTCTTCAACTTATTCCACATCTCATAGGTTGTTTTTAGATCTTGAATCTCAGCATACTCGTTATCAGATAGAGTACTAGCAATCACCTCCATAGCTGTGATTTTATCTTGCTTCTCTTTGATTTGATCTGTAGTGAGAACCCCTGTAGGTTCATTGTACTCTATTCTTACATGATTCCAGTATTGATCTCCTAGGGTTCTTCAGTAGAGCTTCATTCTAGTACACCATTATGTGTAGTTCTCCTTAGAGAACTTGGGGCCTTCCTTTTGTATGATATTGAATCTTTCCTTAAGTTTTTAACCTCTTTTCAATCTATCGACTAGGGCTCTGATACCAATTATTAGTCCCAACCAGTGCTGAGAGGGGAGGGGTGAATCAATAATATACTGGTTTTTACCAGATTTAACCTTAATCAAAGTTTTTATTCAAAATTAACACTTATTAGTATAATCAACATTAATAAGAAATATGCACATATAAAATCAAACACACATGACTACCAAGATTTATCACGTGGAAACCCAAATTGGAGAAAACCACGATGTGAGTAGAAACTCACAAAATCTGCACTCTTCTGGAGTACACCCGGTGAGGAGCCATCCATGTTAGGAGATTACAAAGACACTATTAGGTGCCACCCAATTAAGGGATTTTCTTTAAGGCCTGTTAGAACCTTTACCCTGTTAGAGGTAGCCTTGTTAAAGGACTTAGGATCATCAATTAAGATGTCACTCGGTTAAGGGATTTTACAAAGGGACATGTTAAAGTCCACCCAGTTAAGGGATTTTTCTATTGTAGTTATTAGAAAACAATAGAGAGAATGATCTGTTATAGTAGCTACTCTTAGCTTAATCAGATCCAATTGAAGCTCTTTGTTTTGACCATCGGTTATACTTGCTCTGCACTCTACTAGTGCTCTGCATTCTTTCTCTACTCTTCACACTATCTGAGCTCTACACACTCTCTTCACCACTCTACTATTCACTTAGTAGTTCTACACTCTTCTCACCTTACTGGAACACCTCTCTTCAAAATTGCACAACAATTTTACGATCAAACTTTTTGGTTTTCACCAAAACCCTTTATACCACATTTTGCCGACACATACGTGCTGATTCCTAAATGAGTTTACACCTAACACTCAATAGATTTGAAATTGAAATCTTCCTGCACTTTCTCTGTGTGCTCTCCATCAATCTCACCAGCAACTCATCCTTATCTGCCACCACAACTCATAATTCTACCAACTTTGGGATCGTGTTCTTCCTTTTTAAAGCAAACCAGAAAATCCACACAAATCTCCCCTTAACTGGTTGTTAACTATTGTAGACTTCACTAGTAGTTTGTTTTGATGATATTTCACCATGACCAACTCACCTTTGGTCATCACATCTATCTTACCAGTCACTACTCTGAGATTCTCAGTGGATAGCATTCTTCAACCTGTATCACCGGTTCAATAGTGTAACTCTTCATCTTTTGCCACCGGTCACTGATCATCAACCAGACTGATCACCTGTCTGTCTAGAGTGTTACGATCATGCATAAGACTACTAAACTGTAACTTGAGTCACCTCTTGTGACCACATCATCATTTTGACTATCTGTTTAAGAAATGGATCTCAAGACCTATCGAATTTTTGACTGACTGATCAACTACTCTGTTTATCCTTCAACCGATTAGTCTTCGACCAAGACACTGCTTAAGTGTGTCATGATGCATATTAGGGAAGCACTAAATCCTCCATACTATTTGCAGCCATGAGTAAACCATTAAGGTTTACCACACCTCCTTGCCTATGATCTTGACCTTATTCACCAGTAAGTGTTGGTCATCAGTAACAATACTAATTGATGAACCAGTTGTGCCAACAACATCAGTTATGCCAACACGTCAAGTATAAGGTGTATCTAATGCACCACACAAATTATGATGGGTGATGAGAGAGAGGATAAATAAGTTCAGGCCCTCATTACAAGACAAAGTAGGGCACATCAATGGGTGGACTCAGTTGGCTCTAGCACAATAGGATATGTGAGGTGGGTCGGTAGATGTAGGAGTTATAGAAGCATATGAGGCTTGGTGGGTAGAGGAGAGACCTAGGCCAGTTGGTAGGGTAGGATTGGTACCCTTTAATGTTAGGAGGGTATAGATCCAAGTGAGAGGATGAAGGGTTGGATGGTATCAGTCAACCCGACGAGCAATAGAGAGGGTTGTAGAGGTAGTGACCTGGTTGAGGTCTTGATCAATAGTAGGGAGGTAGAAAAAGAGGAGGGGATGAGGGAGATGGAGAGGAGAGGGAGGAGATGGAGTAGAGGCCATGGAGGTAGACCCACTAACACATGGATCTAATCCAAGATAGGGTCGAGGCTTGGTGGGTAGAGGTGAGATGTAGGCCAATTGGCAAGGCCATATTTGCCCCCCTTAGTGTTAGGAGGATACAGATCTAGGTGAGATGAGGAAGGTTTGGATGGTATTAGCCATCCTGATGATCAGCAGAGAGGGTTGTAGAGGCAGTAAGCTGGTCGAGGTCTCGATCAATAGTAGGGAGGTAGACAAAGAGGAGGGGAGGGGGGAGATGGAGAGGAGAGAGGAGAGGGAGGAGATGGAGAAAAGGCCATGGAGGTAGACCCACTAGCACATATATCTACTCCAAGATAGGAGGAGGGATAGGGCCAAGGTCAGATAATAATAAGGTTGATACCAACAAGGCAAGCTAGGAGGGATGAGAGGGGAGAGGGATCAGCAGTGCCTCCAGATCTAGCAGCATGCATCCGATCTCTCAAGGAGGAAGTGACCGAGGTAGATCTCAAGTTATAGGAGATCAAAGTGGAAAGAGATATCCTAAAGAGGGAGAGAGACACAATAGTGGTGGATAGAGCACAACTGCAAGCAGAGAGAGATAGGATCCTCTTGGAGCAATATGAAGTAGTTGCAACTAGGGATTCCATGGACCATGCACGATGGAGGACAGAGGAAACAGTGGCCTGGTATTAGAGGGAGAGAGATGAGGCCAGGAGGAAGGTCAAGTCTAGTGAGGGAGGAGGGGAGATATTGGTAGGGATGCTGAAGAGGTAGATGGTGGAGATAGAGGCACTATCTCACCAGGAAGGGTGGTACTGAGATCAGTATGAGAAAGAAGTACCAGCAGAGTCGATGGATCAGTATGTTGCACCTTTAAGGGCAAAGGAAGCCACTTCCTCATGTAGTGGAGGATCATGTGAGGAGACAAGGAGATCAAGCCACATAATAGGTGGGTCCAACAGGAGGACCTGCATAGAGGATAGCACAAGGTCAACATCAAGATCTGCATAGGGATCCTAGGTACAAGGACAAGGACCATCCCAAACATCCTAGAGCATTTTTATAGGCTTGATGCCAACTACATGGAGATATTTTTGATGTAACATATACTAGATGTAGAGATTCATATATTCATTGTATTCATTCTTGGTACCCCATGTACTTTTTATGAGCATGTGAGGTGCTCATTTGTCATTGATATATTATATATACTTTATTCATTTGGCATCAGATGTACTAGACATTGTACATATGTATATATTTGTATATATATTTTGACATACATTGAGACATTGATGATATATATGTTAGACACTCTATTTTAGTCTGAATATATGGTACCTTTATGTGTTTTATGATGCAAAGATGATTTATGTTATATGGATGTATGAAGGATACCGGCCTAACATGTTTCTGATGCAAGATGTGGTGGTCAATGGATGTATGAGTTATGTTGTTTATGTGATGATTTATAGTGTGATGGTATATGCTATATGTGGTGCACTTTTTAATTCTTTATGCAGGATGTGATTATGTTATGCATTTATGTGATGAGATGATAATAATGTGATATGATCTGATGCATAGATTATGTTCTAACTAGTGTTCTATGTAGGATGTGATGGATAATGCAATGCATGTGAAATATGTGTGATGGATATGGATTATGTACTAATCCATATGTGATGCAAGATATAATGGATAATGGATAATGTAATGCTCTAGGGACACTAGGCAAGGATGGTGGGAGAGATGACTAGACTAAATCACATGTGCACATGCTAGAGAGGACAGGCGGATGAAAGAAAACAACACAAAAGAAAATGCAATGGAAATGGAGAAATCATGGAGTGTGAGCATCCATGTGAAATAGGATGCCATGTAGTGAGCAATTGTTTTTATTTATCAGTATCTATGAGTGACCAAGGTATGAAGAACCAGAGTGAAATTTCACAAGTAATGTATGAACTAACACATATTGTAGGCATCTAAATAATCAATGCTTATGGTGTCATACTTTAACAGATCTATATGACCTTATTTTAAGGTTTTCGCATCTTATTGACATTTCTTCTATGTTGCGCACTTGGTCTTTATCATTTGTCAACATCTTGTCATTATTTTGTTTTCTCTTCCTATTTGATCCTATTTAGTTGTTTCAATTTAGGTCTTATCAATGTTATTCTCAATTGTCATTTCATGATCATGATCAACTTTTAATGTTAATCAATCATTATTTATCATTATCAATTTTTCATCAATCCTTTATCATTCATCCTTTATCAAATCAATCTTGTCAATTTTGATCAATTTGTCATTGGTCTCTGTCATTATCAATTTAATAAACCTTTGGTCCTTGACCTATTTCATTCCATTTCTCTAGGGTTTAGTAATTCTTTAATTATTAATCATTTCCAACATACTCCTTAGGATAAATGAATTTATTTATTTACCCTATGTCTTGTGTCACAATTAAGTATTTTATTTAATTGGCTAATTTCTCTTTTGTGGGCTAATTAATAAATGATAAATTATTAATTATTCCCACATTTATCTCCCTTAATTTTCTCCTAATTTTGTGATAATTTGTCATCCCTAATTTCATGCTTCCCATTTCCTATAATTTATCCCACCATTTATCCACTAATTTGTCTCCACCTTTTTCTCAAATCATGAAGCTATTTTTGCTCAATTTATCATTCAATCAATGAGAAAATTTTGTAGGTAATTTGTCATAAATCAAGTGGCTATTTTCTCTCTCAATCATGTCATAATTGATGAGCATAATTTTCTCTCATTTTGTCATATTTTCACATAGCAACTTGTCAATCAATTTATCATAAATTTTGTCATTCAATTATGCCTTTTTAAAATCAATTTGTCTTTTTCAAATCAATCATTCTAATTTCATGATTTTCCTTAATTTTGGTCTATAAATTGAGCTTCTTTTTACAATAATTTTAACAACCACTTCTCGAATATCCTCGTGTTGTTGAATTCACTTGCAATCTTTCTTTCTTGCTAACTTTTTCACTTGCATATGAGACCCACAACATATTTGGAGGAGAAAGAGAAACAATGGAGAATCATGGAGGAATCACTTTGTTATGGTTTGCATATTTGTTTTAAGTGCTTTGTCTTCAAATCTTTATTGGATGTGATAGGATCAATTTATTTGCTTGTTATGTTTTGTGGTTTCATAACAGGCTTTTATGCTTTACCTATTTTCCTACCTCACACATATAAATAGACACACAGGTCAATCCAACAGTATGCAATGTTATAAAGACCCTGCAAGAAACGATGCTAGAACAACCACAAATAGAAGACATGCCCTAGTGTAACATGAGATAGTAGAGACCTTAGGAGGGTACAACAAGGAACACATCTAGAAGACACACTAGGCAGAAACAAAAAGAACCAAGATCACATCCTGAGCCTTGTTATTCCTAGAACACCTTGATATAAAAGATCATGGAAACCAAGAGGAAACAAGACCTAAGGAGCTTTGAAAGATAAGAAAAGATCAAAAGGAATTCAATACCAACACAGGTGTCATAGAGTTCTTTTGTCAAAATAATGACATACAGATGAGTTTTGATGATGTTGTCTGACTAGAGGAAGGATGCATCTTGCATAGACTGACGGGAGATCATTGCCGATGTGAGAATGATTTATCTCAAAGAAACATCTTGATGAAGGATGAACAAGCTAAGGACTAACAAAAGGACCTAAGAAACATGCAAGGACCAAGATACTAAAGGATCTACTAAAGAACCAGCTAAGAGGATATGATCTCGAGGAGCAGGAAGAGGACAAGCCTATGCACAACAACAAGCCTATATATAGGGCAACCTATATACACATGACATTATGCATATAAAATTGAGCATGGGAGGGGATAAAGTACAAGGAGAATATATAAGTGAAATGGATGGAGAGGAAATGCAGGTACCATGGGATACAACATGGAGAAAAGGGGTGGATGCAATGAAGATGAAAAGGAAAAAGCGAGTATCATGAGATACTGCAGTGTAAGGAGGAGGATGGTGATCAATAAGTGATGGTGGGTAGCAATAAATACCGCACCAAGGAGAGTTAATACAACGGCCAAAAGATAATGGAAATACCTCTCTACGCATGGTGCCTATTTCTAGGTTTTCACCATATGTACATGTCGAAGGTGCCTATTTGCCAAGTTTTCACCATTGGACGAATTTATTTCTCTTTACTATTTTTCCTTTTTTGTATTTTTTTTTTGGTATTTTCTACTTTTGAAAACATAAGGTGCATTGCCACAGATTATGCATAAAATTTCTTCAGGTGTAGGTCGTTAAGCGGATCATTGAGAGGTTCCCCTTGTGGATTTGATAGTTAATGTGTTATGTAGGATGTGATGGATAATGTAATGCATGTGACATGTGTGTGATGGATATGGATTATGTGCTAATCCATATGTGATATAGGATATGATGGATAATGTAATGCTTTAGGGAGACCATGAAAGGATGGTGGGAGAGATGACTAGGCTAAATGACATGTGCATGTGCTAGAGAAGACGAGCGGTTGAAAGTAAACAAGACGATAAAAATGAAATGGAAACAAAGAAATTATGGAGTGCGAGCATCCATGTGAAACAGGATGCCATGTAGTGAGCACTTATTTTGATTTAGCAGTATCTGTGAGTCACCAAGGTATGAAGAACCAGGGTGAATTTTCACAAGTAATGCATGAACTAACACATATTGTAGGCATCTAAAAATGGTCAATGCTTCTAGTGTCATAATTTAACAGATTTGTGTGACATTATTTTAAGGTTTTCACATCTTATTGACATTTCTTCTATGTTGCGCACTTGGTCTTTATCATTTGTCAACATCTTGTCATTCTTCTTCTTTCTCTGCCTATTTGATCCTATTTAGTTGTTTCAATTTAGGTCTTATTAGTGTCATTCTCAATTATCATTTCGTGATCCTGATCAACTTTTAATGTTAATCAATCATCATTTATCATTATCAATTTTTCATCAATCCTTTATCAATCATCCTTTATCAGATCAATCTTGTCAATTTTGATCAATTTGTCATTGGTCTCTGTCATTATCAATTTAATAAACTTTTGGTCCTTGTCAATTATGTTCATGATCATGATCATGATCATTAATTTATAAGATTAATTGTGTCATGACATTGTTTTGACCTATTTCATTCCTTTTCTCCTTTCTAGGGTTTAATAATTCTTTAATTATTAATCCTTTCCAACATCCACCTTAGGATAAATGAATTTAATCATTTACCCTATGTTATGTGTCACATTTAAGTATTTTATTTAATTGTCTAATTTCTCTTTTGTGGGATAATTAATAAATGATAAAATATCAATTATTCCCACATTTCTCTCCCTTAATTTTCTCCTAATTTTGTCATAATTTGTCATCCCTAATTTCATGCTTCCTATTTCCTATAATTTATCCCACCATTTCTCCACTAATTTGTCTCCACCTTTTGGTCAAATCAAGAAGCTATTTTTCTCAATTTATCATTCAATCAATGAGCAAATTGTGTGGGTAATTTGTCATAAATCAAGTGGCTATTTTCTCTCTCAATCATGTCATAATTAATAAGCACAATTTTCTCTCAATTTGTCATATTATCACATAGCAACTTGTCAATCAATTTGTCATAAATTTTGTCATTCAATTATTCCTTTTTAAATCAATTTGCCTTTTTCGAATCAATCATTCTAATTTCATGATTTTCCTCAATTTTTGTCTATAAATTGAGATTTTTTTCAATCATTTTAACAACCACTCCTTGAATATCCTAATGCTATCGAATTCACTTGCAATCTTTCTTTTTTGCTCACTTTTGCACTTGTAGGTGAGACCCACAACATATTTGGAGGAGAAAGAGAAACAATGGAGAATCATGGAGGAAGCACTTTATTATGGTTTGCATATTTGTTTTAAGTGCTTTGTCTTCACATCTTTATTGGATGTGATAGGATCAATGTCTTAGCTTGTTATGTTTTGTGGTTGCATAACTTAGGCTTTGATGTTGTACCTATTTTCCTACCTCACATTTTTTGGTGAACCTGACGTGATCATGCAAAATCTAACAATTCTATGAATTTATTTGCATGGAGGTTTTAGATGTTGATATGTGTTTCCATGCAGGTTTTATGTGTTGATCCATTATTGCATGCAAGTTTTTGGAACTAATTTGTTGTTGCATGCAGGTTTTATGTGAGGATCTATTATTGCATGTGGATTTTATAGAGTCTACACAATGATTCATGTAGGATTTCTTAACATAAAATAAACAACAATTCTTCACATAGTTTAATTAAAGGGTTTGAATGAAAAATAATTCTTCACATAGCCTAATTAGGAGGTTTTAAGGAACAACAATTATTCACATAGCCTAATTAGGAGGTTCTAATGAACAACAATTCTTCACATAGCCTAATTAGGAGGTTTTAATGAACAACAATTCCTCACATATCTTAATTAGGAGGTCAATCAACAACAATCTCTCATTACAATCTAGTAAGGGTTTGAAAATGAATCATCATATAGTCTAATTAAGGGATTCAATGAACAACAAATTCTCATTTCAATTTATAATGTGTTAAACTGAACCCCACAATTTTCATCTAGCTTTTTAAGTACTAGTACAAATTGGACAGTTTATTGATGATTTGTGCAGCATATTGACATTTGTGGGCAAAAGATTTTATTGAAACTACTAATTGTTTTGGTGCAGGACACGGTCAAAGAATCTTTCAAAACTGAGTGTTTATGATTTTAGAATAGTTGCACACTTTGTTTTCTAAGGGTTAATGAACACCATGTATGCTATGTTTTCTTTCATTTTGCTCATTTTTTTTACCCTTAGAAGTGGCCCTACCTCCCGATTTGCCTGGCACTTCACGTAGGCATTGGTGAGAGGGAACGACCCAAAGTGGTGATGGGATAAGGCTAATCTCTTCCAAACCACTCTAAATAACTATGTTTGCGATGAAATTTGTAAGCAATGGGTGTTGGAATGACATAGCGATGATTAAATTTGCTGGATCTATGCCCACCCGAATGGATTCCTTGACTAAAAACCTTTGTGCTTAGAGACCAAAAACCTTCCAGTCATTGGTACAAGAGGTCGGACCTCTGATGTTATCTCACACTTTTATGACTCTTAGTAGAGATACAAAGTTCACCATGGGGAGTTTTCATGGGAATTGATGCTTGGATGCCCCAGAGAAGTGAGTGTTGTGGAGTGGAGCCAGTGGGTCAAGCATCTAAGTATCTAATTTGAGTAGGCGTAGCTAGGAAACCAAGTGAGATCCAATGACTCTTGTCCTTGCTAGTCATAGGATTTTTTGTTGAAGGCACATGATTTTTTTGGGTCAAAATCAAACAAACATCTTGTCTTCTATGCTTGTTAAAGGTTGAATTAAAAATAATTGTCACAAGTGGTCATAAAAAACCTTGTTTTCCAAAAGTAAACAAGTTTTCAAAGTTCAAACAACATTCAAAAAGTCAAAAACAAGTTCCAATTGTCCAAACAACATTCAAACCAATTTTTCATCAAGTATTCATCCAACAAATTGCAAAGATTGTATAAAAATGGATTTTCAAAACATTGGACAACCTTGTTTCAACATTCATGTCACTTAGGGCTAGGTTTTCTATAGTTAAAACTTAGGTCTTAGGACACAATGTCATTATCCTTCATTTTAGTCCATTTCATTACAATCATCCTCATTTTGCACTTAGGTTTAAGTTCATTTTCCCTTGGTCATTATCATCCTTTTTCATTGCATTGTCATACCAAAGCTAACTTTTCACTTAGGTCATATTGTTGCCTTACATATGCCTTTCTTGCATTAGGTTATATCATTGCAAAGTCCAAAACCCTAGGTCTTGTCTTAGGTTAACATTGTCAAGCATTTGCATTCATATCCTTGGTTCATATCATTTTGTCACATCATATCATATTCATATCATATCCTTAGGCCCTTGTCATTATCATTATCCTCTTTCATTTAGTCTCAAAATTAGGTTTTGTCAAACTTAAAATATTTAAATCTCTAGATTAAACCCTAAGTCATTGTTAGGAAGTCTTGACCTTGTCCAACATTTTTCCTTTTGTCATCAACATCAATTTGTCAAACCTAGCTTAGTGTCCAAGCGTATAGGTGAGATATTGTCATTTGTACTATCATTATTTTGTACTTTATCCTTTGTCAACTAAGGTCTTGGCTTCATTTCAATTTCCTAAGGGTCACGTCTTTAGGTTTTCATTTCAAAGTTTTTCTCCATCTTGACAAACAACAATAACTTAGATTGCATTCTTCTCCAAGGTCACATTTGCATTCCTCAAAGTTGTATTTAATTGCATCTCATTTTCATTTTAAAATCTAAACAGTCTAAAAACATAAGTTGCATTGTCCATCATTAAAGTTGCATCTCATTGTCATTTTAAAATCTAAAAAATCCAAAAATATAGGTTGCATTCTTACCTTAGATTGCATTATCATTTGCTAAAGTTGAACTTTAGCTGCATATCATTGTCATCCCCAAAATTTCAAAAAGTCCAAAAACATAAGTTGTATTATCAATCATCTAGGTTGCATTAGTCACATACATCATTCTTAAAATCCAAAATCCCAAAAATAATGCATAGTATAGTGGCATGCATGTTAAAACAAGATTCCAAGCTCCTATGATGCAATAAAATATGACGTATCAATCAATGATTGGTCCAATGAATAACACAATGCAATCCAATTTTAATCCAAGATAATCACAATTTTATCCAACCCAACAACAAGGCAATATCATACAACCAAACTTTGATCCACATGTTGTTCCACCTACAAACATGATACCTGAGTATGGAATCGCTCAATTAGGACCACTGCCACACTTTGAATCAAATTATATGCCAATGCAACCAAGATGTGGTAATGTTTCACCAATGCCACCAATGAATGTGTCACCGATTTTTTATTCAAATAAGTCAAGTCAAGATCACTTACAACAAAGACCTTGGTCAAATGGCCAATGTATCTTTCATCTTGATTATGGTTGTATTCAAGTTCAATCTTTACTAGATTTCCAAGAAGATACAAATTCAAATGATGAATTATGTGTAGAATCTGAAGTTAATGAGGCAATGAATAATCCTAAGTTTGAGGAATTTTTGGACCAAGTAATCTTAAGCAATCCTCAAAAATACCTCCCATGCATTATAAGAGACCTTGTTTCAAGTCCTAAGTATCAATCTCTCATAACTAATGTAGACCTACAAGGGGCCTTGGCATGTGAGCAAGCAAAATGTGTCCCAACACAAGTTTAAACAATTCAAGTCCAAAATGATATTTTTGAATAAGACACAAAAATTCCACTTGTCCAATATCAGCAACAAATTCAACCCATGTCTAGCAATGGCTCATCCATCCATCAAGAATTTGACCATCAAGTGGAATCCACTTCCCCTCCCATTCCATCATATTTTTAAGTTTCACAAGAGAAATTTCCACCATCGCCTCCAAATGATATATCAAATAATGCATCCTCCCAAGGGCTGTCAGCAACAAAAATACATGCTAATCTATGTCTTTATACAAGTTCCTTGTACTATATGGAAATGCAAGATTCAATGCCACTAGATGCTTCTCTTTTAGAGAGTCCCATACAAAGTCCATCCCTCTCATGTCAAAGAATTTATTCCTTGCCAAAATCCCCTATGCATGTCAAAAGTCCAAGCCTATGTCAAGAGGATTATTTGTAAGGAAGTTAAGGAGCGGAACAACTTCCTACACTAACCTTGAGAGGAGGGTAATGCAAAAAATTTTACAGATCATCATAACAGTTGCATAAAATAGAAATAGATATAGTAACATTAAAACCATAACACAGTGATTTACGTGGGGAAAACCCTTTCGGGAGAAAAACCCCACACTTCAAAAGTTGCCCAATATATTATTCGGCAATCAAAACAAATTACAATATACTTGTAGAGAAAGCTCTTCATAGGAGTACCACTAATTAGAGATTCAAAGGTAACTCAATAGTCATAACTCTTACACACAACCTCTATCTCACACACCTCATATATAAGAGATACAATGCAAGAAACCATCAAATGGTATTACAAAACCATGGGCTAAAACCACCCAATAAGGTGTAGCTGACCTTATCTCCCTTCTAGATGCCCTATGACATGTCCCTCCCTTTTTACAGCTCATTTATGTGTCCTATGTATTTTATATTTCCTATTAGGAGTACAAAATTTTGGAGGCCATAACTTGAGAATCGTCTGTCCTATTGATGAATCGTTTAAAGCATCGTAAAGCTCGTGAAGTGCTCTATTGCCTTGTAAACCACTAAGACATTTATGCCCACTTTTTAGTGTGTTTAATGGCCTTTAAAGTCCTCAAAATAAAATTTAAACCTTTCATTAGACCCCTCCAAAATGGAAAATTTAATATCTTGAAAACTAGTTGTGATCTTGCGACGTAAATTTACCTGAATGCTTATCTAGCCAACCAAAAGCTTCAGGGATAATTTTGCACCATTTTGTGCTCAAATGAAAACTTACTATAAATAGTAACCTCATGTAAATGCAAAGTTGAGACACCATTTTCCCAACAACTCTCCCACTTGTCAAACACCTTGCAAGAGCAAAGGGAGTACCAACACAATAAATTAATTGCTAGAGGCCATTAGGCCCATAGACTCCAAGCACCATCTGAACTTCTCTATGCTCACAACCTTAGTTAAAGAATCTACAACATTCATCAAAGTTTCTACCTTGAATAGCTTCACCCTTCCATCTTTGACCATATCTCTCTCAAAATGATATTCAACATCAATGTGCTTGGTCTGGGCATGAAATGTCGAGTTCTAAGCTAGGTAGATTGTACTCTGACTGTCACAATAAATTGTCATGACTCCTTGTTGTATTCCAATGTCTGAACATAGTCTCTTAATCCAAATGGCCATTTTACAAGCATGAGTAGCTACCATATACTCTTCTTTAGTAGTGGACAAAGCAACCACAGCCTATCACTTACTCATCCAGCTAATTGCACCACCAAATAAAGTAAACACATAAGCACTGGTGGATCTTCTACTACCAATATCACCTACCCATTCTAAATCCACATAACTATGAATATCAAGAGAAATCACGTCTCCAACTGAATTACCATGATAACATAAAGAATACTCTAAGGTACTCTTCAAATATTTGAAGACTCTTTTGACTACATCCCAGTGAACTCTACCAAGATTAGACATATATCTAGACAAAACTCCCACTACTTGGGCAATGTCTGGTCTAGTACAAACCATAGCATACATCAAACTTCCAACTACACTTTTGTAGGGAACTTTGGTCATGTCTTCCATCTCCGATGGGGAAGTAGGACAATCTGCAGTAGATAATTTCATTCCAACTGTCATGCCCAAACTTTTGGGAAAAAACACAACCAACAATTTTTTTTTGAACACTTAATTACATGCAGCCTATGCTTAATTAGTTGTGACAACTTAACAAGTTGTTCCAAATGAAATCTTAAATGATATTAAAATGGGTTTCTAGAGTGAGCAATGAATTAAAATTTAACTAGAAGTCTTAGGTTTCGGTTTAACTCCTAGACGATAGAATTAGATCTTTACTTACGTAACAATTATGATAACTCCTATTTTCAAGAAGAACAAATTAATTTTACAAGGACAATATCCTTTTAGATATTTCATAAATTTTCTCAAAAGCCCCTTCAATTTTAGTTACATTTAATAATATTTAAATGGCCTCAAAAATCACTAAATGGCATTAATAAAATTTCTTGAACTAATATCTATTAGTATCTAAGTAAGGGAATATCAAGTTTCCCCAATTCATTGATGACTTAATTTCTTTATTTATAACTTAATTAATTCTTGAATCTATCAATTCAATATTAATACAATTTTATTGTATAAATATTAATTAATTGAGCAAATATAATTAAAGTGCCAATCATCATTATGATAATTAAGTGGTCTGATAAAAGACTCCACTTGGGTTAATAAAGTTCGCAAGATCAAGTCCATTAATTTATTTTAGAAAAATATATTATTCCACTACAATACCCTCTTACAAATAAACGTTTAATAACCTATATTAAATTATTCCATTTAATTATAAACACCACTAAAATCTCTAAAATGTATTTATATAACTTAAATCAAGTTGTTAAATATTACTCCTCCAAACATTAAATATTAGATATTTAATATTCAACATTTACATTACCTCTTGGTTTAAATTTAATGATTAACTTATATAAAAATTCCCATTAATAAACCTCTTTAATATTGTTATATAAAAATTAAATCCCAATTTCAATTATAATCCCTAAAGGAAGTCAATTGGATAAAATAATATCTTAAATTAAATGGGTCAATCCCCCATTTTAAATTTTAAAGGCAATCTTCCCTCCCTTTATTTTTATTTTTTTTATTATTCTCTACTTTTAACCCTAACTAGGGTTTTATTTCATATCCTTATGACTCCCTCCTTTTACCTTTTACTTTTCATTTTGCCCTAACCCGAAATTGGGTTAGGGTTTGATACTGCCACACATACTATTCCTTTATTTTATTTTTTTGTATGTGTAAGTGCAGGGAGGTGGAGGCATGACAATGAAAGGGTCATGGTGGATGAGTGTGAAAAGAGGGGGTGGCGAAGGATAGCAAAGGGGAGTGGCAATGATTTGGAGTGTGCATCCCCTGTGGTACCCCACAAAAAGTGGTCGCCATCCACTGTGGGTTACCACAGTGGTGGTCACCGCCGCTGGGGTCACCCGCAGTGGCGGGTTTCACCCCGCTCACTGCGAACGGCTCACAATGAACGGTGGATCGCCCACTGTGGCACCCGCAGGGGGACAAAATCCCCTTCCCCGATGGTGGGTAGGGTTTCTTGGCCCTCCCACCGTCAATCTCTTGGCCTTGATTTATTTATTTATTTATTTTATTATTATTATTTTTTTAAAATTTATTTTCTTCTAAAAAAAAAAGAATGAGCAAGAACGTATGTGTAAATATATATATATATACATACATACATATATATATATATATGTATAATAGAAGATTCTAAAATAAAATAAATGAAGGTATATATTTATGTATTTAGCAATAAGGCAAGTATAAATTTTTGGAAACATTTTTAAAATATACATATGTATATTTTATATAGGTTCACGTATATATGTGTGTGTGTGTGTGTGTGTGTGTGTGTGTGTGTGTGTGTGTGTGTGTGTATTTTAAATTCATATTCATATGCCCACATGTTTAATCTGCTTTAAAGGCTATTCTATTTAATCAGATTAAATAAATAATACAAAATATATGCACAGGCTTAATGAATTATTTTTCTTAGAAGAACACAAAAGCTTAGTATTTCATTTAAAACATTATGTATTTACTTAGATAGCTATATATATTGTTGAGGATAAATATACATATATATTTTTATGGTTAATCTGCATTTTCCTAGCTTAGAGAAGAATATTTTATTTAAACAGAGTAGGATAAATTTTAATTTATTTAATACACATAGTATGCTTTTGATAACAATATCTAGATTTTTATGTTTTCCACTATACTTGCTTTTATAGATAGAATAAATTTACTTCCTAACAATATCATAATGATAACTTTAGATTTATTTACTTGGTACTTTACATGCATTTCTAGAATAATAAAATATAGCAGTAATGGATTTATTTACAACTACAACTAACTTTTCTTTAAAATCTATTAAATCAACAACAACAAGGACCAAACTTCTAAAAGATTCAAATCTAGCATTTTAAAAGTATTTTCTCTTTCTGCATTTTTAACACTTATATCTTTTTGCAGATTAACATAAAAATGAAACTACTTAAATATACAACTATTTTTCTTTCCATCTACAACATGTTTGCCCTTTACTAATTAAATAAGATGAAAACAAATTTTTCTTTCAACACTTTTTTTTTTAAAGCAATAAACAAATATAAAAGAATAACTCAAATACTTTTCTTTATTTTTTATTTTTATTTCTTTGAATGAACTAGTCAAATTAAATACATTTGCTTCTTTATCATTTCCTTTACACAAATAGGAAAGTTACAAAAATAATCAGGCCTCTTCATTTCTACCAATTGAAGACTTATCCATTACATTTATTTTTGCAACTAAATACAATAGAACATGGGATCATCCCAAATCTTTCCTTTCCAAATCTTTTCCCTAAGCCAACTCTTTTCCCAAGCAAACTGCAATAAAAACTTTAGGGTTGTGACCATGGAGGCTCACCTCCCAACCTAGGCTAATTAGAAGCCACCCCCGAGCTAGAAGAAATCAAGGCTAGACGGGAAACACACATTCAAACACATACAAGAAGAAAAATAATAACAACAAAAGACACACCCAACCCAAGGATTAAACAATGTCACTTATGTGACTTTTCAAGTGGGGTGAAGGTGGACTAAGTACCTCGAGGAGAATTCTACAAGTAGAGAACATAATGCCATAACAAGGCTGCAAATAAACACATCCACAAGTTCCAAACTTGTCCCTATAATCCCTTATGTCCCCCAAGGAATACAAGTAAACAAAACTCCCCTTATAACCCCCATTGCATAAACAAATCACTATGCAACAAGGGTCACAAATCCCTTGTGATTCACTCTCTTCCAAAGAGAGCCTCTCACTCATAGGCTATCAAACAACCCTTCACCCCAAGGCCACTCTACCCTCCCAAGGGTGAGTTTGGCCTTGAAAACTCCCAAAACAATAACATGAAAACTCAAAGAAACACAATAACAAAAAGAAGGAAAACTCATAGATAAGAACATCAACAATCTTCCCACACACAAAGAAACCAACATTGAAATCATCTTAAAAACAAAAACTTTCAACAACATAAAAACATACAAGAATTAGAAAAATAACCAACCTCAAATTTGCCAACAAAATGGTGATGAATCCTTTGGAGAAGAGCTGCCCAAATCCCCTATCTTCCTCCTTCAAGACTTAGCCAAAATCCTCTACCAAAAACTTGCCAAAAATTACTCAAAAATCTCCAAAAATGGAGAGTGGGTGATCAAACTTCTCCCTCCTAAACTATTCCCTATGAAGACACTCCTCACTCTTTCCAACCCACTTGGGAAGGGTGAAGGGTGTTCATTTGTTGGTCTTCCCAACACCTTACACACTCCCTAACCAAGGCACCTCAAAAAGGGTAAAAGGAATGGGGAAGAGCAATACCACTCATGAGGAGGGTTATCTAACCTAGGAAGGCTAAGATGAAATTCGGCCAACTTGGGAAACTCAATTTTTGGGGAGGTTAAATAGGCCCTAGGGAGTGGACACATGGCTAGATCTGGCCTTCAACCATAGGTACATCATATGACCCACTAAAAATGCCCCTAACTTGACCTTAGGAATTAGTTTAACCCCCTAGAAGTCCACCCAAAGTTTACCTATGGGTCAACCCTGAGTTGATATTTCTAATGGCTCCCTATCCAAGGTTTTCATGGGACCATTTTAGGATAATTGAAAATATATGCATTGGTAAAATAAATTTCCTCAAAAGAGACATGTCAATACCAACTCATCCTACAACACATGTGTCAAGTGACACTACAAAAATAATTATACATCACTAAAACACACATGGCAAACGTCCCTTTTTTTTGGAATTTATAAATTAAACAATTTTCCAAATTAAATACACATCTAAGCATAACATTTACAAATTAAAACACATTTACAAACGGGGTGTTGTCTCTCCAAATAGACAACCCCTAGCTTCACAATCGCACATAGGCCTAGGCTTGATTCTCCGAATAGTTTCCATGGTCACATGGAATAATTTTCCTGCACATCTCACTTGCACATTAGTAATTCCAAAAATCACATATAATATTATCATATGGAAAGAATACAATTCAGACATTGTATATAATTTCATTTATAAAAATCAAGTTTCCAATTATCTAATAACATCCATATAAAGTAATCTACTAAATGGCATCATCATAATCCTCATGAAACTTAATCATTAATATGACATGAATCCATGTTTTCTAATATCATAATGAAGTACTGCAAATTCAGAGATAGCTGACATACGTTATATCAAGATTACCCAATCAATGGATCATATACGATCTAAATCCATAATACATCAAAATATGCACTACATGGTAAAATGATACCATAACCTAGTTCAATTAGTTTTCCCACTAATCTACCCATCTATCATAGCCCATCCTATTGAATTAAAACATTTAATAATACAGTCAACCATGGTCAACTAAGTTAACTAGAGCTTGATCGGGGAGGGGCTCTACACCAACTATAAAAGGAACACACAATGGTCTATAATCTTGCATGTTGAACCTTTGTTACATTGAATTCACATACTTACTTTGGCCTAGCCATAGCTTTCTGTTCACTCTATCTCTTATAATTTTCAAACCAAGAATGTGTTTCACTAGACCAAGATCTTTCATTTCTAATATAGCAGCGAGCTGAGACTTTAGCTCTGAAATCATACATTTCCCTTTACCAGTGTATAACATATCATCAACATACAATGTAATATACAGGAAATGATCACCATCAATTTTATAATAAACACAGTGATTTGATTTAGAATTCTCAAATCCTAAACTCAACACATATGTATCAAATTTCTGGTACCACATCCTAGGACTCTATTTGAGGCCATACATAGATTTCTTTAATTTACAGACCAAATTATTGTTACCTTTCACCAAATAGTGCTCTGGTTGTGTCATATAAATATCCTCCTACAAATCACCATGAAGAAAAGAAGTTTGCACATTCATTTGCTCAACCTCTAAATCATAAGCAACAATAATAGAAAGCAAAAATCTAATGGATGTCATTTTTCCAACAAGAGAAAATATCTCACCATAATCAACACCCTCAACTTGAGAGTAGCCTTTTGCAACTAACCTTGCTTTATACTTCTCAATGCTTCCATTCGAACCAATTTTTTTCTTGAACACCTATTTGCAACCAACAGGATTTTGTCCTTTAGGTATTGGTACAAGATCCCATGTATCACTTTTTCAAAGCTATCATTTCTTCTTCCATAACAATCTTCCAAGATTATGCATCATTCATACCTAATGCCTCTTCTATAGATTTTGGTTCATCCACATAAGTATTCAAAGATAAAATACATCTTCAATCATCAGGTGAATACCTTTCAGGTGGTTGTCTATGTCTTGTAGACCTTCGAACAAGTTGAGTTGGAGGTTCTTCCTCCTCTTCTGAAGATTCAGAGCTAGATGAGATTTCCTCAACTTATTGCCTATATAGGGGTCTCGATTCAACTCTTTTAGGTGTAGAAGGGAATTGAATCACATCTTATTTTTTTGTCTGTTATGGCTGTAATGTAACAGTAGGAGACATAACTTCCAAATCAAATTGCTGATTAAAATTTCCAAATCCTCAAATCTTTGGTGGACAACATGAACATCTTTATCAACAGGCTCAAGAATAATGCAGAGAAGGATGGTGATAATGAGCAGGTGAACAAGAAGGGTCATGAAAGGAGGACCAAAGCCAACACAAAGAATAAGGTCAACATTGATGGTCATGAGCTAGAGGATATGAAGACCTCAGCGAACAACATGAAACAAATGGTTGTTCACGATGAGGAAATTCTGAATAGTATTTAGTTCCACTTGTTGTCCTTGGTTCTGTCTCTTTGCTGTCCTTTTGCTTTCCTTTTTCTTCTGAGTTTTTAATGTAATGATGTATTAAGCTATTCCCTTCTGGTGGGTTCATTTTGTCTTTTTGAAAGTGATCAGGCACTTTTTTTAGCATTTTTGTTTTCCTGGCTTGTAAATGTTTTGGGTACCTTTCAAATACCTGCTTTTACTTAATCAAAATAGTAGGAGACTTAATTTCTCTAAAAATAACACTTCTACTATGAATTACCTTTTGTGCAACAGGGTCCCAAAGCTTGTATCCTTTCACACCTTGATTGTACCCGATGAAGATACATTTCACATCCTTGTTCTCCAACTTTGTTTGCTTCTCCTTTGGCATGCATGCATATGCCTCACAACCAAAAAATCTAAGATCTCTCAATAAAGGCTTGTGAACTGACCATGATTCCATAGGCATTTTATCAACAAGAGCTGATGTAGGGGACCTGTTAATCAGGTAGCAAGCAGTGGCAATAACTTCAGCCCAAAACTTTTGTTCTAGACCAACACCACTCAACATACTCCTAGCTTTCTCCATTAGTGTCGTGTTCATTATTTTTGCAACTCCATTCTACTATGTAGAATATGGAGTTATCTTATGTATATTAATGCCACAGTCTTTACAGAATCTATCAAAATCATTAGAGAAAAATTCACCACCATTATGAGTCCTCAAACTTTTAATTTTCTAACTAGTCTACAACTCAACCATTGTTTTAAATTATTTAAATTGACCAAAAAATTTAGATTTACTCTTTAGAAAAGATACCCATGTCCTTCTACTAAAATCATCAATAAATGAAACATAATATGTGGATTTTCCAATCGAAGGAACATCTGCACGACCAAACACATTAGAATGAATAAGATCCAAAACACCACAAGTTTTATGAGAACTCAAGTAAAACTGAACATGGTTTTGTTTTCCATAAATGAAATGCTCACAGAAATCAAAGTCAAGATTACAATCATTCAAACCTTTGGTTTTTATTTTTCAAGCTCCTTAGACTCTTTTCTCCAATGTGGCCAAGCCTATGGTGCCATAGAATAGTCTTCTTTGTAGGTAACTTTGCTTCAGAAGAAAGAGCACCCTTAGGTACCCAAAAGCCATTTCCATCTACTAAAGGTGAAACCCTAAAATATTCCATAGATTTACTCTTTACAGAAGTGCTATTGCACTCAACAGTGTATGCATCTATTTTATACGAAGTGTCAAACTTGACACCTCTAGCAATTACCATAGAACCCTTAATCATCTTACATCTTGCTTTAGAAAAGACTACCTACACACCCGCATCTATCTGTTTGCTCACAGTTAATAGATTTCATTTTAAACAAGGGATATGCAACACACCATTAATCCTTTGTATTCTACTATCAAAAAACTTGATTCTAACTTTACCTTGACAAACAATGTCTAATGTGAATCATCACCCAGGTACACCTTACCTCCATTAAATTATTCATATCCAAAAAACCAATCTCTATTGGCAGTCATATGAAAAGATGCACCTGAGTCAATTAACTAGGCATCATTACCAACATGAGTTGTCAAAGCTGGAATAAATACATCACCATCATCCTTCTCAAACTCAAAATTAGAATCAATCTTCTTCTTTTTCTTCTTTGCAGTCTTTACAGATGTGACCTGGTTAACTACAATTCTAGCAAATGACTTTGGACATTCCAGGAGATTTTGATCTCCCTTTTAATTTGGACTCATCACACTTCTCATTCTTTTTGCCTTTCTCCTCAGGTTTTCCACAAACAGTTAGGGCTTCCTTCAAACTGTGGGTGTAAAGCGGAAAATAATCGAACCCTAGTCGTTCTCCCCTCCCCAACTCCGAGGAGAGAGAAGGGAGAGTCACTAGGGTTGATGGTTTTCACTTAGGAGGGACTTTACATTCAAAAGAGGGGTTGAAACCCACAAGATCCAATCCCATGCAATGCAAGATTGGATTCTATATGAGTTTCAAGGGTTGTGATAGCAAGGATACCCTCTTTTGTAAAGAAATGTAGATAGAAAGATTGAACTAGGAATGCATAGAAAGTGAGAAAGATTCGCTTATAAACTGAGATAGGGATATGATATGAAGCTACGGAGCTAGAATTAGCAGTAAAATGTTGAGACGGCGCTATCCTGCAAATTTGAGCAAAAGTTGACGGGACGATGGCGCCCGGCGTGCACACGGTCCTCCGAAAAATCCGCGAAACGAAGGGGGATCTATTCGTCTCTGCACAAGGATTCCAGATCTTCAATTTCAACCGCATACCTGCAACCTACACATAGAAAAGTGAAGACGATTGGGGGGTTAGGGATTAGGGGTTTGCCTTTAGGTCAAATCCGGTTTTGGAATTAACCAAGAAATGAGAAATGCTGTAAATGTAAATGTATGTAATGTAAAACAAGTACTAATACCTTGTTGTAAGGATGTTTGTATCCTTATATGTGAAGGTATAGATGTTGTTGTTTGTTGTATGTTGTATGTTGTAGCATGTAATAAGTGATCTCCTCTTCAATGGTTGAATCCTTGTCTTGAATGCAACACTTAGCCTTGAATGGAGACTTAGAATGATCAATTGCTTGAAGGAATGCTTGAATGCTTGAATGCTTGAGTATAGTTTCCACGCTTGTACACATATGTCCTTCTTACCCAAATGGGAGAGGCAAATGTAGTTTATATACTTGCCAATTAGGGTTAATAGACTGATTTTCCCGACCTTAGGCCGACCAGGAAAGTTTATTTTCCAAATTGCAAACAAAAGGACCCGAAGCCCCATAGGAAACCGGGCCCAAAATAGGGCCAGGGACCAGGGCGCTGGGCGCCATGGTCCTGGGGGACCAGGGCATTGGGCGCCCTGGTCCTGAAGGACCAGGGCGCTGGGCGCTCTGGTCCCACCTCCCGAGACAGCAGGGTGCAAGGAGGATCAGGCCAGGGTGCTGGAAAAATGCAGTTTTTGGTGTTGTGAGAAAGTTTTGGGGTCTCCATTCAAGTTTAGTGTTGCGTCGCCATCGTGAAGACCCAAATGTGGTCAAAATTGCAAGTGTCACAATTTTAGGATGCTACATTTAGCCCCCACTTTAGCGGGAGTATAAGTGTACGCCAATACTTCCGGTAAAGTACAAGGAAACAACATTGAAAAAAACTTTCACCACGTCAAGGAGGCAAGATACACGAAGCCCCTAGTGGACTAAGGATCTTACGACTTTGATTGACAAAGTAAAAGGGAAGATCACGAGGGAGAACCATGACTGTCAGTAGTAAGGTTCCCTCACTATGAGTCATGCAAGAAAGATATCAAAAATTTTCAAGGCAAGGTTAAATTTGCCAAGAAATTTTCAAGTATCTTGAAAAGATATGAACGAGATGTATGCCCCCCTACGTTAAAGCGATCGCACACGCCTCACCGGGGGTGATTTCTTTAAGGTAGTGATACATATAAGAAATGAGAAAGGAGCACATTATCACGAGGATTTAGCCCCCAAGTGTAAGGTAAGCCCAAGGATAATAGACACAAAACACAAAGCACAAGGTGACTTCACTTTCCTCGGGGTCAGTATGCTGTATGATAATTCATGTATATCATATGTATATATGCATAATTTTTCTTCATTCCCCAATCAAGGAAGGTCACCTAGAAGAAGGGAACACATGTGTCTTTTGAGTCAACATGAGAGAGATCGAGAGATCTCAATGCTTTGCATCGTCCTCAAGTAGAGAACACTAAGGACAACAAATAGAAGAATGAGAGTAACATATAGAAGAAGTAACAAAAGAGAGGAGGAGAGAATCTGCTATGCTAATGAAGCTAGTCTAGCACGTCATCTACCCCCCGATCTTGCTGATCAATGTTACGGGAAGGTAGGGAACACACTAGAGGAGGAACATCCAACACAGCAGATGGAGCTATCACAAGATCCAAACAAGGGCTATGTTCATGTTCCGAGCCACATTGTTCTTGTCTAGGAGCTAGGATAAGTGCTTTAGAAAATTCGTTAGATAAATGGTTATCAATATCAACAAGTTCATATTCACTATCAGAATGAACAGGAGAAGTAGCATTTTCATCGTGAATAACATTTTCATCTATATCATCATCAAGATTTATAAAAATAGGATCTTTAACTCGCACAGGATCAAAACCATCATGCATCTTATGTTTAGGAGATTTCGGCTCAATCGTCAGCTGAGGAGAAAATGGAATAATGCTTGTTCAAGGTGTTTTTGGGGATTGCAAAGTTTGAGCTCTAAGACGACGCTTTCGCCGGTGTTCACGTGCAGAACGATTTTGTCTAGTCTTAGTAGGAAGTTGCGAAGATTGAGGAGGAGGAATGTTCTCATCCTTATCACTTGGGTGTTTAGGTTGTGGTCTCTTAGGTTGAATAATAGGAGAAGAGGAAGGTCTCTTCTCTCCATAAGAGGAAGGAGGAGGAACTGCTTCATATAAGGGAGGAATATTTGGTTTAGGAAGGAGACCAAGTCCATCATGACGAGGAGGTATAGGTCTACTCTTAGGAAGTTTATTAGATATAGGCATAGTCACATCCATAGGAATGGGTTGGGAATCTTCTTGAGGAAAGACATTAGTTTTATCTTTCAAAGGAAGAACTTCCTTCTCAAGAATGATAGGAATGTCAAGTTTGGGTGTTCTAGGTTCACTTAGAGATAGGATCATATCTTTTTTCCACTTTTGATAAGATTTGAAAAGATGATCACTTCGCGGAGGAAGGGATTGGAATTGTTTAGGCCAAAAATAATCAATAGGAACACTAGAAGTTCTTTCAGCTGGTTTAAAGAGACTATGATTGACAGTAACAACTTCACCATTATGGGGAAATTTCAAACACTTATGAATAGGAGAAGCAATAGCTTTCATGGAAGATAGCCAAGGATAGCCTAGCTTCACACGAAATTGTTTGGAAGATGGAATAATAGCAAAGTACACATCAAGGGATTTGTTATGGACCTCTATAGGTAATGTAATAGAACCAATTGCAGGAGAAGAAAATGCATCAAATAGTTTCACAACCACATTTGTTTCGTCATAGATCACTTGATTCAATTGCAAAGTAAAAAGAAATTCTTCAGTAATGATATTAACCATGCAAGAAGAATCAATAAGCACTCCACGACAAGGTGTATTTTTTACTTTTGCAACTATATATAAAGGACCATCAGGTGCCCTGATAGTTTCACTAGAATCAAATGTGATGGAAGGTTCTTTAGGGATTTTCTGCTGCTCTACAAAGTTAATCACATTCGGAGTCATGGACACAAGATCATCAGGTGAGACAGAGGAATCAGTAGTATCAATTGCATTAGAGGTATGAGAAGGTAATGGATCAGTGAAAATCTGAAGATTTTGGTTAGGAGGAGCTACAGATGTATTGCCTTCATCATTCACTCCAGAAATAGAGATAGTATTATTATCAATCAAATCTTGAATTTTACCCTTTAAAGAAAAACATTTTTCAGTATCATGCCCAGGCTGACGATGAAATTGACAAAAAGATTTGTTATCAAAATAAGGTGAAGTAATCTTTGCAGGATCAATTTGCCTTATAGGAGGAAGAGTAAGCACATTTTGTTCCAATAACTTATTCATAATACTATGCAATGATTCATTCAAAGGAGTAAACTTTCTTTCTCTCTTGAAAAACTTAGAAATAGGAGACACACCTGATGCTGCATTCACATTGTTGTTGATGATGTTTTCATTGAATTTAATGGACTCTCTGTTCGGTTTAAACTTCCCAAATGGTTGTTGACTACTATCACCCTTATCACTCGGAGCCATAGGATGTGATTGTTCCATTTGACTCACAGTCAGTTGATAATTGTGAAGAGTTGCGCACAACTGTTGGAAAGAAGTAAACTCAGAAAATAGGAGTTTTTCTCTAATGTCTTTTTGTAAATTAGAAATAAAGATTCTTTGAATATCATTGTCAGGCACTGGAAAAGAAATTTGAGCATACAAATGCTTATATCTACCAATGAAATCAGTCACTTTTTCTTTAACACCTTGTTTACAATGCATTAAATCAATCAAAGTAACTTTAGGACTTATATTGTTTTGAAATTGTTGAATGAAAGCATTTGCAAGTTGTTCGAAAGAAGTAATAGAATAGGAAGGCAATGAGCAATACCATTGTAGGGCTTTGTCTCTTAATGTTCTAGTAAACAATTTTGCAAGCAACCTTTGGTCATAAGCAAAATCAGTACATATTGTTTGAAAGGTCTTAACATGTGTTAGAGGATCACCCTTACCATTATAAAGCTCCAAATGCAGAATTTCAACATGTTTAGGGGGAATAGCTCGAACAATGTCAAGAGAAAGTGGGCTCGCAACATCAAATGTGGGCACACTAAACTTAGATTGATTCATAGAGATAATTTGTTGCTGTAAAGAAGAGACAGTTTGTGCAAGATTGTTAATGGTCGCTTCAGTCGAAGAGTTCATATTAGACGTGTTAGATTGTGATGGAGGTGTTATGTTATTGAAAGAAGGTAGAGAGTAAGGTGGTGGGACACTATGATAGTTAGTCATAGGAGATGATTGGATAGGAGGAACACTACAAGGAGGAATGGAATGATTAAACGAATTGCCCCCTTGCGTCATGTTCATTTGTGGAGATATAAGAGGAACACTCATTGAAGGAATGAATGAAGAAGTTGGATTGAATGAAGGAAGAGGATTGATTGAAGAAGAGGGATTGCCCCCATGATTAGTGATCATAGGAGGAATGTCCTGTATTGAAGTAGTCATTATGTTTGATGTAAAAGTAGGTATACTAGCAATAGGAGTCGTCAAAGGAATAGAATGATTAACTTGAGTAGGAGGTTGTGTATAACCTAAGGTTTCGGCACAACTTTTCATAGGCATCACATTCGAATCCACAATGTGTGCAATACCACGCAAAATATCAATTCCATTCTTATCACTTTGAAGCATACATTTTAGACCCTCAATTAAAGGAAGAGCTTGACTATCAGGGTATTCTTGAGACATCCATTGTCGAAAATCATCAAATTGGTTATCCAATTTGGAAAGTTGTTCTACAGAAACCTCATGGAGAGCTTCTTCATCGTTAAGAGGATTAGAGGAATTACCCATGTCCTTGTTAAAAAGACCATTCAAATTAGGTTCCATCTCCTCAGTAATTAAACCTTGGAAGGACTTAATTCTAAGGCTTCGTCTAACGGGAATAGTATAAGTAGGGATTATTGTTGTAAAACTCATGCACTAAAGAAAGAGAGAAGATTTTGAATTTTAGAGGTAGAAAATTTTAGTAAAACCAGCCAATCTTCTAGATTTAAGCTGTTAAATACAATCAGGACAATCTCCTGAAATTTCGGAAAAAATGTCCGGGACCGTGGTGCTCGGGGTGCACACGGTCCTCGCAACTTTTTTTGAAATTTGCAGGGATGAAAGTTATGATGATTTTACAGCTAACTTGAAAAAATTGAGTGATTTTACGATCTGTAGATAGGCCAAATTAAAGTTGCAATCTCAAAATTGAACCCTACCAAGATTGTCGAAAAATGCAAAATTTGAATTTTGAAAAAGAGAGGGAAACTGAAATTTTGAATTTTATGATTTTAGAGGGAATACCAAAAGCAATGCAAGTTTTGAAATTTGAAAGTTGACTCAATTTCACGCAAAATTTAATTTTGAAAGCGGAAATCAAAGTTGTTGTAATTAAGCACTTAATTTCAAAAGTCACAAATTGCAAAAATTTGAATAAATCACTGAAATTTCGAATGAATGCTAACACACTTTTCAGATTTAGGATAGTAAGAAACACAATTTTGACACAAATTTCAATTTCAACAATTTTTGAATGATTAGAAGCCTCAATCCAAGCAATCACTAGACCAACTTTGACTTTAATTTTGAAGGTGTTAAAATTGATAAAATCAGCCAAAATTCTGGATTTTAGCAGAAAAATACAGTAAGATCTAGCTCCCGAAATTTTGGAAAAAATGTCAGAGACGATGGCACTCAGGGTGCACACGATCCTCGCAACTTTTTTCCAAATTTTCAGGGATGAAAGATATTGTGATTTTATTGCGGAATCCAAAGTTACAGCCGATTTGGAGATGTTTTGATCAGTGAAATTGTTAGACAAAGGTTGAATCAAGAGGGTTTCAAAAATTAGGGTTTTGACACTTAACCACTTAATTTTCAAAATTAAAGCACAAATATGAATTGATAATTTGTAATAGAAGGGCAGATCTGAAACAAGCATTAACATTTAAACATTTCATAAGTTTAATTACTTAAAAAGAAAATTTAGGGTTTTTATGCAATTAACCTCTAAAATTTTGCAAAAGATCAAACATGGAAATGTAATCAAGGAATCCAATTTTCAGATCTAACTATGAATAATTAGAAAGGATGTTCACGTCAGGTTCACCAAAATGTAAAGCGGAAAAATTGAACCCTAGTCGTTCTCCCCTCCCCAACTCCGAGGAGAGAGAAGGGAGAGTCACTAGGGTTGATGGTTTTCACTTAGGAGGGACTTTATATATTCAAAAGAGGGGTTGAAACCCACAAGATCCAATCCCATGCAATGCAAGATTGGATTCTATATGAGTTTCAAGGGTTGTGATAGCAAGGATACCCTCTTTTGTAAAGAAATGTAGATAGAAAGATTGAACTAGGAATGCATAGAAAGTGAGAAAGATTCACTTATAAACTGAGATAGGGATATGATATGAAGCTGCGGACCTGGAATTAGCAGTAAAATGTCGAGACGACGTTGTCCTGCAAATTTGAGCAAAAGTTGACTGGACGATGGCGCCCGGCGTGCACACGGTCCTCCGAAAAATCCGTGAAACGAAGGGGGATCTATTCGTCTCTGCACAAGGATTCCAGATCTTCAATTTCAGCCGCGTACCTGCAACCTACACACAAAAAAGCGAAGATGGTTGGGGGGTTAGGGATTAGGGGTTTGCCTTTAGGTCAAACCCCATTTTTGGAATTAACAAAGAAATGAGAAATGCTGTAAATGTAAATGTATGTAATGTAAAACAAATACTAATACCTTGTTGTAAGGATGTTTGTATCCTTATATGCGAAGGTATAGATGTTTTTGTTTGTTGTATGTTGTATGTTGTAGCATGTAATAAGTGATCTCCTCTTCAATGGTTGAATCCTTGTCTTGAATGCAACACTTAGCCTTGAATGGAGACTTAGAATGATCAATTGCTTGAAGGAATGCTTGAGTATAGTTTCCATGCTTGTACACATGTCCTTCTTACCCAAATGGGAGAGGCAAATGTAGTTTATATACTTGCCAATTAGGGTTAATAGACTAATTTTCCCGACCTTAGACCGACCAGGAAAGTTTATTTTCCAAATTGCAAACAAAAGGACCCGAAGCCCCATAGGAAACCGGGCCCAAAATAGGGCCAGGGACCAAGGCACTGGGCGCCCTGGTCCTGAAGGACCAGGGCGCTGGGCGCTCTGGTCCCACCTCCCGGGACAGCAAGGTGCAAGGAGGATCAGGCCAGGGTGCTGGAAAAATGTAGTTTTTGGTGTCGTGAGCAAGTTTCGGGGTCTCCATTCAGGTTTAGTGTTGCGTCGCCATCGTGAAGACCCAAATGCGGTCAAAATTGCAAGTGTCACAATTTTAGGATGCTATAGTGGGATACCTTCCTTTACATCTCTTCATCAAGTAGGGCACCCACCACATCTTCAAACTTCAAAACAACAAAAGTACTACCAATATCCATAACAAGAAAATCCCATGAATGAGGCAAAGAACAAAGCAAGATTTGGCATTTCTCCTCTTTGTTCATATTAACACTGATAGATACTAATTGAGCCACCAACATATTGAATTCTTCTAGGTGGTTTGCAACTCATCCACCCTCTTCCATCTTCAAGGAATATAATTTCTTCCTAAAGAAAATCTGATTAAATAAATCTTTTGCTTGATATATTTCACCAAGCTTCGTCGATAACTTCTTTGCAGTGTTTTCTTCATGGACATTGATCAGAACAGAGTTTTCCAAGCACAATCTGATTAGACCCTTGTCTTTTCAGTCCATAACATCATACTGAGCCACCATAGTAGGATCTGAGGTCCTTTGGATAACGCGTGATGGGTTATCACCCGTCATGAAATCGGTGGATAATGGACGATGGAGAATGTCTTGAGATCGATTCAAGAGTGTTGCATTTAATGCAGTATGATTCAATGGTCAGGATTGAACCGTTTGAATTGCTTAACCTAACAGGTTTAGGGTTTAGGGTTTTTGCTACCGACCTGTCCATTTCCTATAAGGTCGATGTTGTGTTTCTTTCTAAAGTTGTTGGCAAAAGTTGTATGTGTGTATCCAAGGGAAGTGATACATGATTCTTGCCAGACCAAAGGAGAGAAGAGATATCTACAAAGTGAATGTGCAGAAGGTAAAGAGGAGGTGAAATGGATCTGCATTAGCATTGAGTGTTGTTACTAGATCATTGTAATTCCTGTTGATCTTTAACCACTTCAATAGTTGTGAAATCCCTTAACAGGGTAGCCTTAACCGGCTTGATACAAATCCCTTAACATGGTAACTTGAAGTTATTGAGTTCTGAGAAGCTATGGAGCTCTAGAGATCCTTTAGCTATTGAGTTCTTGAAATCCTCTAACAAGGTAACCCTAACCAGGTTTAACCCTTAACCGGGTGATCCCTGACATGATTGGTTCCTAGCAGAACCTATTGTAATGTCTTTAACCGAACAAGGCTCCTAATAGAGCAGACTTCTAAAGAGTTCAAAAAGAAACTTGTGGGTATTCATCCCCACCGTGGTTTTTCCCAATTGGGTTTCCACGTGAAAAATATGTGTGTCATGTGAGATGCTTTTATCTTGTGATGCTTTGTTATTACCTGTTGAGCATATGATGGTTCTGTGTTTTATGCATGTCTATAAAACATATTGAACTAACTATTGTGAAGATCTGATGATAGTTTACCTATTCATGCATGAGGGTGTAATGGTGTTGTAGTATTGAGCTAAGAGGAAATCTTAGTGAGTAATCAGTTTATGATTGTTTTAGTTGTTCTGGGTCTTACCAGTTGCATTCTGTTTCAACCAATATCATTGTTTGCCAGTCATTTGGAGTATTTGCTGTCAAATAGGTTTTGGACTATATTTTTGTCTGTACTAATTCACCCCCGCCCTCTCAGTACCGGTTTGGTACTATTCATTCATCTTTGAGTTATCAATTGGTATCAGAGCACTCTAGGTCCTTTGTGTTGTAAGCTTAACCACTTGAGGTAAAGATCCTAGTCAAATGATGAAGAGGGAAGGTCCAAAGTCTAACAAGGAAAATTATGGTATATGGAAAGATAGAATGAAGATTTTTCATTAGAAGCATGGGTGTTCAACACTGGAGTTATGTTGAGAATGTCTATGTTGTTCCTACCAGTACTCTCACCAATGACCAAAAGAGAGAGATACAAGAAAATGGGCAAGTCGTGGAAGCCCTTATTAGTAGTTTATCTGACATTGAGTTTATTGATGTTCAGGACAAGGTAAATCCCAAAGAGGTATGGGATGCTCTTGAAAATATCTATGGTTGTGATGAACATGTAAAATAGGCTAAGGAAGAAAGCCTGAGAGGAAAGTTTGAAGATATGCGAATGGTTGAAGGTGAGATCATTCAACAGTATGGAATAAGAATCAAAACAGTTGTTGGAGAAATTAAGAGTGCAGGTGGTAAAATAGAAGATTCCACTATAGTAAGCAAAGTCTTGAGATCCCTGTTGCCGGTCTATGCAATAAAGGTTGCTGCTATTCAGGAGCTGAGATCAATAGACAAGACTAAGGTATCCTTGGACTCCATCATAGCCAAGTTGACATCCTATGAGCTAAATAGTTTTGATGGCAGTGTTCAAAAGATTGAATCAACATTTAAAGCTTTTGCTATATCATCCAGAAAAGGAAAAGAAGCTAGCACTAGAGGTGAACCTAGACAAAGCAGAGAAATGAATGATGAGGAGATTCTGATGGCATTTGAAGCTCTCCTTGCCAGAAATCTTCCTAAAGGAACCAGTAAATACAAAGGTAAGCTACCTTTGAAATGCTTTTCCTGTAACGGGATAGGACATATTGCTATAAACTGTCCAAATGGTGATAACAAGGACAAACCTAAAAGGTTTAGGAAATTCAAAGGAGGAAACCAGAGAAACTGTTTTGTAGTAGTTGATGAAGGTGTCACAGATGAGGAATCAGAAGATGAAGAGAATGAAGACATTGTGTTTGTTGCTATAAAGGAAGATGCGGTAGACAAGAAGGCTCTTGTCTCCCGGTTTGATAATTCCAATGAATGGATCATTGACAGTGGTTGTTCTCACTATATGACTGGTGACTAGAGCAAGTTTCTATCCTTGGAGGAGTATGATGGTGGTGTGGTTCACTTTGGTAATGATGCACCATGCATGGTCAAAGGTAGAGGGTCCATCTCTCTAAATGGAAAGAGTAGTGCTGACAATGTGTACTGGGTTGATGGCCTCAGACACAACCTTCTAAGTGTTGCCCAACTAAATGACAGTGGCCTCACTCTAGAATTCAAGAATGGAGTTTGCAGAATCAAAGGAAAAGAGGGTGAATTGGTGGCCACCGGCATGTAGACCAAAGGTAACCTATTTCATTTGAACTCAAATATAAGCACATGTCTTATGGCTAAGTTTGATGATAGCTGGATATGGCATAGGAGACTCTGTCATGTAAACTTTGATAACATTGTGAAGGCTAGTAAGGTCAAGGCAGTTAGAGGGTTGCTGGTTCTAAACAAACTGGATAATACCTTGTGTAGAGAGTGTCAATTGGGGAAAATTTCTTCCTCAACCTTTAAAGGTAAATCTTTCTTTGCTGACAACTTGCTTGGTCTTGTGCATACTGATTTGTGTGGTCCTATGAAAACTAGAAGTGTGTAGGGTGATAGGTACTTCATGATTCTCACTGATGACTACTCAAGAATGATGTGGGTCACATTCTTGAAAGACAAGTCGGAAGCCTTTGTGAAATTCAAAGCTTTCAGAGCATTAGTGGAGAAGGAAAGTGGTAAAAGGATCAAATATCTTAGAACTGATCAAGGAGGGGAATTCACTTCTAGTGAATTCAACAAATATTGTGAAGAATTTGGCATCAAGAGACAGTTGTCTGCCCCCCAGACTCCATAGTAGAATGGCCTAGCAAAGAGGAATAACCGGACTATGGTTGAAGCAGCTAGAACCATGTTGATTCAAGGGAAGGTAGCTCACACCTTTTGGAGAGAAGCAGTGAGCATTGCAGTCTACACAATGAACTAGGTACTCATCAAGAAAGGTAAGGACAAAACTCCTTATGAGTATTGGACTGGTAAGGCACCTGTGGTTAGCTACTTTAGGGTATTTGGTAGCAAATGTTACATCGAGAGGAGTGAACATCGGGGCAAATTTGAAGCTAAATGTGATGAGGAAATATTCCTAGGATATTCCACCAAGAGTAAAGCTCTCAAGTGCTACAACAATAGGACTTAGAGAATTATGGAAAGTATCAATGTAAGAGTTGATGAATCCTTTGGGAAAACTGAGGAAATCGGTAGTGAGCAAACTGTAAATGAACCGGTTGCAACCTTTTGGGAAGCAGTTGTTAGTCAACCAAGTACCAGTAACAGTGTTCCTGAACCAGTGAATGCTGATACTGATGAAGATGAGGATGAAGAGGAAAAGCAAGAAGAACCAGTTAAGACCATTCCTCGGTATGTCAAGCTGAATCATGATCCTAAGCAGATCATAGGAGATAAGGATGCAGGAATCCTTACAAGAAGAAAGATCAGAGAAAACTTATGTATGATCTCTAAATTTGAGCCTAAATCATTCAAGGAGGCTCATAAAGATGAAGACTAGATCAAGGCAATGGAAGAAGAACTTGACCAGATAGAGAAAAATGGTACATGGTCCTTGGTACCCAGACCGGAGCATAAAAATGTCATTGGCACCAAATGGGTGCTCAGAAACAAGCTGAATGAGGATGGCACAGTGATTAGGAATAAAGCCAAATTGGTGTGCAAAGGATATGCTCAAGAAGAAGGAGAAGACTATGGAGAAACCTTTGCTCCTGTAGCCAGATTGGAAGGAGTTCATATGCTTCTTGCATATGTAGCTTTTAAAGGGTTCAAAGTATATCAAATGGATGTAAAATCTGCATTCCTAAATGGTGTACTTGAAGAAGAGGTGTATATTGAGCAACCAGATGGGTTTTCCCTATCTGAAGATAGTGACATGGTATGTAGGCTACATAAAGCCTTATATGGTCTAAAGCAAGCACCTAGGGCATGGTATGAGTGCCTACATTCCCATCTTGTGAAGATTGGATTTGAAAGAACAAGTGAAGATAGAAATATCTACTTGAAGTCTGAAGAAGATCAGATCCTGATCTGTGAGGTTTTTGTTGATGACATTATCTTTGGAGGAGATGACAAGATGAGTCATGAGTTTGCTGATGAGATGAAGAAAGAGTTTGAGATGTCACTCATAGGGGAGATTAAGTTTTTCATTGGATTGCGGATCCAGCAGATGAAAGATGGAATCTTTATCACTCAGTCCAAATATGTCAAAGAGGTGTTGAAAACCATTGGCATGGAAGATAGCAAACCGGTTGGTACACCGATGTGACCGGTTGCAAATTGTCAAAAGAGGATGATTCTGCACTAGTTGATGAGAAAGAATACCGATCAATGATTGGTAAGTTGCATTATGTAGTGCATAGCAGACCGGATATTGCACATGTAGTTGGCATTACTGCAAGGTTCTAGAAAAGTCCAAGAGAATCCCACTTGGTTGTAGTCAAGCAGATTCTTAAGTATCTGAAGGGAATAGTTGACTATGGATTATGGTGCCCATACAGCAATGATTTCATTCTGAAAGTATTCACAGATGTTGATTGGGCAGGTAGTGTGGATGACTGGAAAAGTAAAACTAGTGGTGCATTCTTTCTCGGTAGTAGACTGGTCTCATGGATGAGTAAAAAGCAAAGTTGTATCTCTCAGTCTACAGCGGAAGCAGAGTATGTTGCAGCTTTCATGAACTGCACTCAGACAATCTGGATGAAGCATGTTTTAAATGGATTCAAAATCCCTATATCTGAACCGGTAAGTATATTCTGTGATAACACAAGTGTTATCAATATCTCAAAGAATCCGGTTTTACGTTCTAGAACCAGGCATTTTGAGTTTAAGTATCATTTCTTGAGGGAAAAGGTTCAAAATAAAGAGATTGCACTGGAACATGTTTCCAGTAAGGAACAGTTAGCAAACATATTCACCAAGCCTCTCCCGAAGACTACATTTGTGCATTTAAGAGGTGAATTGGGGGTACTACCCCTTCAAGAGGTGAACTAAAAGTATTTATTCCACATCAGTCAGGTATTGCATAGTCAATTTTTTTGTTGATTGATGTGTTGAAGGATGCTACTCCTTAGGGGGAGCAGCATAATGGAATAGAGACGCTTGTGCCTCCACTTTGGCATTGTTGTCAAAGGGGGAGAAGGTGTGGAGTGGAGAAATATCTTTGTATATTTCCATCAATGCAAAAGGGGGAGATTATTGGCATTATGTGAACCAGTATGAAGACATAATGATATTGTATGTTGTCATTGATGTCAATATGTGACTTGATGTGAACCAGCACATGTGATATGTGAGAAGGGAGAACCGACATATGTATGAACTGGTATATATGCCAAAGTGAAGTGGTATATTTGTTCAAGATGAACCGGCATGTCAAGATGAACCGACATGTAGTTATGGGAACCGACACATGGAAGCACCGCGTGACTACCGGTTGGTAGGTAGTTTCCACTTCAGGATTTCTGGTTGGAGTACCTCAAGCCTGTGCGACTCAATCGGTGATCTTTGTGTGATGAGTTAGCACTATAATAGAGAACAAATCATGTTGCCACGTAAGCCTTGTGCACATGAAGGATCTTGCATGAAGAAGACTATCCCTATCCACCTTGGGAATGTGCAAAGTTTGTCAAATGGTGATAACGCATGATGGGTTATCACCCGCCATGAAATCGGTGGATAATGGACGATGGAGAATGTCTTGAGATCGATTCAAGAGTGTTAAATTTAATGCAGTATGATTCAATTGTTAGGATTGAACTGTTTGAATTGCTTAACCTAATAGGTTTAGGGTTTAGGGTTTTTTCTACCAACCTATCTGTTTCCTATAAGGTCGATGTTGTGTTTCTTTCTAAAGTTGTTGGCAAAATTTGTATGTGTGTATCCAAGGGAAGTGATATGTGATTCTTGCCAGACCAAAGGAGAGAAGAGATATTTGCAAAGTGAATGTGTAGAAGGTGAAGAGGAGGTGAAACAGATCTACATTAGCATTTAGTGTTGTTACCAGATCATTGTAATTCTTGTTGATCTTTAACCACTTCAACAGTTGTGAAATCCCTTAACAGGGTAGCCTTAACTAGCTTGATACAAATCCCTTAACAGGGTAACTTGAAGTTATTGAGTTCTAAGAAGCTATGGAGCTCTAGAGATCCTTTAGCTATTGAGTTCTTGAAATCCTCTAACAAGGTAACCCTAACCGGGTTTAACCCTTAACTGGGTATTATAGCCATCCCTTAACCGGGTGATCCCTGACAGGATCGGTTCCTAGCAGAACCTATTGTAATGTCTTTAACCGAACAAGGCTCCTAATAGAGTGGACTTCTAAAGAGTTCAAAAAGAATCTTGTGGGTATTCATCCCCACCGTGGTTTTTCCTAGTTGGGTTTCCACGTGAAAAATATGTGTGTCATGTGAGATGCTTTTATCTTGTGATGCTTTGTTATTACCTGTTGAGCATATGATGGTTCTGTGTTTTATGCCTATCTATTAAACATATTGAACTAACTATTGTGAAGATCTGATGATAGTTTACCTGTTCATGCATGAGGGTGTAATGGTGTTATAGTATTGAGCTAAGAGGAAAGCTTAGTGAGTAATCGGTTTATGATTGTTTTAGTTGTTCTGGGTATTACCGGTTGCATTATGTTTCAACTAGTATCACGGTTTGCCAGTCATTTGGAGTATTTTCTATCAAACTGGTTTTGGACTGTATTTTTGTCTATACTGATTCACCCCCCCTCTCAGTACTGGTTTGGTACTATTTGTTCATCTTTGAGTTATCAGAAAATCCTTTCGAGAGAAAAAAAACCCACACTCCAAAAGCCACCCAATATATTATTTAGCAATCAAAATAGATTATAATATACTTGTAGAGGAAGCTCTTCGCAGGAGTACCACTAATTAGAGATTCAGAGGTAACTCAATAGCCATAAGACTCTTACACAGAACCTCTATATCACACACCTCATACATAGGAGATACAATACAAGAAACCGCCAAACGGTATTACAAAACCATGGGCTAAAACCACCCAATAAGATGTAGCCAACTTTATCTCCCTTCTAGATGCCTTATGATGTATTTTATATTTCCTATTTCAGGAGTACAAACTTTCGAAGGCCATAACTTGAGAACCATGTGTCTTTTTAACAAACTGTTTGAAGCACTGGAAAGCTTGCGAAGTGCTTTATTGCCTTGTAAACCACTATGTAATTTATGCCCACTTTTCAAGGTGTTTTGGGGCCTCTAAAGTCCTCAAAATAAAAAATTAAACCTTTCATTAGACCTCTCCAAAATGGAAAATTTAATATCTTCAAAACTAGCTATGATCCTGAAATGTAACTTTACCAGAATGCTTACCTAGCCAACTAGAAGCTTTGGGGAGAATTTTGCACCATTTCATGTTCAAATGAAAACTTACTATAAATAGTAACCTCATGTAGATGCAAGGTTGAGACACCATTTTCCCATCATTGTTCAGAGCATAAAAAAATAAGTCTTGAAATGGATCAAGATCAGGACCCTAAAAATTTTCCATTGCATACTAAATTTGACCAAGATCTCATTTCCTTTGATGATCCCCCTATTCCTATCCAAGAGCCTAATGCATTTTCATGTCCCATTGGCATTTTTCTCCTTAAAATAAAGGAAAGGTTAAAATTTATTCAAAGCAGAACAAGTACAAAGAAAGGGCATCAAACAACCCTGTCAAGATCCACTAAGTGATCTAACCGATGAGACAAATCTAGGGGTAATTGACCCTTGTCCATGATATACCAATTATGCATGTGCTTAGAAGCCCATTTGGTGAGACAATTAGCAGCACCATTCCACTCCTTGGGGATATGCGTGAAATAAACAAAGACCAAAGAATCACACAAATGAAGAATTTGGTTAACAACCAAACTCAATTGCCAGCTAACATCTATAGAATGTTGTCAAGTCAACAAATTCATCACCACCTGAGAATCAAATTTGCAAATGAGCCTACTCCACCCAAGAGCACAAGCATGCTCCACAACAAATAAAATGGATAGAGCCTCCATCAAATTATCAATGTGACAACCTTTATAAATAGAAAAGAGAAATTGAATGGTCCCCAAGCTATCTCTACCAATGTCGCCAATACCAGCAGGACTAGGGTTTCCCCGAGAAGATCCATTCGTGTTAATTTTTAGAATGCCCTGTTAAGGAGGATACCACCTCCCCACCTGATTTATCTTTTGAAGAGGGTGTCTACATCTATTTCTCATGAGTTGGCATTATGGAGGAGGAAGATGGAGCCGGTTGTAGTAACTAACATCACTTGGATCCACAACCTCAGACAAATCACATTTTTGCAGAAATAGTTTCTCCCAAAGAGGGAAATTTTCTACCACAAGGGGTGGGTTCCCAGCAATACATCTTGAAAGATCCGATAATTCCTCTCCAACCATATATGCCAAATAATAAAAGAAGGGCCAAGAGACAAAGAAACTTGAAGAAAAGCGGTTTTGGCTAGGGCCTTGCTCCAACGTGCAAAAAACTCAGCCAAAGAAGAGACATGCCAATAGGATTGATTCCATAGCTCCCACCAAAAGTGTCAAATATGTCTAGTATAAGAACATTGAAAGAAGAGATGAGAGACACTCTCTTCACTATTACAACACAACACACACATCGAGGGGCCCTAAAAACCACGCTTACATAAATTATCCCAAGTGAGGCACTGGTTGTTGACCACTAGCCACATGAAAAAATTACACTTTAGCCAAGAGAATTTATACCAAACTTGCTTCCACTAAGGGACCTAAATGTCCCCAAAAGTCTACCACACCAACTCAACATATCCAGTAGAAAAGAAAAACTTTCTTCACAAATCATTACTTTCCCAAGCCAAAACATCATTCCGTGCCAAGGTGGTGCACTCACGAGACTCAAGAATTTGAGCCAGCTCTTTTCTATCTTCCGCAGAACCTCCAAGCGACCATTTAGAAGGATTTTTCCAATGAAACCGAGCCACCATCCAGATTTTAAAAGAGTCAATTTGGCAATAGTGGATAGCCAACAGTGAGTCTAATGATTAACCTTCTAATGCAACTTGTCAAGTAGAATCTGCTAAGAAGACCTGGGGTGTCCTCCAACAGTAAGAGGAATACCCAAATAAACAAAGGGAAGAGACCCAACCTGAAACCATAGAAAATCAACAATCCTCCTCTGAATGGCCTGAGGACTATTAAAGAAGAAGATGGAAGATTTATGCTCATTGACTTTTTGACCAGAAGAAGCAAGGTAAATATCAAAGGTGTGCCAAAAAGATTCAACTTCCCTAATACGAGACAAACCCATAAGAGTAGTATCATCTACAAATTGGAGATGTGAGATCTGTGGCAAACCATTTCCCCATTGTCAACCATGAATAAGGCCCTAAGAAGCACAAAACTTAAGAAAATGGCCCAGACCCTCAGCCATAATAATGAACAAGTAAGGCTAAAGAGGATCCCCTTGGCGAAGACCATGAGAAACCCCAAAAGGCTCCGAAGGTTTGCCATTCATAATAACCAAGAAAGATGAAGAAGTAAAACAACTCATAGTCCGATTCACCCACTCTATGCTAAAACCAAAAGCTAAAAGAATTTTCTCAAGAAAACTCCCCTTAACTCTATCATAAGCTTTGGCCATATCCAATTTGATGAACATAGATCTCTCCTTTGAGGTCGCCATAGAGTGAATAACCTCAGAAGCCACCACCACCCCATCCAAAATTTGTTTACCAGCCACAAAACCCCCTTGTTCCTCAGAAATCATGAGAGGAAGACAAGTTTTGAGCCTCTCTACAATCATCTTAGTGATAATCTTATATACCACATTACAGAGAGCAATCGGGTGAAAAAACTCAAGTTTATCAACACCATCCTTTTTGGGGATGAGAATCAAGAAAGTAGAATTCAAAGCTTGGAGCATCTGCTTACAATGAAGAGATTCCCGAACCACCTCCAATAAATCCATAATAATAATATCCCAAAACTTCTGAAAAAATTCAACAGGAAAACCATATGGGCCTGGAGCTTTACCTTTTTTCATTCTGAACACAACATCCTCTAACTCAGGCAATGAAATTAGATGAATGAGAGAGGTGTTGATGACTGTTTTTGACACACCCTCCAAGAGTCAGGTAGCCAATGTGAACACTCACCACCTATCTTGAAAAGCAACGAGTTTAGGAAAACTCACTACTCCAAGGTCTCTATAGTCGGGTCACGACGGTGATGGACAACCCAATGGTTGATGTGGTTGTACTTGTTAAGGGGTCTACTAGTTGAAACTAAGTCCCACTGATCATGAATGTCTTAACTTCCTTTTTTTGTATTTTTATGATTTAAGATTCTCTGGAAAATAAACTGTGAAGAGTAAAGGGAACAAGAAAACAACAATGAAACCAATTCAATAACAACTTAACAAACTAATCAATTAGCTCCCTGCAATCCAATAAATTATCAAATATTATTCAAATTAGCATTCAACAATGGACCTCCAATAAACCTACAAAATCATCAATTTTACAAACTTATGGAAATAAAATCATCAACAATATTGCCTACCACAATAATCCTCATACACCACTCATGTGCGCAATATGATTCATAAAGCAATAAATAGAAGATCAAACCACGTTGCTAATTCCAAATAACAGACATTACCGGATTACACAGAACAATTTCATAGAATATAGATGTAGATTAGGCAATCTACAAGCTACTTCTTGTATTAATCTCAATGAATGTGTAACAAAATTAACTCAAATTCCTAAAAATCTACAAAATACTCTAAAAATCTCTAAGTGGGCCACAAATCATCAATTTGGGGACCCTTACAAATGAATCCAAAATCTCAATTTATTGAAGTTTTCTGCCCTATTATCTAGGAAATAAATCTAACTGAAATTAAGAACTCAAACTAGGAGTCGTAGTTAACTTGCAAGTTTCTGCTTTAATACTCCAATTAACTACTATGAAATGGAGGTTGCATGAGCACGACGAAGACCATGTTGGGTGAGCCAAGCTTTCCTAGTCATGCAAAATTTTGCTCAAAACTGGAACGCGAGTTGGAGCTGCAGCTAAAAATATAAAATTGGGAGTCATGCAAAAGGCCTACTATCTTTAGGAGCTATGTGTTCATCTTTCACTTTTTAATAAAAGATCTATAATTATCAATAATGCATGCAACAAATTGAATGGGAGGATCAGCTACATGTTTAATTCTAAATTTGTATTTCTTCAAAACCTCCTTTACATGCTTCTTTTCTTTCTCTAACTCCTGTACTATCTTTGCCACCTCTTGACATTGGGTAATCAGGTACATATATCTGTCCATGAGAGTAACATAAAACTAAGTTGGAGGTCCCAAATGTTGAGCCTCATATACATCCCACTGATTCAAAACTTTCTATTCCTCCATTATCTTGGTGTTGGTTAATCCTAACCCAAAAGCTCCGAGCATATGCTTCACAAAATTATCATATTTCCAAATTTCTCCAAGGAGAGGGACTCAGATCTCTTCCATATCCTTTACATATTGCTGAAGCATTTCAACCTTCAGTTCCAAAATGTATGCGTAAGATTGCAGGTTCTTGCAGCTATCTCCTCCTAAGAGATCCTCCTCCATTATTACCTCTTCCTCTAGATATAGAACTTTATTCAAAATTTGAAACTACTTATTAAAAATGCTTAGCTTTTGTTCCCATTATGTAGAACAAGAATCTAATGCTCTTCCTGCCTATACTGCCTCTTGGTATATACCCATGGTATCCTACAAAAATAATCTATTTTTTGCTACATTTATTTGGGCCCATGATTTCGCTGTAGTGGCCACCCGTCTCACCTCCACTAATGCCTTCACTTCTCCCTCTGGCAGTGATGAGGTTGATGGTAGGTCATTAGCCCTACAAGAGTCTAGAGATTTTCTCATTTCTAATAACAACTACTTGTATTTCCCTAGCTATGCTTTAAGCTCCATGTTGGAGGTATGCTCCTTCTCCACGCGCCCCCTGACAACACTAGTGGCTAGTTCTAGAGTGTCTAGCTCTCCCCACTTTGTTTTTTACCTAAATTCACTTGGGATACTTGATATTTAGGAGAAGCTTGACCTTCATCCTAGAGTGGAACTTCCACATCTGCAACCACTTCACCAGAACCTTTTCTTGATAAGTGATGTACAATTTTTGGCTTCTTAACCTTTGGGGGCTCCTCCATGATTACCTGTTGCAATGTCACCTTAGGGAGGTCTGTCTTTCTCTTCTTTTTCTCAAAAGTAAATTTGATCCACTATGGTATGTCTTGATCTTTGTCACCTTGATGTGACACTATGTTAGCAATTACAATATGCACCTCTACTTGTTCCTCTTCTTCATCCCTCTCTTCTGCATCTGTTTGTTCAAGATCATGAGGTCAAGCGACTTGATAGGCCAGATTTGTTTAGAGAGCAATATTAGTATTTAGTTGTTGTTGCTTGTGCAACTCTTCTAACTTATTGCTAATTGCTTCATTGAATGTTATCTCCTCATCTGCTTCTACCTATGTTCCACCTTGCTTGGTAGCTATGTCTTTAAAGAGGTCTTCTTGGTCTTGAGGAGCTATGACTAATCTCTTGTTTAGAATATCTTCTACTTCATCTTGTTCTTTCTCCTCTCGAAGTGGCAGATGTTTCTCGGGCTGATCCTCTTCCTGATCTGAATCTGATTCTACATTTATAATAATTACCTCTTTAGTGTTGGACCTGAATCCTTGTAACCCCGACTATCCTATGGTTACATTAACTGATGGTGGTGTAGGGGCATTGGTAACTGGAACATTCACTGTAGCTATTGGAGGAGGTTGAGTGGGCACATCTTCATTTAATTCTATTCCTTCCTCTTTCTTCTGAGCACCCTCTCCTGCAACCTTCCCTATAGCTATCCTTGGTGGAAGGACTTTGGCTAGTGGTACTGCTCCTGATCCATTTGTCACTCTGAGGTCTACCTTCTTTAACAACTCAGACTCCCTCATCTTCTCACTAATATTTCTCATTAGATCCTCATTGCTATCTTGCGGCCCCACTTCTTCATTGGGATCAGTAGATGTATTCTTTCTTGAGTTTGATCTCATCTTCTAAGCATACTCCTTATAACCCCTTGACTGAGGTACCCCTGAGGTAGAGTCCTTTTGTTTTCCCTTTTAGGCTCTCAGCTTGACCCTTTGACTTAGCCATTGTTTGGTCCTATTGATGACCACTTGGAAAATCTTTCCTATATTCACGTCCTCATTCGTGGACCACCTTATTGGGGAGAGGGCCTTCTTATCAATTTCTAATCATTTGTAAGCAGCATCAAGCAAGTCTCCATCGTTCCTGAGGTCTTTAGGGAGATTGGTCTTGATTTCAAAATCTCTTATCTGTTGTACTGATAACATGTTATAATTTTTCTCTCTTACTTTAAAACTGTTATGGAGGTTAGCCCAAAAATCCTCCAGTCTAGGCTTGTGTCCCTAATATACCTTAGGCATAGCTTTCTTGAGCTTCTCGTAGGGACCATATAATTCCCTAGCATAATCAAATTCTTTTAGGTTCAAATCCTGTAGCTCTGGCTCTGCCAACTTCGCCACCTATATCTTAGAGCATGAGAAGTATCCAATAGATACTGAAAAATCCATGCCTATTTTTTGCTTAGACGACAAGAGGGATTGGAGGCCTAAGAATGTCCTGACATATTCTAACAAAATTATCCTATCATTACAATACCTGGGAAACAACATTGGGTTCCCTTTGAATCCATTGACCCTGATGTAAGTGGAGTGTGGGTTTTTGATAAACCAACATGCCCACTCTCGGATAATAGCCATAGCCTCTAGGCTAATCCTATATCTCCTGTTAGTTTAATTATCACTGGGAAAATGAAGGCATCATTGATTCTTTTGAAATGAGCCTTTGCATTGACTAGGGGAAGTTGGGAATAATATTCCCATACCTTCTTTTGTCCTTCTTTATCCCCTAATTGACCCTCCACCTGTAACCCTGGGAATTTGCTAGCTCTCGCGGCCACCCAGATGACATAAGATGTGAAGAAGAATTTCTTAGTCTGGTGGACCTCCTTCATTTGTTTGCAGATGTTGTCTGAGAGGATCTGAGGCCAATAAAAATATTGCTTTCCCACTAGGATAGTAATCATGAACTGAAACATCCACGGATGAAAGTGTTTACAATCGGGCTTGCTAAAGGCTCTTCTTAGCATGATAATTAGGTCTCTTTGGGGCTCCTTGAATTCTTCTCTCAGGATATTTGTTGCCTTCAGACCTATTTTCTCTCTTCCTCCAACCAATTCGCATTCATGTGCCTTTTGTTCACTATAACTTTGTCATTCCATACCTTTAAGGCCTCCTCTTCGATTGAGAGGAATATCTCATCTCTAGTTGGGATACCGAACACGAAACCCAACATGTTAGGGGACAAATCTATGACTGTTTTTTCCTGTACATCGGTGCACTTTCTGGTGTCAAGGTCATAAAATTGGGCAATTAACATTATGAACTCAAGTGCCTGCACCGATTATGGAAAGATGGCCGCCTCTACTAAGCCTAATCTTTTAATTCTCCAGTGTGAGGCCTCCAATCTTCACTTATCTAGCTGGGTTCTGATATCCTCAATTTTGATATGGCCGATTTCAGTGCCAATGACCCATTTGACTTTATCATCCAACTTTGAGGCATAGACCTATCCTTGATAGCGGTATTTCATGGTCCCTAGAAGTCGATCAATATCTTTGCCTCTTTTGTTGGACGATGAGTCCATCTAACTTCTTGAATCTTCAAGAAGAAAGAAAGTTTCAGTTCCTTATCCAAAATATTAAAAATTCATTCTCTTCGGAACTTCGGGGTTCCAGAGTCCCAGGGTAGGAATTTTTCCTTTTAAAACAGGGTCTGAAACTCTGGGGCTCTGGGGTTCTGGGCTGGGTATGTGTGGAGGAAGTCCAAAACTTCGGGGTTCCAGGGTTCTTGGCTTGAGAATTTAGGCTCATCTTGGGACTCTAGGGTCCCGAGCCAAATAAAAGATACCCAATAGGACTTTAGAAAGAGGACTTATAAAGGTGGACCTCAGAACTCGAGGACTCTAGGGTTTTGGGCTAAGTGGTAGCACTTCCTCGTAAAAAAGGATAATTCAAAACTCCGGGGTTCTAGGTTCATCAAAGGTAGGCTCAACAAAACCTTGGAACTCCAGGGTTCTAGGTTTGGAAAAGCAATCAACCCGGAACTCTGAGGGTCCGGGGTAGGAACTAGGACACACGAGAACACAAAATGAAAAATAAGAAAAGAAGAAAACAAACAAAACCTGACAAAAAAGAAAAAAATCTAACCTACAAATGACAAAGAGAGCAAGAAAAATCACTGACCTAGTGAAATAAAATGCCCAAGAATGCAAAGGAAGCTCGAAGGTTCGGGAGCACGCAGTCGGGAGGCAAGGAAGCAAGAGCTCTAAAGGTTGAATGCACAAATGAGATTTAAAAATTTCATTATCCATATTTATACCCCCCCCCAAACTCATCTGTATGAATGCCTTAAATAGGACCTTAGGACTTCGGGGTCCCGAGGTTTTGAGCTCGACGAAAAAAAGCACAAAACAAAACACTTCACCTCGTGACTCCAGGGTTCTAGGGTTCCAAGGTGAAAAAGGCAAAGAAAGAACACAAGGATCAACCTCGAGACTCCACGTTTCTGGGGTTGATCAATAAAAACAAGTAATCGAACACTCAACCTCAAGACTTCGGGGTTATGGGGTTCATAAAATACAACACACCTCAGGACTCCGGGACTCCAAAGTTTCAAGGTAAAGAACTCAAAAACACACCTTGGGACTTCGGGACTCTGGAGTTTCAAGGTAAAGAACACAAAAACATAAGACAAAGAGACCAACCTCGGGACTCCAGAGGCCTGGGGTTCCGAGGTGGAAAAATCAAAGAAACAAAAGGAAAGGGACCTCGAGACTCTGGGACTCCAGGGTTCTGAGGTAAAAGAAACAAAAACCAAAAGACCAAAGAAACACAAAGTAGAAATAGGGGACCCATATTTTAACACAAGGAAACTAATGGGGGATAGATATGTAGAGTATAACAATAGGAATTCATAACATTGGTCACCAGAGAGGGAATACATGAAAGAATCAAATTCCCCTCATCCACAGCAGGAGGGGAATCTTCAGTAAAAAGATTAGAGTAGTATTGACGAGCCTCACGAGACATAGCTAACAAAGATGAAATCTAAAGCCCTTCTGAGGTAACCAGAGAGGAAATATACCCCTTATTATGACGAGCCTGAACAAAGTGGTAAAAAAAAGAAGAATTCCTATCCCCTTCCTGAAGCCAATCAACCCAAACCTTTTGTTTCCAAAACATCTCCTCACGAAGCTCCCACTCCTCCACATTACACACAACTTGGGATTTCTCTTTTCCAAGATCATCCGAGAAACCAATATCCCGTATATGGCAAGTAATCACAACAAGACGTTCCAAAGCACTCCTCTTCCTAGACTTAAGATGACTAAAGCATGACATATTCCATCTCTTAAGGTGATATTTGACATATTGAAGTTTCTTGACAAAGAAATACATATATGTACCAAAAGCAGAGCCTCCCTCTCTCCACCACTTAGCCACTAAGTCATGCTGTGAAGAGTCCCAAAGCCACATAAGATGAAATTTAAAAGGAGGATTCTTTGGAGCAACAAAAGAAGAAGTAAAAAATTTAATAGGCCAGTGATCAGAACCTTTCTAGTCTAGAATTTTAGAAATGGTAACCAAACTGCTACCAACCCAAAAATAGGAGACAAGAAACCTATCCAACCATTCAAAAATCACATCCTCTCCACTCCATCTATTATTCCAAGTAAGATTACCTTTAGAGGGCTTAACATCTACTAAAGAAAGCCCATCCACCTGAGCTCAAAAAAGATCAGAAGAAGGACCCAATCTAGGCAACCCTCCTCTCTTCTCCTCCATACTTAACACAGAATTAAAATCACCTCCTGAGATCTAAGGAAGATAAGGAGCACAAGAGCAGACAAACCTAAGATGTGTCCAAAGCTAGATTTTACCTCGGATATTAGTTGGATTATAAACATTAGTAATAAGAATAGTCTCCCCATAGTCCAATGCAGAAGCAACCATGGAGATAGAAGAATGACTAGAAATCCACCAAAGGGGAGCAATCTTACGAGGATCCCAAAAAAGAGTCAGACCTCTAGAATTACTCTGAGAGCCAATGCATTGACACTGACCGAAATACTAGTTATGAGAAGCATACTAAAGCATGACATCAACCGAAACCTTATTCTCCTGAACAAAGAAGATGTCTAGAGAATGAACATAAATCAAATCATGAATAGCCTTTTGACGGGAGGTGCTATTCAACCCCCTTACATTCCAGGAGAGAGAAATCATGGAGGAGATGGGGAAAAGTGACCATCAATGTTCTTAACAGACCCAAACTCTACCAATAAATCTCTTGTAAGTTTAATCTTTTCAACATCCTTCTTTCGCCCAACTGTAGAAGAAGGAGCAAAAGAACCTTTCTTGAGAGGGCATTGTTGCATGCCGAGACTATGAGAGGAACCCTTACTCCTTTCACAAACTGCCTTCGCCAAATCTGCAAGAACCATGACATCTTGCAAAGGCTCATCCATGGTTACATTTTCATCCTGAACAACATGTTGAACATGCACCACAACAATATCTTGTGAAATGTGGGAATCAAAACCTAGATCCTTATTCAGAATAGAATCCACCAAAATTCCCTCCTCTAAGGTTAATGAATTCAATACCTCAAACCGATTGAGGCCCTCATCAATTTGCCTATCTTTGAAAGATCTTTTTTGCCCATGATTCCTTGCCCGAGATTTAACAGGAACAAATCCTTCCTTATCCTTACCCAAATTAGTATCACTCATTGGAGCTTTCCCTGTGTCCGCTTCAGCCTCCTTAGGTGGTGAAGAAGGAGAGGACCTATTAGAATGGGAATTTTTATTAACCTTAGGACATTGCCATTGAAGATGTCCATATTCATGACATACGTGATAGCCGAAAGGCAAGGACTCATAATCAAGCGATTGAACCCAAGAAGAGGAGCCAAGATAGATTTCAAGAGAATCTGGCAAGGGGTTATTCAAGTCAATTTCCACACAAATACGAGCATAAGAAATTACCTTATGATCAAGGGTTTGTTGGGCAATCGCAGCAGGCTTCCCAAGCAAAGCAACAATCTAGTGTAGAATATCATCCCTCCAAAACTCCAGTGGAAGTCGCAGTAGGCAAACCCAAATAGGAACCCAAGAAGGTAATTCCTCAGCAAAATTAAAACCCATATGATAGGGTATGATAAATAGCCCCACATGATTATAGAAATAGGGTCCCCCCTCAAATACCCGATTTCGATCAGCAAGGTCGGAAATAGAGACCATAAAGTAGCTATTCGTAGTGAGCATAATATCCATATGACCCTCAACCTGCCATTATCATCTTATCCAGGCTTCTAAAGCCAACAGAGGAATATGAATACCAAGAAATTTGAAAATGAGAGCGTGATGAATCCAAAATGAGACATTGTCCATAACTGAATTCGGAGAAATAACTAGAACCAGACGATCTTGACATCTAGGGAAACCACCATTAACTTTCTTCATTTTTGAGCCCTCACCCTCATAAAAAGACTCTGGTTTTTGTGCATGAAAACCCAAAGAAGAGCCATGCAGACACAAAGAAGAACCATTATGGGGCACCTCAACACCAACTACCATCAGACTGGCGGATACCACCTACGTCGCCATGGACAAAACCATTGATTACCCACACACAAAACTGCTCACTCCCCACACCCATAGTCAACACACAGACCCCAATGCACAACAACACACAATAGCTCATGCATGCTAATAGCACACACGACAGAAAGCACGACTAGGGAAGCCCTAGCGCACATGAAGAACTTCATGTCACAGTGCTCATTTGAGTATTTTTCCAAGCCAGACTAGTTAACTTTGGGTACAGTACTCATCTTGGCATTCCGCTCCTTAAGCAAGATCAAGATATCTGTTTTGTCATTCCTAATAATCCCATTGAAAGTCAAGAGTAGATCACCTTCAAAGAGGAATCTAATGAACTTCCTCCTTGCCAAGATCAAAGTATCCTTTTAGCTTCATGTCCACCACAAGATGTTGTCATCCCTCCATTTTCATGTCCTAATCCTCCATATACACTCCAAGATCTCATTTCTTTTGATGATCCCATTATTTTTCCCATTCCATCTCATGTAGAGATTGTCATTGATCCTAGTCCCCCTCATGATTCTAATATATCTATGCAAGATGTTCATGAACCCCCTACATGCACTATGGGTTTGTCCTCTTTGGTTGAGTTCAATCCACTTTATGATCCTATCATTTCTTCTATATCATATCCACCTCATAATGGACTCACATCTTCCTCTAAAAGCATAGAGTATCCTACAAGTCAAAATATTCATAAAGGCAAAGGGGTAGACCTTCATGAGAAATAACCCCTCCATATCAAAGAATATCTTAAGGGTCATGTCTACACAGCCCACTCTCAAGACATTGGTATCCCTCCATCAAAATCCAAACATACGCCTCCCCCTTCATCCCTTCCATCCATTTTTGGTCCTTATATCCTTTCCCCCATATGTGGGATCAACAAAGGCACACATCCTTGAGCACCTTTCATCTATCCAATAGACCTCCATTTCATTCCTATCCACACACACATTCCTTTCCCCCTCCAAGCAATTTGGATGCCGAGCATAAAATTCATAAGTCTAGCAATCCACATACAATCAAGGATCAACATGTCCCATTTAATCGAAATGTCAAATCAAAGAAAAATATGATCCAAAAAGAAAAGGAAAAATTCAAAAGGCCACAAAGGCCCATTGCTCAAAAATAAAATTCAAAATCTATATGGGTTCCTAAATGCCTTGTGCAAGAAATGCGTTCCAAGGAACCACAAAAGAATGAAAAATTAAAAACCATGTGGGTTCCCAAGTGGCTCCTAGATGCACAAAAAGCAACACCAAAATTGGCATCCAAAATTGTTATTCCTCCATCCAAACCTTTGAAACCTATTCCTTCATCCATTTTGGGTCCTTATCTCCCAAATTCCATAGCAATTCTTCCATCCAAATCTCAAAAACAATTATCCCTTTTTCCTCCATCAATCCACCACCCTTCAAGGTGTTTGCCAATGTTGATCTTGTTAGCATTTCCATCATCTCAAGCCCAATTCTTCCAATTCCCAATCCATTTTCCAATCCATATTTTCCATCCTTTCGTCTCTCTGATCCAATCCTTGGCCTAAATCCTTAGTTCCATCTCATTTCCATGTCATTGTGTTGCCAACGTATTTGAGCATACTTTTAATAGTCATGGTCCACTTTTTAAGGCTACTATCCAAAAAATAAGATTCTTGAGTCCATCTTCCATTCCCTATCTTGTCTCCATTTTCTTCCAAAAAGGTCAAAATGTATAAAATACAAACAAACGAACAAACAAACAAAAAGAAAAAAGTAAAGAAAAATAATTTGTCCTCTGGTGAAAACCTAGTAAACAGGTGCCTTGGGCAAGTACCATGATGAAAACCTGGCAAACATGCATCATGTGTAAAATATGAACATCTTTCATACCATACTTGCGGGCAGGTTTCAATTATTTATCTTATCATACCCTATTACCCTCTATTATCCTATTGTCCCTCATCTCCCTATTCCCTTTCTCACCTTTGATATTGACAAGACTGAGTATCTTTGTGAGCATCATATATCCTATTCACAACTTTTAGTCTATCATAGCTTTTAGTCCTTTATCCATTGGCTTATTACAACTTTTCATCCATATTCCATTGGCTTATTACAACCTTCCATCCATATTCCTTGGCTTATTGCAACCTTTTGTCACTATCCCTTAACCTATCATAACCTTCAATCTACAACCCTTATCCATTCTTGATTATCCTAACATCGTCCATACACTCTTTTTCATCCTTTGATCTTGATCTGACATAAGCATATAAAAATGAAAAACATGGTTTTAAAATCCTCTTGACATGTCCCTCAGTTCATGTCATTGCTTTACATTGTCATATCTAGTCCCTTATCCCATCGTGTGGTAGCCCTTGGGAAGTGAATTCGCTCTACCTTTTCCATACTAAATGGCCTTTGTCTTTCCTCTATCCACCGACATTATAGCAAGCCTGTTTATCCATTTGTCATATTCCTTGCCTTGCTAGACACTAGGGGCAAAATCATAAAAAATCCGTAAAAAGAAAATAATGTCATGAAAAAGATCCCTAAAAGAAAATAATATCCTGAAAAAATTCATAAAAAGAAAATTATGTCCTGAAAAAATCCATAAAAAGCAAATAATGTCCTGAAAAAATCCATAAATAGCAAATAATATCCTGAAAAAATACATGAAAATCAAAAAACACCTTCCCAACCAACTAAAAATCAAATAAAGTTCTGAAAAAAACAACTAAAAGTCAAATAAAGTCCAGAAAAAATCAAACAAAAACATTCATAAAACATCCTGAAAAAAAGCCCTAAAAATTGAATATGATCCTGAAATAAAACAAAAATATTGCAAAATGTCCTGAAATAATGCAAGAAAAAAATTACAAAATGTCCTAAAATAATTCAAAAAAAATTTATAAAACGTCTTGAATTAAATACAAAAAATTGAAAAATGTCCTGAAATAAACACAAAAAAATCGTAAAATGTCCTAAAAAAGCACAAAAAAATTAAAAACTTCAAAAACCCTAAAAATTGGAAAACATAAAAATCCATAAACAATCACTTTTCATTTCATTTCACCAATAAACTGTCCCTTTTGTACATAGACAGACATTTGAGCAGACATCAAACAAAAACACATTAAACACTGCGCTTAACAAATCACGCATCAACAGATGAACTATTCAATCAAACCAAGCATTCAAACTGGTCAACTTGTCTTATCAATCAACAACATCAACATTATTAGTCCTTTGTCAACCATTATCATGGATCTTATACAGGGTGTGATTTACTCGAAACCAGACTGTGTCCTGTGTTAGATGGGTTACTGAATTCCCTAAAACCAAACAACATGATTGTCCTTTTATCACAACATTATCAACTTTTGACAATGAAGATCATAATGTTTGTCTAACTTGTTTGAATTTGCGAGTCTTATCTTTTTATTGATTTATATTTTGCTTCGACCATGTTCCTATGTTGCTCGATGATGTCGCTGAGTGATTTAGAGTGGCTGGGATGGCTCATGGTCCTTTTTTGTTTTTATCTTCTATTTGTGGAGTGTTTCTAGCATTCTGGGGCAAGTATGTCTTGGGTGTCTATCATAAGTACGTTCACTCTATGAACGTCGCACATACCTCGACTTTTGACACATGTCATGTCTTACGATGTTTTGACTCATTCCTTGTCTGTGAAGTGTCTATTTTACATAAAGGGATTGCATTATCGCCCTGGCCTTCATTGCCATGGTGCATCGCATCCATTTTTCTATATCAAAATAAAGGTTTTCACCTACTTTTGTGCATTTGTGAAAGAAATTTTTCTTCACCACTAACTATTCTTCATCTAATTTATCCTTACTAATATTTCTTCTGTCAGTCCTTGCAATCACCTTGGTCTAATTATGGTGTTATTTTTGATAAATTGGCCTCTTTTATAAATTTTTTGGCCAATTTCTCGACGGGGCACCCTTGTAGCCCACCATTGTTTGGGGAAATGTTTTATGTGATTTTTCATTACTATTCTTTGAAACAACGCTCAAAATCGCATTGTCTCAAAGAGGGGCAGAATGTAGGCATCTAAAATGGTCAATGCTTGCAATGTCATACTTTAACAAGTTCACATGACATTATTTTAAGGTTTTTGCATCTTATTGACATTTCTTCTATGTTGCGCACTTGGTCTTTATCATTTTTCAACATCTTGTCATTCTTTTTCTTTCTCTTCCTATTTGATCCTAATCAGTTGTTTCAATTTAGGTCTTATCAATGTCATTCTCAATTTTCATTTCATGATCATGATCAACTTTTAATTTTAATCAATCATCATTTATTTGTAGTGTCATAAAATTGCAACCCTTGCAATTTGTGACCATATTAGGGTCTTCACATTGGCGATTTGAATCCCTAAGCTTGATCAGAGACTCGAGACTTGCTTAACCCTAGGAAACTGCCTTTTTCTACCCTCCACACTGCCTGAACCTACTTCATGTCCTAAGACAAGGGTAGGACAGGGGCGTGGCACCCTTTTCCTTGCCCTATTTTGGGTCCCGCTATGTCCTATCCTTGCATTGGACTGTACATAAAGTGGGAAAAATTTTCCCTGTGTTAGTCTGTGATGAAAAATCAATCAATTATCCCTAATTGATGAGTATATAAGTCACATTTTCCCTCCCAATTGGCATAAGTTTATATACATGAGATCACACATTCAAGCATTTAAGAGCATTCAAGCATTCAAGCTATTGGGGATTCAAATTTCCAAATAATTTCAAGCACCCTACTATTAAAAATGGTGGTCACTTCATAGAAATGACACGTAATGGATGATTAATGATTTGAACAACTAGAGTAAAGGAGGATATGAATAAATTAATTCCAATGGACCCCATGAAAGACTAGTGTTTTTTATCTATAGAAAAGATGATATGAATAAAGAATTAAAATGAATGAAACATGAAAATATAAGAAATACCCATTTCAGAAAATCAAGTTCGCAAGCTCCAGTAGAAATATTAGATCTATACAATGTGTTTTTGGTTGTAGACCATATAGAAGACCGTAAAAAGGCTGAAAAGCTTGTTATTTTGACCTGCATGAAAGAAGATGTCAACTTGAAATGAAAATATATGTAAATATCAAATCTGATGATGACCCATTTTAGAAGTGGATGTTTCCTACCACCACAAAAAAAATCAGATTCGTATCTAAAGTTTAAGGCAGCTGACCAAACAAAAACCCGAAAGATAGCTTAATGCAAGGTTATTGACTAACTAGTTTGCATATTAATTTCAAAGGGTTTTGTTAATTTTAATGTAAAATGGTGACTTTTCACCCCAAAAGGGGTATGGTTCCCATTCAACCACATATATAAGTGGTTAAAAATGTAGATATGAGTGGGAGAGTCATAAGAACAACATAATGTTGTAAGGATTGAATATCATTTTGTATTAGAGAAGTCTATAGGAAGAAGAAGTATCATTTTGTGCAAGCAATCTATACTGAAGTATTTACAAGTGCATCTTATGTATGCAATTATTTCTTGAAGTTTAATATACAAGGTTCACTGTCTCTTTTCCCAAATATTGTGTACACTTTTGTGTTGATGAGGTATCTTTGTCCTCTTGATAAATATGTTTATAGATTTGCTATGATGTGAATCACATGTCATTGCATTAAGTGAAAGATTGAGTTCTTATTGTTTGTGTAATGCATACTGAACCTTCATAGTTGATGAGAAATTGTCTCTTGAGTTGATAAGATATTTTGTCCATAAAGTGTCATATATATCCCCGGATAGAGGCACTGGTCTGCTATTGATCTTTTAAGGTTTTGATCTATATGCATTCAAGGTCTTTGATAGAAACATTCTTCCCAAATCCTATATGAATCGATCTATGTAGATTTCATTTAAGTCCTGAAAGCAATCTCATTTTCAATATACATTCTCAATCATTTCTTTTCAAAGCATTCAGTTAAAGCACATAATAAAGCATGTTACAGAACAATAATTTGCCAGTTGTGTAAACTTGCTAAAAGGTTTAAATCCACTATAAATAACCTCTTTTGTGCTTGAGAGGAAGAGGCACACCCACCTAGGTTTAGTGGATCCTAAAGTGCAGAGGGATCTAGTCCTTGACTGTCCCTATTTGTTGGCTAAGGCTGATTGGACTACTTGAGGATTTGGCAAGTCTTTTGGTTTTCCAATCTATGGGTACCAACACAAGCATTCCTTTCTAGCATTGAGCATTCTCAAGTCTCCCTTCAAGGCTAGGTGTTGCATTCAAGTCAAGGATTCAACCATTGAAGAGGAGATCCCTTTGAACATTCAATTCAATACAAGAAAATCTACTTACATTCTATCTACAACCTCCCTTGAGGTGACTTACATTTCAATCTTTCATTTACATTTACTTGCAAGTACTTTTTTTCATCATTTGGTTAATTCCAAAATTGGGGATTGACCTAAAGGTAAACCCCCAATCCCAACCCCTTTTCCTCTCTTTTCTATGTGTAGGTTGCAGATGTGCAGCTGTGTTTGCAGATTCAGACTCCATTTGTAGAGGCAAAAAATTCCTTTTCATTTGATGGATTTTTTGGAGGACTGTGGACACTTTTAGCACAGTACTAATAACTTTTCCTCAAATTCACAGGGCACCTTCGTATCGACATATTATAGTTAGATCCAGGTGCACATCTTCATCTCACGCTTCTATCTCAAGTTATAATCAGCTCTTTGCTACTTTTACACAGTTTTACAAAACATAATTCAATCATTTTCCATTCCAAAAGAGGGGCTAGCTTGTCATTTCTATCCCATTATCAATTCATTTAGTATTCAATCTCTTCCCTAAGAGATTGGATCTAGTGAATTCCCCCTCTTTTAAATGTAATGTGAATAAGGTGTTTGAAGGTAAATCCATAGTGAAACTCTCATCTCTCCTCGGAGGGAAGAAAATATTTCCTCTTGATCTCTCCATCATTCACCTTTTTCACCATTACATTATCATTATCAATTTTTGATCACTTTTTCATCAATCCTTTATCAATCATCCTTTATCAAATCAATCTTGTCAATTTTGATCAATTTGTCATTGGTCTCTGTCATTATCAATTTTATAAACTTTTGGTCCTTGTCAATTATGTCCGTGATCATGATCATCATCATTCATTTATCAGATTAATTGTGTTATGACATTTTTTTGACATATTTCATTCATTTTCTCCTTTCTAGGGTTCAATAATTCTTTAATTATTAATCCTTTCCAACATCTCCTTAGGATGAATGAATGTATTTATTTACCCTATGTCTTGTGTCACAATTAAGTATTTTATTTAATTGGCTAATTTCTCTTTTGTGGGATAATTAATAAATGAGAAATTATTAATTATTCCCACATTTCTCTCCCTTAATTTTCTCCAAATTTTGCCATATTTTGTCATCTTGTAATGGTGGGAAAATGGTGAATGATAAATCAAGAAGGAAAACTACCCTTTCCCTCAAAGAGAGAGATGAGAGTTTTGCTATTGATTACCATTCAAGCACTTTTCACCACTACATTAGAAATATGAGAGAATGATTCACTAGATTCAATCTCTCCACACAAAGATGCTAGATTGAATTTTGAATGAATTGGGAATGCTAAGTTGATCCCCTCTTCCTTGTTTGATTTGAAAAGGAATTGATTGAATTATGTAGTTCAAAAGTGAAAAAGAATCGATTATAACTTGAGATCAGAATATGGGATGAAGCTATGCACCTGGATCTATCAATAAAATATCGAGATGAAATCACCCTATGAATTTGAGGAAAAGTTGCCCTAACCATGGCGCGAATGTACACGGTCCTCCGAAAATCCGCGAAATGAAAAGGGTTTTTCTGCCTCTGCAAATGAAGCCCAAATCTGAAAGTATAGCTATGCACCTACAACCTACACACATAAAAGAGAGGAAAATGGGTTGGGATTAGGGGTTTACCTTTAGGTCAAACCCCAATTTTGGAATTAACCAAGTAATGAAAGAAAGTACTTGCAAGTAGATGTAAATGAAAGACTGAATTTTAAATCACCTCAAGGTTGTGATAGTAATGTTGATAGAATTTCTTGTGTGGAATTGAATGTTGAAATCAATCTTCTATTCAATGGTTGAATCCTTGACTTGAATGCAACACCTAGCCCTGGAGGGAGATTTGAGAATGCTCAATGCTGGAAAAGAATGCTTGAATGCTCTTAAATGCTTGATCACTTGTGAATTTCCCATTCATCCAACCTATATCAATACATGTTGGTGGATTTGAATTTCATCACGGGCCGACATCAAGGGAGTTTCCCGCCTGAGGCACAACCCACAATGCATGCTCTAGGAATGGTCCTACCCCAAAATAGGGCAGGGACAGGGGCACTATGCCCTTATCCTGGGAGGACAAGGGAACCATGTTGGTATTTTGGTATGGTTTTGTCATTGATGTCAACACCTACTAACACTTATCAACTTTGGCACTTTGGAGAATCAACAACATTCACCGGAAAGCAAGTGGCTTATACACAGTCACCAGGATCTGGTACACCGACAGGATATAATGTTCACTGACACTTGGAATAGCATGGAAAACACTTGGTTATGTCTAAGACATCATTTGGACACTTTGTCTTGGAGTTTTGGTCATTGGCATATTTCATATCTGCATATTTGTTGTTACCGGCAAATAGGTCCAAGATATACACCGACAAGTTTATCTTTTCCAGATCATCATGACACATTATGGAGATGTCTTATTATTGTTGTAAATGCATCAAGCTGACATGTTGAATCAGTTATTGCATTGGACATTGTTTTATTTGTAAATTGATTTTATTGTAATATCCTTTAGAGCCGACCTACTAAAATTGGTCTTAGGTTATGATATAAATGTAAGATCTGATTTGTAAGATCATGAGTGGAGTGTGAAATAGAATTGTGTGAAGGTATATGCGAGAATAAGCAGAGCTATACATGCAAACATCATTTGAATGTTGAAGGAGGGTTTTTGTGAAGATAATCAGAACTACACTGGTACTGAATCCAACATAGAAAGATGCTAATTTGAGCAGTACATCCTTATTGGATTTAACCATCCAATTGTAGTCAGTGTGGCTCCTAATTGTGTTTGAGCAGTGAGCTCTAGGCGCTTGGCCTTTTTACATGTGTAGACCCCATTTGTATACACATACTATCTGCAGTAGTATCATCTGATTGTGGGTAAGGTTTCCCACTGTGGTTTTTCCCCTTATAGGGTTTCCAAATACAAATATTGGTGTAATGTGTTGTGGATGACTTTGTCTTTTTTTTCATGCATTAATCTTTATCGGTATTACAATTAACTGATAAAACTGTCTACCGGCATGAAAGACTAGTTTACTGGTATTAATCATTAAAGTTGGTAAAGTTGTTTTTGTCCTCTTTTTGCAGAAGTTTAACAGCTTGAGGAGATCCAGTGTCTACTAATAATTTTAGGAAGGACAGTCCTAAACTTGATGGAACCAACTATGGCATATGGAAGATCAGAATGGAGACACATTTAAATTTCATTGGAAAGGACATCTGGGAAGTTACAAAGAATGGCTATACCACTCCTACTCCCGGTCAGCCTAATCCACCTACCTTAGGAAAAGATGAAGAAAATGATTGCAAAGCTAGAGAAGCACTTTTGAGCACATTAACAAATCAGCAAATCATGGGATTATTAGATAGATCAACTGCTAAAGCTATTTGGGATAATTTGGAAACATTGAATGAAGGAGATTCCATAGTCAAAATTGAAAAACCTGAAAGCTTCCGGGTCAGGTATGAAAATCTGAAAATGGAAGAAGATGAAAGGATTTCTGCTTTTATGGAAATAGTTAATGAGATTGTTTTGGGTATTAAATATTGTGGAGGAACCTTAAGTGAAGATGAAATTGTTTCAAAAGTTTTAAGAGGATTGCCACCGGCATATAAAATGAAGGTTACTACTATAAATGAGTTAAGAGCAATGCCTAATACATTAGTAACTAGGGATACATTGATTGGAAAACTTTCAGCTTTTGAAATTGAGGATTTTGGTCCTATTGCTACTATAAAGATTGATTTAGCTTTTAAGGCATCAACATCATCTGCACCATCATTTGACAAATCTAATTGGAAAGCCTTTTATGCAAGAGAACTTGAGGAAAGCAAGAGAGAAAATGAAGAACTTGAAGAACTTGAACCACTATTTGCAAGGAAAATGCCTAAAGGTCCAGTTGGAAGTAAGTATGAAGGTAAAGCACCCTTTAAATGCTTTAACTATAATAAGATTGTTCATATGGTTTCTAGATGCCCTGATAGACATGCTAGACTAAGAGAAGAAGCTAGGAGAACATACAAGCCTAACCCTGAATATCAGAGATACAGATTTAAGAAGAATAAAGATAAATCTTGTTATCTTGCTAATGAAGGAGTGACTAATGATTCTGATGAGGATCCGACAGATAATGGATGGGTTTTTATTGCTATAATAGAAGATCAACCGGCACCTACTGTTCAACCAGTAGAGCAGGCCCTAACAGCTAAAGTTGAAGTTAAGGATGAATGGATCATTGATCCAGGATGCTCACATCATATGACTGGAGATAAAAGTAAATTCTTGAACTTTCAGGAATATAATGGAGGTCTAGTAAGATTTGGAGATGATAAAGTTTGTTTGATCAAAGGTAAAGGTACAATATCTCTTGATGGTTAGCATAATACTGACAATATTTACTATGTTGAAGGTTTAAAGCATAATCTTTTGAGTGTTGGTCAATTAGTTGAGAAAAGATTTCAGTTACAATTCAAAAATGGAAAATGCAAAATCATGAATAGAACTGGCTTGGAAATTGCAACTGGTAATCAAACTAGAGGTAATATCTTTCACTTGAATAACAGTGAAAAGACATGCTTGATTGCACATATTGATGAAAGTTGGCTATGGCATAAGAGACTCTGTCATGTAAATTTTGATTGCATGGTAAAAATCAGTACTACTAAGGCAGTTAGAGATTTACCTAAAATTGTCAAACCTCACAATACATTATGTAAGGAATGTCAATTTGGAAAACAAGTTAGAGCTACTTTCAAAAGTATTCCAGAAAAATCAAATAATGCTCTTGATTTAATTCATATTGATTTATGTAGTCCAGCTAGAACTAGAAGTTTGCAAGGTGATAGATATTTCATGCTAATCATTGATAACTACTCTAGAATGTGTTGGGTTACTTTTCTTTGAGAAAAATCAGAAGCACTTGGAAAGTTCAAACTGTTCAAAGAAATGGTAGAGAATGAAACCAGTAAAAAAATCAAATGTTTGAGATCAGATCAAGGAGGAGAATTGACATCTAAGGAATTCAATGCATTTTGTGAAGTAAATGGAATCAGAAGATAGCTATCAGCACCCCGGACACCACAATAGAATGGAGTCATTGAAAGGAAAAACAAAACTATCTTGGATGCAGCTAGAAGTATGTTATCCGAAGCAAATCTACCACATGTGTATTGGAGAGAGGTAGTAAGTACAATGGTATATACATTCAACAAAGTTCACATCAAAGGTGAAACCGGTAAGACCCCTCATGAACTATGGTTTGGTATTACTCCTACTCTTAAATATTTTAGAATATTTGGAAGTAAATGCTATATTAGAAGGGATGAGTATATTGACAAATTTGATCCTAGAAGTGATGAAGGAATATTTCTTGTTTATTCATCTAAGAGCAAGGCATATAGATGTTTTAACAAAAGATTGCAGAAAATTGTTGAGAGTACAAATGTGAAGATTGATGAACAATTCAAAGGAACTTCAAGGTATATAGACTCTGAACTAGCAACAAAGATTCTAACAAATGAACCTACATTGAACCCACTGGTACAGAATGAAGATCCAGTTACACCGGTATCATCTGAAAATTCCACAGTAACTGAAGAACAACAGCAAACGAAGACACCCCAGTATGTAAGACTAAATCACTCTAAAGATCAGATAATTGGGAACAAGAATAAAGGAGTTATGACAAGAGGAAGACTGGAAAATGAAGAGTTATGTATTATTTCTTGAATTGAACCATCAATTAATGAAGCATGTGAAGATAAACACTGGATTAAAGCTATGGAAGAGGAACTAGAACAAATTGAGAAAAATAACACATGGACATTAGTTCCCCGACCTAAAGACAAAAATGTGATTTGAACAAAGTGGGTATTCAGAAACAAACTTAATGAAGATGGTAAGGTAATCAAGAATAAAGAAAGACTAGTGTGTAAGGGATATTCTCAGAAAGAAGGAATTGATTATAATGAAACCTTTGCACCGGTAGCTAGAATTGAGGCAGTCAGATTATTTTTGGCTTTTGCAGCACACAAGAACTACAAAGTATATCAAATGGATATTAAATGTGCATTTGTGAATAAAGATCTTGAAGAAGAAGTTTACATTGAACAACCTGATGGATTTTCCTTGACAGATAACAAATATATGGTTTGCAGGTTAAGGAAAGCTTTGTATGGGTTGAAACAAGCTCCAAGAGATTGGTATGCAAGATTGGATAAGTATCTTTTGAAGATTGGTTTTTCTAAAGGTAATGCTTACAACAACTTATATTATAAAGTGAAAAATGATGACATCTTGGTTATAGAAGTTTTTGTAGATGATATAATCTTTGGAGGAGAAGATGGATTATGTAAAGAGTTTTCTATTGAAATGCAACAAGAATTTGAAATGTCTATGATTGGAGAAATAAAATTCTTTTTAGGATTGCAGATTTCACAAACTGATAAAGGTATATACTTGAGTCAATCCAAGTACTTGAAGGAGTTATTAAAGAAATTTGGGATGGAGAACTCTAAACTGGTAAGCACACCTATGACTACAAATGACAAATTATCACTAAGGGATGAATCTACACCTGTTAATCCGACTAGGTACAAATCTATGATAGGAGGTTTATTGTATTTGACACAAACAAGACCTGATATCATGAATGCAGTTGTATTGTTTCAAGATTTCAGAGTAATCTTAGAGAAAATCATGAATCAGCAGTAAAAAGTATTTTTCGGTACTTGCAAGGCACTACAAATCTTGGATTATGGTACCCTAGAGATGAAACCTTTGAATTATGTGCATACACAGATGCAAATTGGGCAGGAGATGTGGATGATAGAAAAAGCACCACCAACGGAGCATTTTTTCTTGGAAGCAGATTAATTCTTGGTTGAGTAAGAAACAAAGTTGTACATCTTTATAAATAGTTGAACCACAACCGTACACAGGTACTATGGCTTAATAAACTTTTAAAGACATAAAAGTAAAATGTAAGGAACCTATTACTATTTATTATGATAACACTACAGAAATAGATATATCTAAGAATCCGGTATTACATTCTAAAACCAAACATGTTTCAATCAAACTGAAAAATGTTGAAGCAAAATAAATTAAAATGGTTTATGTGAATACTAAAGAACAGATTGCAGATATTTTCACTAAACTTCTGCCTAAGGAGACTTTTGAATATCTTAGAGACGAGCTTGGGGTCATACCTGCACTGGTAGAAACTTAGACAGTTGACGATAGTCATCAACCGACAGAATAACAGAGAAATCTTTTACTCCAACTTTGATGAGAAAGCTACTTCTCAGGGGGAGTAGTTGGTATAATGAATTGGTTGGTATTTTGTATCTGAAAAATGGTCTTTATATTTCTTTGGCATTTGATGTCAAAGGGGGAGAGATTGGTATGAAAAAAACACAAGGAAAACTCATGTCACTCCCAGGGGGAGAGATTGTTACTTTGGGGAGATTATTGGTTTTTGGTATTTGGCATTTCTGTTTTGGCACTTTGATGGTTTTTTCATCTTGTGTTTCCATCAATGCCAAAGGGGGAGATTGTTGGTATTTTGGTATGGTTTTTTCATTGATGTCAACACCTACTAACACTTATCAACTCTGGCACTTTGGAGAATCAACAACATTCACTAGAAAGCAAGTGGCTTACGCACAGTCACCAGGATCTAGTACACCGGCAGGATACAATGTTCACCGACACTTGGAATAGCATGGAAAACACCTGGTTATGACGAAGACATCATTTGGACACTTTGTCTTGGATTTTTGGTCATTGGCATATTTTGTGTCTACATATTTGTTGTTATCAGCAAATAGGTCTAGGATATACATCAACAGGTCTATCTTTTCTAGATTAGCACGGCACACTATGGAGATGTCTTATTATTGTTGTAAATGCATCAAGCCAACATGTTGAATTAGTTATTGCATCAAACATTGTTTTATTTGTAAATTGATTTTATTGTAATATCCTTTAGAGCCGACCTACTAAAATTGGTCTAAGGTTATTATATAAATGTAAGATCTTATTTGTAAGATCATGAGTGGAGTGCAAAAAAGAATTGTGTGAAGGTATATGCAAGAATAAGCAGAGCTATACACATAGACATCATTTGAAGGTTGAAGGAGGGTTTTTGTGAAGACAATCAAAACTACACCGGTACTGAATCCAGCATAGAAAGATGCTAATTTGAGTAGTACATCCTTATTGGATTTAACCATCCAATTGCAGTCAGTGTGACTCCTAATTGTGTTTGAGCAGTGAGCTCTAGGCGCTTGGCCTTTCTGCATGTGCACACCCCATTTGTATACACATACTATCTGCAGTAGTATCATCTGATTGTGGGTAAGGTTTCCCACTGTAGTTTTTCCCCTTACAGGGTTTCCACGTACAAATATTGGTGTTATGTGTTGTGGATGACTTTGTCTTTTTATTTCATGCATTAATCTTTATTGGTATTACAATTAACTGATAAAACTATCTACCGGCATGAAAGATTGGTTTACCGATATTAATCATTAAAGTTGGTAAAGTTGTTTTTGGTTTGAATTTGTTAGACAACTGATTCACCCCCCCCCCTCTCAGTTGTCTCCCAGACCTAACACACCATGCCCTTGTCCAAGGGGGGATAGTGGCGTGACACCCATGTCCTACCCATTTATCTGGGGGGTAGAATGTGGTTGGGGTGATGTAGAGGCCAAGGAATAAGTTTTTTCTGCAAGCTGAGCAATCTCTGGTCTTCAATCAGGCTAGAGGATTCGAGTTTGCCTGCATGAGGACCATAATGCAGTCAAAAATTGCTAGGGTCACAATTTTATGACACTAGATTTAGCCCCCACTTTAGCGGGAGTATAAGTGTATGCCAATACTATCGGTAAAGTACAAGGAAACAAGATTGAAAGACTTTTACCATGTCAAGGAGGCAAGATGCACCAAGACCCTAGTAGACTTAGGATCTTACAACTTCGATTGACAAAGTAAAAGGGAAAATTGAGAAGGGGAGAACCATGACTGCAAGTAGCAAAGTTCCCTTCACTATGAGTCATGAAAGCAAGGAAACTAATTATTACAAAGCAAAAAAAAGTTCACTAAGTAATTCTAAGTATCACAAGAAGGAAAATATGAGCAAAGTGTATGCCCCCACATTAAAGTGATCGCACATGCCTTATCGGGAGTGATTTATTTAAGGTATGATACACCCAAGAGAGAGAGAAGATAGGGAGCACCTTATCACAAGGATTTAGCCCCCAATAGAGGATTAAACCCAAGGATAATGAATACAAAACACAAGGTAGTGTCTCTTTCCTTGGGGTCAGTATGTTGTATGATAACTCATGTATATCATGTATGTATATGCATATAATAATATTCATTCCCCAAAGGACACAACCTTTGAAGAAAGGGAAGAGGGGATTTCTTTTGAGTCAACATGAAAGAGACCAAGAGAAGATCTCAATGCTTTGCATCATCCCCAAGTAGACATTAAGGGAACAATAGAAGAACAGGGATACACATAGAAGAATAGTCACAAAAGAGAAATAAAAGAGAGGGAGAAAGATCTGAAGTTCTTAATATTGCTAATCTAGCATGACATCCACCTCCTGATATTTCTGATCACTATTTCAGGAAGGCAAGAAACATGCCAGAGGAGCGACATCGAGCATAGCAGATGGAGCTATCCCAAGATCCAAACAAGGACTATGCTCATATTGTAAGTCACTTTGTTTGATTCAAGGAGATAGGATTAGGGTTTGTGAAAACTCATCTGATAAATGCTTTTCCACATCAACATACTCATACTCACTATCAGAAGCATTAGGAGTTGTATTGCCATTATGAATCACATTTTCACCCATTTCTTCATAAAAGTTTAGAGAAAGAGGAGAAAGAACATGAATAGGAGTAAAACCATTAAATGTTTTATGCAACTTATGATTTGGAGATGTTGGTTTAACATCTTGCTTAGGAGAAAAGGGATTTATGTCAACTATTGGAATCTGAGGAGGAGATTGAATATTTTGAGGGATAGCTTTACAAGCTTGAACACGACATCTTCATCAAAATTCTCTCACATAACAATTCCATTGAGTCTTAGTGGAAGGTTGAGAAGGAGGAGGGACACTTGAAAAGGTAGGAATGTTTCTCTCCTTGCTAGTGAAAGGTTTAGGTTTAGGTCTTTTTGGTTTAACAAGAGGGGAAGCAGGCCTCTTCTCTCAATAAGAGGAAGGAGGTGGAACTACACCATAGAAAGGAGGAATATTAGGTGTAGGAAGGAGACCAAGTCCATCATGAGGAGGAGGTATAGGTCTAACCTTAGGAGGAATATTGTTGTTCTCCTTAAGAGAAGGTAATGTCACATCCATAGGGGGTAGGTGGGAATTCTTCCTTAGGAGGGAGATTAGTTATATCCAAGAGAGGAAGAACATCATCTTGAAGAATAATAGGAATGTCAAGTGTTGGCGATCTAGGTTGACTTAAGGATAAGATCATATCATTCTTTCATTTTTTATAAGATTGAAAAGAGCATTGCTCCTTGATGGAAGAGATTGAAATTATTTAGGCCAAAAGAAATCAATAGGAATGCTAGGGCTTCTTTCAGATGGACGAAATAAGCTATGGTTCATGGTTATGATCTCTCCATTATTAGGAAATTTCAAAAACTTGTGTTTTGGAGAAGCAATATCCTTCATGGAATATAGCCAAGGATATCCCAACTTCACACGGAATTGCTCAGAAGAAGGTATGATAACAAAGTCAACATCCAAGGATTTAGTATGAACCTCAATAGGAAGGGTGATAGAGCCAATGGTAGGACAAGATAAAACATCAAATAACTTCACAACCACATTAGAAGCATCATATAGTGGTTTACGCAATCGTAAAGTGAAAAAATACTCTTCAGTTATGATATTAACCATGCAAGAGGGATCAATTAGGGCACCGCGGCAAGGGATATCCTTAACCTTCACAACTACGTATAAAGGGCCATTAGGTGCTCTAATGGTCTCGCTAGGGTTAAATTTAATAGAAGGATCCTTAGGAATATCTTGTGTTTCTACCATATTAACCAAGTTTAGAAACATAGAGGTGAATTCTTCAGAATTGAGAGAATTAGGCACAATCTCAATAATGTTAGAGGTATGAGATGGCAAGGGATCAATGAAAATATTAAGATTTTGATTAGGAGGAGCTAGTGATCTATTCCCTTTATCATTCACACCTACCATAGATATAGTATTTTTATCAATCAAGTCTTAAACTTTATTTTTCAATGAAAAACATTTCTCAGTATCATGACCAGGTTGACGATGAAATTGGCAAAAGGAATTGTTATCAAAATAAGGAGATGCAAGTTTGGAAGGATCAATTTTTTTTATAGGAGGAAGTTTGATAACATTTATATGCAACAACTGAGACATAATACTATGTAAAGATTCATTCAAAGGAGTAAACTGTCTTTCTCTTTGAAAAAAAATTGAAATGAAAGGCACACCTGTTGTAGCATTCACATGGTTGTTGTTGATTGGATCATTGAACTTGATGAAGCTTTTGGTTGGTTTGAACATTGCGAACGGTTGTTGAAAACTCTCCCCCTTATCACTCAAAGACATAGGAGTGGATTTCTCCATTTGACTCATAACCAATTGATAATTCTAGACTGTTGTGCACAACTTCGAAAAGGAAGTAAACTCAAACAAAAGAAGCTTTTCCCTTGTTGAGCATAAAATTTGAATGTTTATCTGTGGAATTAAATTATAAAATCCCCCTATTGTTAGAAGAAATCATCATTTTCATTAATACCATGATAGCCCACAAGTCATCAAGTGGGTATAATAGCGTCCTATAAAGATATCTAGATTCAAATAGTATCGATGAGGCCCAATGATGTCTCATCGATATAGAAGGTCCATCAAAGAAAGGAAAGGCCGATGAACTTCAAAAAGGACTCATCGAAGATAGTAATTCCATTGACAAAAGATGTCGAGGAAATCAGAGATGGTTTTCATCAACGGGAAAAGGTCTTCAAGGAGAGAATACCATCAGTGCAAAGGGACTCACCGAAAGAAACGTTCTCATCGAAAGAATAAGGTCGGTCAGAAAAAAAGAAATTACATCGATAAAAGACATCGATGAGGAAATAGGTTTCGAGGAGGCTAAAAGGCATGTCTCTGATATGTGTTATTTCGCCGATACAACTTTATTGATGGAAGATGACAAGAGAGGATAAAGAAAGGCTTCGGTGAGACAATAGATCCATTCATCGACGGGGCATAGTGATATCGATGGAAGAGGTATTTTGGTCAAAAAATAAAGGAGGTCACCGAAGCCAAAGGTTTCTTTGAGATAAAAACCCGATGGATATCAAACAACTACCGGTCAGGAGATAGCCATAGTGACCAAATACAATATTTCGATGAACGAAGGAAATACTTGATCGAAGTGATATTTGAAATAAAAGTGTTGTCGATAGAAACAAAGAGATCGATGGACTAAAGAAATTAATAATTGAAAGATATATTCTCATTGAAATGGTTATTGATTGCCGCTAAAATCAGAAATGAATCTTAGGCAAGGTCACATCACCATTAAATTCAAATGTGTGCCGAGGTGATTGTTGTCCAAACTGCCACTACTAACTGATTAAATGTGCCATAAGTAATAGATCAACATCAAAAGACACAACATTGAGTAATTCATACGCAACGAACTAGAAGTAGAAATTGGGCGAATTCACAAATAAAACTCAGTGATTTCAAATAAGTTGTTTACACATAGACCTCTTTCTTAAATTTGAATGGAATCATCATCTAAGGCTAGTAAGACCAGAAAGGGAAAGGAACCTATCACTACAGAAGAAAATCCTAAAAGACAGAGAATGACATGAGGATATTAAATATTTACATTGTGATGTATAAAGATGATAAGTATATTGAGCACATAGGAGTGCTAAACTTGTTTATCTTCCAGTTTGTTAACAAGGGTGCTAATTAATAGTTATATGCTGAAAAGCCACGACGCTTGGTGACAATGTATACCCTCATATAAATAAGGGAACTTTTGTAACATGGAGAGGAAGAATTAGAACAAGAAGTAGATTATAACCTCAGGCTTACCACTGTACTATTTTGGTGAATATATAATATAATCAGTTGTTTTTCCTTTGCATATGTATTGCAGATTACTATATTTTTCTGTAGGCAATTGCTTATGATATTATCTAAAGGAGATAAGGTTATTTGTGTTCTTCTAGTAAAATTATGTGTTTCATATTGTAGATTTGGATCAAAAGGATTTACTTGTGAATTGTAATTGTTCATTGTATTTCTTCCTTGAATGGTCTCTTAAGGTTAGAGTTAAATTTATTCAGGCGGTTTACAATATAGACATTGAAGTAGAGCTCATAAGAAACAGTAACTGACAGACTCATTGAGAGGGGGTGGGTTTAAAAACTATCTCATAAGTTTACACAATAAGTCCCAAAGAGATATAAAGACTCTGTAGCCCAAACAACAAAGAAAGGCACTAGACATCTATAAAATACAACTCATCAATTCATACTTTCACATTAAAAGTAATAGGAGTAGCTGAGTAGGAATTCTAGAATAAATTAGCAATAGTGTATATATATATATTTCAAGTACAAAGATTAAATAGCTTTTACAACAACAATCTTGAACTCATTTGCTATATCTCCATCCTAGGAGCTTATGCCATTCTAAGATAGGAGGAAGTCAGATCAAGACACTAAATCTTCTGTAAAAAGCATTAGTTGAAGGAACAACTAGTTAGTAGGTATACCCGCCTAGGTCCTGCAGAGCCTAAAGTGAGAGAGTTAGTAACCAAATAGGTTCACTCTATAAGTTGGCCAAGTCAATTGGAGGGTTTGAGCATAAGAGTTTGCATTTCCTTAGAACCTATCCAATCTGTTGATTTGAGACCCAACAAATTGGCGACTTTGCTGGGGATATTCATTTAAAAGGTACTCTGTTGTGGGAAGGAACTCATATACAAAATACAAATTCCTTTCGAGAAGAAAGGTGGTGACTTTGAAATAAGAAATTTTATGTACGGAAGGAGGTCAATAACACAAGGCCACCCCATAGTACAATTAAACTTTGATCAGAAGAGAAGTAAAAGAAATCCAAAGGAGAAATCAATAGATAGTTTGATGGAACCTAAAAATGACTTTATGAATGGGAAGTATAATTAGCACTATTCTAAAAACCATTCACATCCAGCCTTTGAGTAAATAGAATTATACATTCCCACATACCCCAGGGATGAGGATTTGGCAGTTGTGGATAGAGCGTGGAAAGGGAAATACCCTCCTAGCTTTAAGAATCACTATCCAAATTCACGGCCAGGGGCTTCAAGCTCCTCAGTCTCAAGCAAGGTGGATGCATCAGACCATATGGAAGACTTGATGAAACAAATGATTGAAGTAGCCATTGAGATGAGAGATGATGGAAGAGTACAGGAGTGTGTAGAATTATGTGCTAAATTGGGTATAAATATCAATGAAGATGATATTAATCATGACTTGGAGAGATATAGAGCGAGAAGTGAATGTGTGGCCCAAGGATCAAATAGAGGAAGAAGCAACATAGATAAGACTGGTGCAAAAATCAACACCTATAGAGTATCTGAAAACCCTTTATATGATTTTAGGCCGAATGACTTCCCATATAATAATATACCTCATGAGCACCAACACAACCACCCCAATAACTTCCCATACCCCAATTTACCTCCTAAGTATCAGCATAACCAGTTCAATGCCTTTACATATCAAAACCACTTTCAACCACAAAACCAATTTCCTCCTGGTAATAACAATGTGAGACCAAACTATGTAAACTTTTTCCAAGGTGGATACGGGCTGATGAATACAGAACGCATCAGGCAGTTTGACTTTTCAGGGATGATAGTGTATCCTCATCCTATCCCTAATGAAATTAGGACTACAATACCAAAGTTTACTGGGAGTAATGCCATCTCAGGGGAAGCACATTGCAAAGCTTTTGACATAGTTATGGAGGATTTCTGTCTCCCATATGAGGATGTCAAGATGAAGTTGTTCATGCAGTCATTGATAGAGGACGCCCGAGATTGGTTCAGAGCACTTCCAGATTTTTCAGTAAACAACCTTACAGAATTCAAAAGACTTTTTCTTGAACAATATGGAGACCACAATAGCCCAGAGTTTGCCTTACATGAGATCATAAGCATCAAGAAGGATACAAATGAAGTAGTGGCCGATTTCAATAAGATATTTAATAGAGTTATGAATAAAATCCCTAATAGAATAAAACCAGTTCCTGAAGTTATCATTTTGTACTACATGAATGCTTTTGATAGTAAAACAAACTATGAGCTCAGGACAAAGAATCCTACAACCCTTCAAGGAGTCATGAAAGTGGCCATAACTGTAGAGAATAATAGAAAAGTAGCTCAAACTATAGGAAGAAGGGAGGATGCAAGGTTGTTCAATCCAAAGGCCCCTAAACAAACAAAGGATGATGACAAGTTGGACAAGGTGTTGAATGTTCTCAAGGATTTGTCTGTCAGAGTGAATAAAATAGAGAAACAATAGTTTTATCGCCATGATAAGCCCAAATTGCATGATATGCCTTATAATACTACATGGAAAGATGGAAAACTAGTGGACAAGAACCCGAAAGAAGGTAACCAAATACCAGATCCTTTGAGAAGAGTGGTGAACCAGGTGGTTGATGAAGATATGTGGTGCTTAGCGTGTGATATGCCTCATTCTCCTTACCAGTGTGTGGTGGCAATGAAGTTGCAGGGAAGAGAGGAAGAATGTGAAGAATATGCAGATGATCATGCAATAAACTTACTATCTTTTAAGAACTGTGACTCATCTGAGGGGAGTGAAGGAAATGATGTAAATTCTAGATTAATCAGCAATGTTGTATGCAACAAGTTTCTTAGATGAGGAAGATGAAGTCAGGCTAAGTATCCCTACTAAAGAAGAATGAGAGAGGATTACTACAGCTGCTATTGAACAAGCCAAAAGGACTTATATGCTAAGAAATAGAACTATAAACCTTGAACAAGGCAAACCATCAAGCATGTTCATGAAGGAGATTAATAAAACATCTAAATTGATAACTAAGCCGAGTAGAACCCAGGGAGAAAACACAAAGTTAATTAAGGAAAAGGAGTTGCAAGTTTCTAGGATGCAAAAGGGTGATAAGGATGAGACGATGGATACTTCAGTACTTCCTACTACAACATCATTTGATATTGCCAACACCTTGACACAGATGAAGGTCTTTGTCCCACTACTTGAGATGATGAAGTTCCCAGAGTATCGAGAAAAAACCTTGAAGATGATCGATGGTGTATCTAAGGAAGAGACCAAAGAACATAAACAAAATAGCCAAAATAATGATAACCCTATTCCAACCATATATTTTGGGTCAGCAATAACAAAAAATCCCTCTCAAGTAGACCCATTTTATGTAGCCCTGATGATCAATAACAAGATGATAAAAATTTGCATGATTGACTCAAGAGCTACTATAAATGTTATGCCAGTAGGAGTCATGAGGGAACTTGGAATGTCAGTGCACACAAATTTTGGTAAATACTACGCCATGGATAACCATTTCATCCCAATAGTTGGTGTCATGAAGGATGTTGAATTCAAATTGGCAGCATGTCTAGAAGCATCTTATAAAATGGACATCACTGTGTTTGATGTCCCTCCTAACTATGGTATGTTATTGTCAAGACAATGGTCAAATCTGATAGGAGGCCATGTCCAGCTAGAGTTATCATATGCTACTATACCATTAAATGGAAGGAGGTAAGGATTGGGAGAGAACCTCGCTCTAAATACATCATCGAGGAGGCGAAACCTGTTGATTCGGTATGTTTCATCCAGTCAGATATGGACAACTTCAAAGTAGAGTTGAAAAAAAAAAATTGAGAGGATTGACCCCAATAGAGTCTATAGTCAAGGAGAATAAGGATCAAGTATGGAAGATGTACTTTGATGGATCATGCAGCAAGGAAGGAAATGGGGCTGGAATCATATTTATTTCACCAGATGGAGCAATGTTCAAGTATTCTTTCAAACTGATGTTTGAGTGTACAAATAATATTGCAGAATACGAAGCTTTACTTACCAGACTTAATGTGGCTACCAAGCATGGAATTAAATTGCTCAGTATCTTTGGGGATTTAGAACTAGTAATATCACAAATCAAATAAAAGTATGCCTCCAAACATCTTAGGTTGAAACAATACAAGGATGTTGTATGGGATATAATGGAACTGTTTGATGCTTTCCAGATAAGTTGGATTGATAGATCAAAGAATATCATGGCTAACTTCTTGGCCAATGTTGCTTTAAAAGAAAATGATATGACATTGAATGGAGTCTCAGATATGGAGATAAAAGTTAGGTCCTCTATTCCACATAACTTATACAACTGGCAAGTTTTTCATGATGACAATGATTTGTTAAAATTTTTGCACTATGTGGATCACTACCAAGCACAAGCTATCAACTTCAATGATTTTGTAGAGCTTACAGATGGGAAAGAGACTCTCTTGGGATAGGAAGTCATATAGCTAAAATCTAATAAAATACCTAGAGGACTTGTCGCACTGGAAATAGCTTTCAACATACAAGACAAAATCGAGATCAAAGGAGCCCCAATCAAAGAAACTGATGTTGAGAAGATTAATTTGGGAAGCAAAGAATCACCAAGGCATGTTTTTATTGGTAATAAATTGACTCCTAAAATGAAACAATAGTTAGTAATGTTACTCAGAAAATATAAGCATGTATTTGCATGGTCTTATGATGACCTCAAAGCATACAAGGGAGATCTTTTCCAACATGAGATACCTCTTAAGCCTGATGCTAAACCATTCAGACAAAAGAAGAGGCCTATAAATCCAACTTTACTCCCTAAGATGAAAGAGGAAATAATAAAAATGAAAGATGCAGGGATAATTAAACCTTGCAGATAATCTACTTGGGTTTCAAATTTGGTACATATCAGAAAGAAAAATGGGGACATAAGACTATGTGTAGATTTTAGGAATCTGAACATATCATCATTAAAAGATAATTACCCTTTGCCAAACATGGATAACATGCTATAGAAAGTAACTTGATGTGATCTACTATCCATGATGGATGGGTTCCCAGGGTATAATCCAGTAAAAGTCAAAGAAGCTGAACAGTGTAAGAAAGCTTTCACAACACCATGGGGCACATATGTATATGCAAGAATGCCATTTGGATTAATGAATGCAGGGGAAACATTTCAAAGGGAAATGGATGTTGTGTTCGCAGAGCTGATTGATGTAATAATGGTGGTGTATCATGATGACTTAACAACTTATTCAAAAAGGGCTGAAGACCATTGCGATCACCTTGACAATGTATTCAAGAAAGCTTTGGAATATGGAATTTCCCTCAATCCAAAGAAATGTCATTTTGCAGTTGAAGAAGGGAAGCTCCTGGGACATATAGTGTCCAAGGAAGGGGTGAAGATTGATCCTGAAAGAGTAGCTACAATAAATGAAATACCTATCCCAAAGACTGTCAAAGCTATTCAATCATTTTTGGGACAAATCAATTTTGTCAGAAGGTTCATCCTTAATTTTGCAGATATCATAAAACCTATAGTGCGGATGCTAGAAAAGGAAGCTAAAATTGATTGGGATGCAGAGGCATTGGATGCATTTATCGATATAAAGAGGGAAATATCTGAGGCACCAGTATTGATATCCCCAGATTTTAATAAACCTTTTTTTATTTTTTCATTTGCATCTTGTCATACAGTAGCAGTAGTGTTGTTACAAAAGAACTAGGATAATTGTGAACAACCTATTGCATATTTCAGTAAGTCACTGAATTCATCCGAAATTAAATATGACCTAAATGAGAAAAAAGCTTATGCCATGGTAAAAACAGTAAAACAATTCAGACCATATTTGGTAGGTGCAAAAGTAATAGCATATGTTCCTAATGCAGCAATGAAGGATATATTTAGACAAACTGAGGTCACAGGAAAAAGATACAAATGGATCAACCAGATTCAAGAATTCAATATTGAGCTCAAGATTTCACAAGTTATCAAAGGTCAGGGATTAGCTAAACTTATGGCAGGAGCAGGGGTTGAAGAATTTTAGGTAAATGAGGTTGAACTAGATGAAGCCAGTTTTAGTATTGAAAATATAACCTGGTATGCAGATATCATGTATTATCTCAAGCACATGAGATGTCCAGATGATATGACTGATAATCAAAAGAGAACATTAAAACTAAAATCCACGAAATATGTGATCGTCAATGGAGACTTGTATTGGAAAGATAGAGATGGGATATTGTTGTTGTGCCTAGATGAACACCAAGCAGAGAAGATCTTATAAGAGATGCATGAAGGGGTTTGTGGTGGTAACTTCTCAGCCAAAATACTGCACACAAGATATTGAGAGCTAGATATTTTTGGCCATGTGTCTTCAATAATTCCTATGCTTATGTTAGAAAATGTGAGGCTTGTCAAAAATTCTCGAGCAAAATGAAGTATCAAGGATCACTCCCACTAAGACTGATGAAAGTTGAAGAACCATTTCAACAATGGGGAATAGACTTTATAGGAGAGATATCAGAAAAGTTGAGTGGAGGACACAGGTGGATTTTGGTTGCCATAGACTACAAGAAGGGATAGAGACTGATGATCCTTTACAAGAAAGGCTGATGCAGTTGATAGAGCTTGATGAAGTCAGGGTAGAAGCTCGGGAATGAAACATTAAAATCTAGAATCAGATGAAAAGGTTATATGAGAAAAGAACAATATATAGAAAATTTAAAATTGGTGATTTGGTTTTGATGTGGAACGCCAGGAGTCAAGATAAGGGTAAACATGGCAAGTTTGAGGCTTTATGGCTTGGACTGTATGTGATTATGGATAAAGTAGGAGAAGACTCTTATTTTCTCCAAAATACTATAGGAGAAATTCAAGAATTGCCAATGCATGGACAGTTCTTAAAAAACTTCTTTTCTTAAAAAGGGCCTTCTCCATGTACATTAGTTTAAGTTTTATTGTCATTGTAAAAACCACATTTCCTTTAAATCTTCTTTCACTTATATAAACCAGAGAGTCCAGATTCTTGGAAATATCCGTAGCATACCCCCATCCATAATCAGAGCCACTCTTGAGCATCAAATTTGAATGTTTATCTGTGGAATTAAATCATAAAAGCCCCCTATTGTTAGAAGAAATCATCATTTTCATTAATACCATGATAGCCCACAAGTCATCAAGCGGGTATAATAGCATCCTATAAAGATATCCGGATTCAAATAGTATCGATGAGACCCAATGATGTCTCATTGATATAGAAGTGCCATCGAAGAAAGGAAACATCGATGAACTTCAGAAAGGACTCATCAAAGATAGTAATTCCATCGACAAAAGATGTCCAGGAAAGCGGAGATGGATTTCATCAATGGGAAAAGGTGTTTGAGGAGAGAATACCATCGGTGCAAAGGGACTCATCAAAAGAAATGTTCTCATCGAAAGAATAAGGTCGATTAAACAAAAAGAAGTTACATCAATAAAAGACATCGATGAGGAAATAGGTTTCAAGGAGGCTAAAAGGCATGTCTCCGATAGGCGTTGTTTCACCGATACAACTTTATTGATGGAAGACAACAAGAGAGGATAAAGAAAGGCTTCGGTGAGACAATAGATCCATTCATCGACGGGGCATAGTGATATCGATGGAAGAGGTATTTCGGTGAAAAAATAAAGGAGGTCACCGAAGCCCAAGGTTTCTTTGACATAAAAACCCGATGGATATTAGATAGGTATCAGTCAAGAGATAGCCATAGTGACCGAATACAATATTTTGATGAATGAAGGAAATACTTGATCGAAATGATATTCAAAATAAAAGTGTTGTCGATAGAAACAAAGAGATCGATGGACTAAAGAAATTAATGATCGAAAGATATATTCTCATCGAAATGGTTATTGGTTGCCATGAAAATCAGAAATGAATCTCAGGAAAGGTTACATCGCCATTAAATTCAAATGTGTGCTCAGGTGACCTTTGTCCAAACCACCACTACTAACTGATTAAATGCGCCATAAGTAATAGATCAACATCAAAAGACACAACATTGAGGAATTTACAAGCGACGAACTAGAAGCAGAGTTTGGGTGAATTCACAGATAAAACTCAGTGATTTCAAGTAAGTTGTTTACACACAGACCTCTTTCTTAAATTTGAATGGAATCATCATCTAAGGCTAGTAAGACCAAAAAGGGAAAGGAACCTATCACTACAGAAGAAAAGACTAAAAGACAGAGAATGACATGGGGATATTAAACATTGATATTGTGATGTATAAAGATGATAAGTATATTGAGCACATAGGAGTGTTGAACTTGTTTATCTTCCAGTTTGTTAACAAGGGTGCTAATTAATAGTTATATGCTGAAAAGCCAAGATGCTTGGTGACAATGTATACCCTCATATAAATAAGGGAACTTTTGTAACATGGAGAGGAAGAATTAGAACAAGAAGTAGATTATAGCCTCAAGCTTACCACTGTACTATTTTACCGAATATATATAATATAATCAGTTGTTTTTCCTTTGCATATGTGTTGTGGATTACAACATTTTTCTGCAGGCAGTTGCTTATGATATTATCTAAAGGAGATAAGGTTATTTGTGTTCTTCTAGTAAAATTCTATGTTTCATATTTTATATTTGGATCAAAAGGATTTACTTGCGAATTATAATTGTTCCTTGTATTTCTTCCTTGAATGGTCTCTTAAGGTTAGATTTAAATTCATTCAGGTGGTTTACAATATAGACATTGAAGTAGATCTCATAAGAAACAATAATTGATAGACTCATCGAGAGGGGGTGGGTTTAAAAATTGTCTCATAAGTTTACACAATAAGTCCCAAAGAGATATAAAGACTCTGTAGCCCAAACAACAAAGAAAGGCACTGGTCATCTATAAAATACAACTCATCAATTCATACTTTCACATTAAAAGTAATAGGAGTAGCTAAGTAGGAATTCTAGAATAAATTAGCAATAGTGTATATATATATATTTCAAACACAAAGATCAAATAGCTTCTACAACAACAATCTTGAACTCATCTGCTATATCTCTATCCTAGGAGCTTATGTCATTCTGAGATAGGAGGAAGTCAAATCAAGACACTAAATCTGCTATAAAAATCATTAGTTGAAGGAACAACTAGTGAGTAGGTATACCCTCCTAGGTCCCACAGAGCCTAAAGTGAGAGAGTTAATAACCAAATAGGTTCACTCTATAAGTTGGCCAAGTCAATTGGAGGGTTTGAGCATAGGAGTTGGCATTTCCTTAGAACCTATCCAATCTGTTGATTTGAGACCCAACATCCCTAATATCTTTTTGTAAATTAAAGGAAAATTCTTTGAATATCATTATCTGGTACATAAAAAGAAATTTGAGCACACAAATTCTTATATCTACCAATGAAATCAGTCACTTTTTCTTTAACACCTTGTTTACAATGCATCAAATCAGTCAAAGTGATTTTAGGACCAATGTTTTTTTTAAATTGTTGGATGAAAGCATTTGCGAGTTGTTGAAAGGAAGTGATAGAATAAGAAGGCGGAGAGAAATACCATTGTAAGGCCCTATCTCTTAGTGTTCTTGTAAACAATTTTGCAAGCAATCATTGATCAAAAGCAAAATCAATACACAAGGTTTGAAGTGTTTTGACATGCATAAGAGGATCACCTTTTCCATTATAGAATTCCAATTGAGGGATCTCAACATGTTTAGGTGGCACAACTTTAACAATATCAAAAGAAAGTGGACTCACAACATCAAAGGTGGGTACACTGAACTTGGATTGACTCATGGAAGTAATTTATTGTTGTAAGGAAGACACGGTTTGAGCAAGATTGTTAATTGTCATTTTGGTAGAAGAATTGATGTTAGACATAGGTGATTGAGAAGCTGGTGTGATGTTATTGAAAGAAGGAATGACATAAGAATAAGGTGGTGGGACATTATGATAAGTAGGCATTGGTGATGATTGTGTAGGAAAAGGGACACTTAAAGGATGAATAAATTTATTAAAGGAATCGACCCCTTGTGTCACACTAATTGGTTGAGGAATAATAGGAACACTCATACAAGACATAGGTATCGATGGAGGATTAAATGAAGAAGAGAAAGTGCCCCCATGACCTATGGTTGTAGGAATGACATTTTGAGTTGAAGTAGCCATGACATTAGATGTGAAATTGGGAATACTAGTCATAGGATTAGTCAAAGGAACAAAGACATTGACCTATGTTGAAGGTTGTGAGTAACCCAGGGTTTTGGCACAACTCTTGATAGGCATGACATTAAAATCAATAATATGTGTAATACCACATAATATATCAATTCTATTCTTATCACTTTGAAGCATGCATTTAAGACCTTTCATTAATGGAAGAGCTTCACCATTAGGGTATTCTTGGGACATCCATTATTGAAAGCTATCAAATCGATTGTCCAATGTGAAAAGTTGATCTAAAGAAACCCTAGTTAAAGCTTATTCTTCATCATGAGATTCATCAATAGACACATGATTAGGATGGGAAGAATTAGCATGATCCTCATTAAAGAAGTCACCCAAATTAGGCTCCATCTCCTCGGTAATTAAACCTTGGGAAGCCTTAATTCTAGTGCTTCATCTAATAAGGATAGGATAAGTAGGACTAATAGTGGTAAAACTCATGCACTAGAGGGAAAATTTGAATTTTGAATTGTGGAAAAAAGATTACAAAATTGAGTAATGCAAAATTTAAGAAAATAATGATTACACAAGTTTGAACTTTGTTAGAGGAAGAGGATGACTCAATTTCCAAAAATGAAAGAAAATGGGAAATTTTAAAATTAGGGCCAAGGGAATACCACTTAATTTTTAAATTAGAATTTTTAAAATCAGGACAGACAATTATTAACCTCTTAATTTTAAAAAATTTCTGGAAAGTTGATATGTTGAATTTTGAAGGTATGTCTGATTCTAGAGGGTTCAAAAATCGATAAAATCAGCCAATCTTCTAGATTTAGGCTATTAAATACAGTCATAACAGTCTCCCAAATTTTTTGGAAAAAAGTCGAGGACCATGGTGGGAACGCACATGGTCTGACAACCTTTTTTCAAAATTTTCAGGGATGGATATTGCGATGATTTTAAAGCTAACCCCAAAAAATTGGTGAATTTTACGATCTCTAGATGGGCAAAATGAAGGCGCAAATGTGAAAATAGGACACTATTAGGGTTTTGAAGAAAAAGAGGAATTGAATTACAATTTTGAAAAGGGTCAAACCTAATGGATAGGGACACCTTGGAAAATGTTTAAAAATTTGAATATAAATGAAATTGATTTTAAATTCGCAATAAATCCAATTATTTTAAAAATTAGGGTTTGATAGCCTAACCACTTAATTTTGATATTTGAATTTTGAGAAAAAGGGGGGAAATTGAAATTTTGAATTATAGGATTGAAAAAAATCTAAGAACAATAAGAAATCTGAAAATTAAATGGAAAACCATTTTTTTGCACAAGTTCAAGATGATTTTTGAAAATTAGGGTTTTAATAAGTAACCTCTTAATTTTGTAAATTTTAACTGCAAATTGAACAAGACAATGAGGAAATTGAATTTGACAAAAAAAAGAAATTTTTAGATCTAAGATAACCACACGCAATTTTTACAAATCACAAGTTCAATTTTAATTTTAAAAACTAGGGTTTTTAATGAATTAACCACTGAGTTTGCAAAAATTTGAAGCTTGTAAATGAAAAATATGCAATTTTGTTCAAAGGAAAGCATGCAAGATGTCGGGTTCAGTAAAATGTAATGGTGGGAAAATGGTGAATGATAAATCAAGAAGGAAAACTACCCTTTCCCTCAAAGAGAGAGATGAGAGTTTCGCTATAGATTACCATTCAAGCTCTTTTCACCATTACAATAGAAAGAGGAGAGGATGATTCACTAGATTCAATCTCTCCACACAAATATGGTAGATTGAATTATGAATAAATTGGGAATGCTAAGTTTATCCCCTCTTTCTTGTTTGATTTGAAAAGGAATTGATTGAATTATGTAGTGCAAAAGTGACAAAGAATCGATTATAACTTGAGATCGGAATATGGGATGAAGTTGTGCACCTAGATATGTCAATAAAATGTCAAGATGAAGTTGCCCTACGAATTTGAGGAAAAGTTATCCAGACTATGGTGGGAATGTACACAGTCCTCCGAAAAATCCACGAAATGAAAAGGGTTTTCTCGCCTCTGCAAATAAAGCCCAAATCTAAAAGTACAGTTGTGCACCTACAACCTACACATAGAAAAGAGATGAAAAGGGTTTGGGATTGGGGGTTTGCCTTTAGGTCAAACCCCAGTTTTGGAATTAACCAAGTAGTGAAAGAAAGCACTTGCAAGTAGATGTAAATGAAAGACTAAATTGTAAATCACCTCAAGGGAGGTTGTCATAGTAATGTTGATACAAGTGCTTGTGTGGAATTGAATGTTGAAATCAATCTTCTCTTCAATGGTTGAATCCTTGACTTGAATGCAACACCTAACCTTGAAGGGAGACTTGAGAATGCTCAATACTAGAAAAGAATGCTTGAATGCTCTTGAATGCTTGATCACTTGTGAATTTCCCATTCATCCAACCTATATCAATGAGAGCGAAAATGCTCTCTTAAATACATGTTGTTGGATTTGAATTTCATCACGGGCCGACATTGGGGGAGTTTCCTGCCCGAGGCACAACCCACAATGCATGCTCTAGGAAGGAACCTGCCCCAAAATAGGGCAGGGGTAGGGGTGCCACACCCCTTTCTTGGGACAAAAAGGGTGCCATGCCCCTGTCCAAGGGGAGATAGTGGCGCCACACCTCTTTCCTACCCCTTTATCCAGGGCAGAATGCGGTCGGGGTGATGCAGAGGCCAAGGAAGAAGTTATTTCTGCAAGTTGAGCAATATTCGGTCTTCGATCAAGCTAGAGGATTCGAGTTCGCATGCGTGAGGACACTAATGCAGTCAAAAAATGCTAGGGTCACAATTTTCTGACACTACATATCCCTAATTTTATGCTTCCCATTTCCTATAATTTATCCCACCATTTATCCACTAATTTGTCTCCACCTTTTGCTCAAATTTGTTGGCATATGCACACTCCAATGAGACATTGTAGGTGATTGAAGGTTTTTTCATTGATGGCAACCTTACAATCCTATGGCACTGACAAGGCATTACATCGGCACTAGCAAGATCAGACTCTACATTGGCACTCAGACCATCGGCACCGACAGAGAAAGGAAGCATACCGGTACAAAGGCCAACAGGATTTTTGTTATATTATATTTTTTTTATTATTGTAAAATCTTTGTAAGCCAACTTGACATCATTGTAAAATGACTCTTATATAAGAGAGATCATTATAGAACATTTGAAAGTAAGTAAGAAGATTATATTTAGGCGAAATAAGGCAGACCTATTATGCAAATTATAGGTTAAGGGTTTATGTAAGAAGCAGAGCAGAAACCGGTACTGGATTTGGCATTATAGATGCTATTTTGAAGTAGTACAAGATATTGGATTTATATAATCCATCATTGTAAGTCAGTGAGACTTCCCATTGAGCAATGAGCTCTAGGCAGTTGGCCTTCCTGCATGTGTAGGCCCCTCTTGTAGCAGTAATATTCTCTTATTGGCCAATAAGTGAATATTGTGGGTCACAAATCGCACCGAGGTTTTTCCTACACCGGGTTTCCTTGTTAAATCATTGTGTTATGGTGTGTTTTTCATGTGTTTGCTTTTAATTCTATTTATTGCATTATTTCTTGCATACCGGTACACTATTATAATATGTTCTACATGTTTTAAGTTAAGAAATTCAATTCACCAGTTAGATACTGATTCACCCCCCCCCCCCCCTCTCAGTATTTGTGGGAATCCTAACAATTGGTATCAGAGCTTGGTCCTCTATTTTGAGAAGCCTAACAGCTTGAGGAAGATCTTGACATTGGTAGATATGGAAAATCTGATGAAGCAACTAGAAGTAGCTCTTTCAGACTATGATGCAGAGAAATTGAAAAATATCAAACTAGAAGATGATCTAAAGGCAGCCTAGGATATCATTCAGGCACTTCAAGAAAATCTTACTATTTCAAGAAAAAGAGAAGAGAACTTTGTGAAAAGATGCAAAATGAGAATGATGAAAAAGAAACTCTTAATGATATGATAAACAAGCTGAAATAAGAGAACATGACAACAAAGAATGAGATGCAGGATATGACTATGAGATTTTGTAAAGAAATTAAAGATAGAAAGAAGAATGAAGAAGTTTTGACCAGAAGACTAAGTGATTCTACAAATGAAAACACAAGACTTAGTTATGAAAATGATTTTTTGAAGACGGATCTGATACACACTCAGAATGACTCAAATGAACTGATGAGGCAGAAAGAAGTCTTAGAAAGAGAACTAGATACTGCAAATCAACATAAAGAGAAATTCAAGAAAAGCTCAAAGGAACTTGGTAATTTGCTGAAGAATCAAAAACCTAAAGGTGACACTTCTAGAATTGGCTTTGAAGTTGGTGAAAGCTCCGGTATTGCAAATACATAGGATCATAGAAAACCGGTAAGACAACCTAATGCTTATAAATTCAATGGACAATGCTTTAATTGTAATAAGTATGGTCATAGAGAAAATGAATGTAGATCTAGAAATTATCAGAATATCAACACACCCACCAGTCAATGTTCAAAATGCAACAAAGTTGGTCACAACTCTGAAAATTGCAGAATGAATGTGAGATGTTATGTTTGTGGAAGATTTGGACACCTATCTAATCAATGCAGAACACAAACCAGCATAGGTTATGGGAAAGCTATTCAGAAGAATAATGTGACTTGTTACGCATGTAACAAGATTGGGCATATTGCTAAATTCTGTAGAAGCAAAGGATTACCGATAGACAACAAAAGTTCTAGATGGAAAGGTAAAGAAAAAGTTGAAGAGGTTAAGCAAGAATTCTCAAAACAATGGATTAGAAAGTCTGACCTAAACATTGTTGGGAATACTCCTCCTCTGGTAGAACCAATCAAAACTTCATCGGAAGGACAGAGTGATGCTTCACCGACAGGACAAAGTAATACTCCACCGGTAGGAAGCTCTTCATCAAATTGAAGAAAATTTTCTGGAGGGTTTGGCAATCAATGAGACATGCTATAATTCCCTCGGTTAATGGTGAGAAGTTGGAAATTACTTCTATACCAGCAGACAATGTTAAGTGACTACTTAATCGGCATACATTAAATGTGGTAGATGGCAAATAAACATTATAAATTTGTGGTTTTGGCTCAATTTCACTTCACCAAGATTTTAAACATTCGAAGAGCGCAAAATTTGTAGAGCTAAGGGATTTCGAGCAAAGAGGCAAAGCACTTCGGCAATCAATCCATCCAAAGGAAAAAAAAGGTATTTATCATCATGGCATCCTCCTCTGTACCTGAATTCATAGCAAACCCTATAGTAGTCAAGGTTATAAAATGCCCTAGGCCCGTATTTCAGCTAGTTCCTAAGGTAGCTAAGAAAGATGATAATGTAGGTGCTTTTTCCCAAATTCCAAAGGGAGTTGTTTTCACAGAAGATCCCCAAATATATATTCATTGTAACATAGAGGAATTAGGAGATGAAGAAATTAAAAGCATGTATAAGACTGTTATATGTGACAATTTTGGTAATGTAAAACCAAAACATAAAATTATTGAAACCCTAGGATTCACTGAAATCCTCTGCATTCCTGAATTTCCCAAGCAGGTGATTAGGATAGTTTTAAGCAGGGTACATGGTTCATTCTTTTGGCTTGATTCAGTACACAAAATAAAAAAGGAAGTTTTGAAAGCAGTAACAGGGTTACCTTCCACCGGTAACAGACCAGACAAGACTAAGAAGGTCTCCAATGACCTAGTAATGAACTTAACCGGTGCAACATCAGACAGAAGGTCTTTGAGAGTTAATGATGTGACCGATATAAATGTGAGATTTGTTAGCATGATTTTAGGGTACAAAGCAACTCATACAAACAGACTTAACTCAGTTTCCAGTTTATGCATTAAAAGTGCTTATGACGTGGTTAAAGACAATGTAAAAATTGATGTATGTGAATGGTTAAAAGATGAGTTGATTGATAACTTAGGCAAAATCAAGAAGGATAAGAAAGGAACTTTTAGATTTGGAAATCTACTTGTATGCTTGATGCTACACATAACCAAATAGGTTACTGGTATAGGCAGTAAGAACCTTGGATTTGATAAACCGGTAGGAAAACAGTTAATAGACCTTTTCAACAACATGGGTGAAAACAAAGAAAAGAACATTCATGACTATTTTCAAGCACTAAAAGTTAGGATGAACAAAAGAATCAAACTATCACAAAAAATTGTCAACAAATACAAGGATGATAAATGTTTTGTAATAAAAAAGGATGAGCTCTAGATGGAAGCACTCATCCCAAGAACAATTTGGGTAACAGAGATGGGTTATGAGACTGATGATCATATAATTGAGACTTATGCTAAAGCACTTCTGGAAGCACCAAATGAACCAAAGGAAGAAGTATTTGGTAGTGCTGAGACCATAGAAAAACAAATTCAATCTAAGAAGAGAGTGAAAAAGGTTGAAGCAGTTGTGAGAAGAGGTTCTAGACAGGCTAAGGCTATTAAAGAAGATGTATTGAAACAAACTGGTATCACTGAGGATGAGTTAGGAACTCTACAACTTGAGACTCACCTATCACTGGTAGCTACTTCTTCAGAGAGTGACATGCGTGTAGCTTTCAAAATAGTTGTAAGGAAAAGGGATCCTTCACCGGCATCCACACCTTCGCCTAGAAGGACTAGACAAAAACAACAGGCAATAAGGTCTCTGGTTAGAAAAAGAACACCAAAGAAAAAGTTGACACCAAAGAAGAAGAAGACTAAACAAAACATGGACCCTCTTGACAAATTGCTATATGAAATCACAGAGGAAGGGAAACTCAAGAACATAGGAAAGGTCTATGATACACTGTCAGTAGATGACAAAGAACAAGTTGAAAACGGTGTTATTTTACACATGGACATCTATAAGAAGTTCTTAATGGTGATAGATGATCTACCAGATGAATTGTTCAAAATATTGGAAGCAAGAAGACAAGTTGTTGTAGAGCTTGATAAGAAAATTAAAATTGAAAAGTTACTTGTTATTTACCCAGTAAACTCACCTAAGGAGATAGATGACTTAATTGTAGAAGCCAACCGGTCATTATTCTCTACTGCACAACGACATATTGCATTAATGGTTGGAAGAGTGAATGAAGTAACAGAGGAAACAAAAAATGCATGGGACATATTTATTGTTGAAAAAGAAAAATAGGAAGAGTACAGGAACCCCAAACCAATAAAGGTATACCAGAAGGAGAGAGACAAAGGAAAAGAAAAGGTTGGTGGACCTCCGAGCATCAAAGTAAAAGATAACTTATCCCCACCGCCTCAAATTACATCACCGGTAACAACTACTGAAGATCAACCGGTAGATGAGAGTATGGACATAGAGGATACAAATCCTAATCCTGAGGTACTTTACATAGTTGATGTTGTTACACAAAAGGTCAACATTGTGATAGACAAAGAAACAACCGACAAGACAGATATGGCTAGTGAGTCACCGGCAACTGACAGTATTGACAATACTGAAAGGAAAGTTGAAGTTGATAACATAGAGCAATAGGTAGAGACTTAGACTCAGACTAAAATAGAGCAACAAACAGAGAGACAAGCAAAGCAACAAGCTCCAGAATAGGAATAGGTTCACATGGAAACAGTGCCACCGACAACAGGAGAAGATCAAAAACCATTGCTTAAAGAAATGGAAACACAGACTGACCTACCAGAGGTCACTGCAAGCTTGGTTACTTCCTCCACCAGCAGAATTCAGAATGTTGGTTCCTCCTTAATAGGTTACAAATCAAAAAATGTAACTGAAGTACTTTTGGACTCCATCAAAAAGATAACAGATTGTAGTTCACAGGCTTATAAAGCTATAGATGACACAATCCCAATTTTGAAGGTGATAGCTCCTAACTATAACATAGACAGTAAGGATTCTTTAAGACAACTTGACACTTTGTGTAAATAAATCACTGAGAACATAGTGACTATTGAGCAAATAAAGGAAGAGACATTGAAGGATAAGGTAGAAATTGAAAAGCAAAAATTCTTTGAAGATCAAATAAAGAAGTGTACTAGGGAATTTGAAACACTTCTACTGGAACTATGTAACTTATTAAAGGAATTTAAAACTCTGTACAAAGATACTTGCAAGGCAAATTTTTTGACAGTAGACATAGATAAGAAAATGAGCAAGGTACAAGATGAAATCAATAAACTTGCAGACAATTTTGTTAACTCACCTGATACATTATCAATTTTTGAGAAAAGGATAATTACTTAAGTTAGAAAGAGAAAAGGAGAGAATAGTAAATAAGGAAAAGCATTTGAGACTAAGACTGAGTCCAAGATTGGACTATCTAGCATCATTACAGAAGGAAATATCTGAGGCACTAGTACAAGGATAGAGAACACCGGCAGAGCATATGCAACACCTCACCGGTACAGTTCAAATAATAGAGATAGCAATAAAGGAAAGCAAGAAGTTTATGGAAAGTATAAACTTGATTTTGGCAGATCTTTTTTGTAACCACCCAATTACAAGGTTGAGTGAGACTACAACTCTACTAACATCTTGGCAACCTTTGTCATTGATGCCAAAGGGGAAGTAGTAGTATGAGAAAATAACCAGCAAAAGACTTATTTGCTCAGGGGGAGCTCTTATATTTTTGGAAACATTTTTGGATTACAAGTTTTGGATACAATTTTGAATTTTCTCATGAGTGTTGCCATCAATGCCAAGGGGGAGATTGTTGGCATATGCACACTCCAATGAGACATTGTAGGTGATTGAACGTTTTGTCATTGATGGCAACCTTACAATCCTATGGCACAGGCAAGGCATTACACCAGCACTAGCAAGATCAGACTCAGACCACCGGCACTCAGACCACCGGCACCGACAGAGAAAGGAAGCATACCGGCATAGAGGCCGATAGGATTTTTGTTATATTATATTTCATTTATTATTGTAAAATCTTTGTAAGCCCACTTGGCATCATTGTAAAATGACTCTTATATAAGAGAGATCATTATAGAACATTTGAAAGTAAGTAAGAAGATTATATTTAGGCAAAATAAGGTAGACCTATTATGTGAATTATAGGTTAAGGGTTTATGTAAGAAGCAGAGCATAAATCGGTACTGGATCTGGCATTATAGATGCTATTTTGAAGCAATACAAGATACTGGATTTATATAATCCATCATTGTAAGTCAGTGAGACTTCCCATTGAGCAGTGAGCTCTAAGCAGTTGGCCTTCCTGCATGTGCAGGCCCCTCTTGTAGCAGTAATATTCTCTTATTGGCTAGTAGGTGAATATTGTGGGTCACAAATCCCACCGAGGTTTTTCCCACACTGGGTTTTCTTGTTAAATCATTGTTGTTATGGTGTATTTTTCATGTGGTTGCTTTTAATTCTGTTTATTGGATTATTTCTTGCATATTGGTACACTGTTATAATATGTTCTACATGTTTTAAGTTAAGAAATTCAATTCACCGGTTAGATACTGATTCACCCCCCCTCTTAGTATCTGTGGGAATCCTAACAAAATCATGAAGCTATTTTTTCTCAATTTATCATTCAATCAATGAACAAGTTTTGTGGGTAATTTGTCATAAATCAAGTGGCTATTTTCCCTCTCAATCATGTCATAATTGATGAGCATAATTTCCTCTCAATTTGTCATATTTTCACATATCAACTTGTGAATTAATTTGTCATAAATTTTGTCATTCAATTATGCCTTTTTAAAATCAATTTGCCTTTTTCAAATCAATCATTCTAATTTCGTGATTTTCCTCAATTTTGGTCTACAAATTGAGCTTCTTTTTTCAATCATTTTAACAACCACTTCTCAAATATCCTCATGTTGTAGAATTCACTTGCAATATTGATTTCTTTCTCACTTTTGCACTTGTAGGTGCGACCCACAACATATTTCCAAGAGAAAGAGAAACAATGGAGAATCATAGAGGAATCACTTTGCTATGGTTTGCATATTTGTTTTAAGTGCTTTGTCTTCAAATCTTTATTGGATGTGATAAGATCAATGTATTAGCTTGTTATGTTTTTTGGTTGCATAACTTAGGCTTTAATGCTTTACCTATTTTCCTACCTCACACATATAAATAGACACATATGCCGATCTAGTAGTACCCAAAGTTATAGAGACCCTGCAAGAAACAATGCTAGAACAACCACAAACAAAAGACATGCCCTAGTGTAACATGAGATAGTCAAGACCTCAGGAGGGTACAACAAGGGACACATCTAGAAGACATGCCAAGCGGAAACAAAAAGTACCAAGATCACATCCTGAGCCTTGTTATTCCTAGAACACCATGATATAAAAGATCATTGCGACGAAGAGGAAACACGACCTAAGGATATTTGAAAGATAAGAAAAGATGAAAAGGAATTCAATACCAACATAAGTGTCACAGATGTCTTTTTTCAAAAGGATGATAGACAGATGAGGTTTGACAATGTTTTTGACCTGAGGAAGGATGCATCTTGCACAGACTGATGGGAGATCGTTGTTGATGTGAGAATGATATATCTTGAAAAAACATCTCGATGAAGGATGGATGAGCTAAGGACTGACAAAAGGACTTGGGAGATATACAAGGACCAAGATACTAAAGGATCTGCTAAAGAACCAGCTGAGAGGATATGATCTTGATGAGTAGGGCGAGGACAAGCCTATGCACAACAACAACCCTATATATAGGGCAACCTATATACACATGACATTATGCATAGAAAATTGAGCATGGGAGGGGATAAAGTACAAGGAGAATATACAAGTGAAATGGATGGCAAGGAAATGCGGGTACCATGGGATATCACATGGAGAAAAGGAATGGATGCGATGAAGATGAAAAGGGAAAGGCGAGTATCATCAGATACTGCACTGTAAGGAGGAGGATGGTGAGCAATAATTGATGTTGGGTAGCGATAAATACCGCACCAGGGAGAGTGAATACAAGGGCCAAAAGATAATGAAACTTCCCTCTCTACACATGGTGCATGTTTCTAGGGTTTCACCATATGTACATGTCGAAGCTGCCTGTTTGCCAAGTTTTCACCATTGGATGAATTTATTTTTTACTATTTTTCCTTTTTTTTTTTTGGTATTTTCTACTTTTTGAAACATGAGGCACATTGCCACAGATTATGCATAAAATTTCTTTAGGTACAGGTTGTTAAGGGGATCATTGAGAGGTTCCCCTTCTGGAGTTGATAGTTGATATTCTAATGAACCATACTTTGTAGTGACCACATATGGACCAAGCTAGTTGCCTTCAAATTTTCCTTTCTTCTCTCGGTCTTCCTGATTTATAGGATTTTCTCTAAGGATGAGATCGCCTACTTCAAATTCAAGAGGGTAAACTTTCTTCTAATATTGCCTCTTAAGATAAATCTAATATATTTAGAAATGGTCATAAGCTTTTTGACACTACTCCTCAAGAATATCTAGCTGAGCTAGCCTTGCCACTCTATAGTCTTCATAAAAAACAAACTCTTTCAAGGATATGCACAGTGATGGCAATTTGACCTCAATTGGTAAGACCACTTTAGTAGCGTAGATAAGGGAATAAGGAGTGGCTCCAGTAGGATTTTGGATGCTGGTACAATAGGCCCATAGAGATAGATTGAGATGGAGGTGCCAGTCATGACCAATTTCATTAACAACTTTCTTTAGGATATAGAGCAGGGTTTTGTTAGTTGCCTCCACTTGGCCATTGCCTTGGGGGTAGTATGGGGTAGACCAATGATGGTCAATATGGAATTTGGAATAGAGATCACACATATGTTGGTTTTTGAATGGTGTCCCATTTTCTATGATTATGGTGGAGGGAATCTCATAGCACCAAATGATGTGGTAAAATATGAACTTGGATACTTGTACACATGTAGTAAGGGTGAGGGGAATGGTTTCCACCCACTTGGTGAAATATTCAGTTGCACTAATGTTAAATTTATGTCCATTTGAGGAAGGAGGATGGATCTTACCAACAAGGTCAAGACCCCATGTAGAAAAAGGCCATGGTGTTATTATAGGCTACAAATTCTGAGCTGGAACATGGATTAGATCTCTATGTCATTGACAAGGCACACATTTCTTGATGAAGTCACAATAGTCATGTTCCATGGTGAGCTAGTAATATCCCACTCGTAAGAGCTATTTAGCAAGAACATATCCACTCATGTGACCACCACAAGTACCAACGTGCACTTCATTCATCACAAGATTAGCTTTGTTCGAATCTAAATATCTAGAAAGGATGTCATGGTAGTCATGACAATATAGATTGTCTCTTAAAAGGGTGAACCAGGCACAACAGCAAATGATATTTTAGTGGTCATTGCGAGAGATGTTTTTGGAAAGGGTATCATCTTTAAGATAGGTGTGGATGTCATGGTACTAGGGTGATTGGGGTCCAATGATGTTGCGCACAATTTCTATGTACGATGTCTCAAAGGTTGGCTACAAAAGCTGCTCAACTAAGAATTCATATCTAGTACTATCTAAGCCAATATCCAGGAGGGATCTGATGGTGGCCATAGCATTTGTTGCTTTATTCTGAGCCCTAGGTATCTAGTCAAATATGATAGTCTAAAAAAATTGTTTGAGGTCATTGATGATTCGTTTGTAGGGCATGGGCTTATCATCTTTAGTTTGGTATTCATCATTGGTTTGGTGGATGATAAGTTGTGAATCTCCATAAACCAGGAGATCTGATATATTCCATTGAATAGTTGTCTTTAAACTAGTGATTAATCCTTCGTACTCAGTGATGTTGTTGGTACATGGGAAATACAACTTTAATGATTTGGTTATAAGGTTCCCTTGGGGGGTGACAAATAGAAATCTTTCCCTGCTCCTCTTTGTGTATAGGAACCATCAGAATAAAGTTTCCAGGGGTTATTTAAGAAATAGAACACACATATTCATCTAGAAACTTTGTGACTAATGAAAGAACATTGATCAATAGTTTCTCTACTAATTGATCAGCAATAACCTGCCCTTTAATGGCCCTTTTATCAACATATTAGATATCAAACTCACTAAGCAACATAACCCACTTGGCCATATGTCCTATTAGGGTAGTTTTGGAAAGAAGGTACTTGAGAGGCTTGACTTTACAAATGAATGAGCTTCATTGTATGACTTAGCATGTAGTGTTGCAGTTTTTTATAACAAAAGATGACAGCTAAGCATGTTTTTTACATGTGAGAGTAATTAATCTCGTAACTGACTAGAGTCTGACTGATGTAATATATTTCTCTCTCTTTACCTTGGCCATGATGTTGGGCAAGGAGTTCCCCTACAACTATTGAAGTAACTGAAATGTATAAGAGCAATGGATGACCTAGGATGGGTGGCATTAGAATCAAGGGATGGGCCAAATATTCTTTGATATTATCAAAAGCTTGTTGGCATTAAACATCCCATTTGAACTTGACACCTTTTCTAAGCAATTACATAAAAGGTTGACATTTTTCTACCAGTTGTGCAATAAATCTCTTGATGGACTATATTTTTCCTTGTAGACTATGTATTTTTCTCAATGTTTTGGGAGGAAGCATATCCATTATTTCTTTGACCTTTTTGGGGTCAACCTCAATAACTCATCTAGAAACTATGAAGCCTAGGATTTTACCTGATGTAATTCCAAAGATACACTTTTTTGGATTAAGCCATAATTTATATTTTGCCAAACACTCGAAAACTAACTCTATGATAGCTGGATGTTCTGCTCTCATCTTTGATTTTACCAAGATATCATCCATGTAATTTTCAATTATCGTATGCATAAGGTCATGAAATATCACTGTCATGGCGCATTGATATGTGGGACATGCATTCTTGAGACCAAAGGGCATGACCTGATAGCAAAATATTTCCCATAGTGTCATGAAAGTTATTTTATTTTAATCTTCTTTTTCTATTCTTATCTAATTATAACATAAGAACCCATCCATCAAAGATATCATTTCATGTCTTGATGTGAGATTAATGAGGATGCCAATGTTGCAAAGCGGAAATTCATCTTTTGGACATGCCTTATTGAGGTCTCTAAAGTCCATGTATATTCTGATTGCCACGCATGGTTTTGAAACCAATACAATGTTGGAGATCCATTCAGAATAGTTGATTGGGTGGATAAATTTGACTTTGAGGATCTTTTAAAATTTTGCCTTGGCCAAGAGTGCAATTTTAGGATGCATCTTGTATAGCTTCTTCTTAACTGGTTTGGCATTGGGATCAACTACAAGGTGATGTACTACTAAATCTATATCCAAGCCAGGCATGTCTACATAAGACCATGTAAAGTTAATGGGCCATTTATGGAGGATGTCAGAGAACACTTTGAGTTCATCCATAGATAAAGAAGTGGCCACATGAGTGATATATGGATTTTATGTCATGCCCAAATTTATCTTATTGATCTGATCTATGAGGATAGCCGACCTTTCAAGAATACAATTAATAGCGAGGGGAAGAGAATCTTCATCCTCTAGTGCCTTATACACCCTTTATTTTTACTATTTTGGAGTCAAGAGGTGCCTCGAAGAGGTTTTTGTTGGCAATTGACACTCTATTGGTTAGTTTTAATTATGTTGTCATTGATGGCAACATGATTTTGGGTTTTGGCTTCATATGGTGTATCAACAAGTACTTCACACAATCTACACCGGCACCGACATCGACAGGATAGAAGATTTCTTTGGTCACCGGCAATGCAGGTCGACATGGTATAGTAAAGGTCATCAGTATTGGAGGTCGACACATCTTGGATCCGGCATCAACAAATTGTTTTAATGCTTATTCATTTATCTTATATGGCCAACATGTAATATGATATCGTAAGCCAACATAAGGCATATAAATTTGTATAGGATATATAGGGGAGATTGATTAGATCATTTTGAATAAGGACAGACATGTGGAATGGATATATGGATGTGATGTAATGTAAAATATATCAAAGGGACTATGTATGTGAGGAATTCATTGTAAGGGTTATTCCAATACCGAGTTTTAGGGTTTTAACCGAAATAGACAGAGCCTAAACCAAAATTTTATTCTAGCATAGGAGATGCTATATTAAGCAGTTCATAGTTCTCTGGATTGTTGTCTGAATTGTTATGTAGTCAGTGAGGCTCCTATTATGATGAGCAATGTATTGTAGGTTGTAAGCCTTTCTGCAAGTGCAGGCCCATCATATATTGCAATATCTCTTCATATGGCCAGTGAATTGATATTATGGGTCACACATCCCACCATGGTTTTTCCTCTTTGAGGTTTTCCACATATAACTCTATGTTATTTTTCTCATTTATGTGTTTGGCTTATTGATTGCATTACTTCTTTCAATTTACTATTCTGGGATAACACTGATTGAACACCCCCCCCTTCTCAATGTTATTCATTTCCAACAATTGGTATTAGAGCCTTGTGCCTCAGAGGAAGTTTAACAGCTTGAGGAAGATCCTAAAATCAGAATTATTGGATATGGCTTTGGAGAAGCAGCTTGAGATGGAACTTGAAGATTATGATGTTGAAATATTGAAGAACTTAAAGATAAAAGATTACTTGAATTCTTCTAAAGAATTTATTCTTGTCCTAAAAGAGAGCTATCATCTGTTCAAGCTAGGAGAAAGGAAATTTTGCAAAATCGGGATGATGAAGAGAAAAATGCACTTACGGAACAATGTCAGAAATTGAGTCAAGAGAACATGGTTATGAAGAATGAAATTCAAGCTATGACTATGAGGATGTCTAAGGAGATTGAGGATAGAAAGAAAAAGGAATAAAATCTTGTTTTTGTTACTGCTTATCAGATAGCCATTAGTCTTATGTCAAAGTTATACTATATACTCTAGTCAGTTATATATTACTGAGATATTCAATCGATATGCACAATCTAGTCAGTTACAGAAGAAAGTAGTCACAAAATGTAGTATACACCAAGCTGTCTACCGAGTAGCAAAGATGACACACTGAGTTGATATACATCGAGTGAAACATGTTACCAGATTCATTGAACCTAGACATGCATATGAAAACGTGTTACAAGATTGAGGCACATCTAACCGTTATCACATTGGAAATTGCATTTAAAGATTGTGTATGATTTTCAAGTCATTTAACCAATGAAATAATTTGCATGGTTATTCATTCAATAAATCATGTTTGTAAGATCGAAGCAATGAAAGGATCATCGTCATAAGAGATCTATTTATATAGCATAAGTTAAGAGTTAAAGAGGTGTGTGCATGAGTGTAATAAGACTGTTACAGAGAAACAAAGGTCACCGAGAAGGTTTTTAGAGAACAATCAAAGAATAGAGTAAACAGAAGGGTTTACCGAGTTACTATATGGGTTACCGAGGTATGCTATAAGCAAGGTAATCTTATTCTGAGCACATAGAATCTGCTATAACATTCCAGAAGTAAAGTTGTAGATATTTGTAATGATTTTATTGTAATATTTTGAAGTTGTAAGAGAAACCTTTAACAGGGTAAAAGACTCTAATCAAGTCTATAAATTGTAAAGCCTCTAACCAGGTGCAGCATTTAGATGAAGTGTTGTGAAATCCTTTAGCAAGGTAGATTTAATAGATCTTGTTACTCCTAACAGGGTAAGCTATCAGAAATAGCTAAACATGTAGCTCTAACCGAGCACTCTTTATTATTGCAGTAGTGAAGTTGTGGGTGCCATCCCCACCATAGTTTTTCTCTCTAACCAAGAGTTTCTGCGTAACCAAAATATATGTGTTATGGAGTGAATCATGTATGACTATTATCTATTTGTTTTAGCTTTATATTATGTTTTTGCACTATTCAGTTTATGCATAACAATAAAGTTATTATTGAAGAAAATTTTTGGAGTATTGATTCACCCCTCCCCTCTTAGTACATTAGCTTTCCATATTGGGCCTAACAATTGGTATTAGAGCTGGAATCTTGGAAAAGGGTTTAACTACCTAAAGAGAAAGATCTTATCAATGGAAGGCTATAAACAATCTCAAAGGATTGTGTATCTGCAAGAAGAGCTAGATCATGCTAATCAAGTGATTGCAGACATGCAAAGGCAAATGCAAAAATCTCTGAAAGTGAGAAGAAGATTATCTGATGATTTGTAGGATTCTCAAGAGTTAGTGGAACAAATTGAGACATCATCTGAGAATAGTATATATGAAGAAACTGAAGAAATGATTGGAGCATTGAAAGAAAAGAACAAAGCACTGGTTGATCAACTCAAAGGAATGAAAAGAGAACATGAACACTTCAGCACATAGATGACTGAAAATCTTGATGCATTGAGGACAGCTGAGGATAAAGCAAGAGATCTACAGAGAGAGAAACAACAACTTGAAGTCTTAGTATCTGATAAGAATGATGAAATCACAAGGTTAACTGGAATTCAACAAAACCTATTAGATCAACTAGGTTATGCACATCATGAAGTAATTTTGAAGAATGATGAGAATCAAGCATTGAAACTTGAAGTATCAAAGTTAACCGATGAACTTGAAACAGAGAAGAAATCCAAAGAAATACTGAAGAAGAGTTATGAAGCATCAAAGATGTTGGATGAGCAACTGAATACAAGACAACCCAACAAATATGTAGGACTTGATTACAAAGGAAAAGTCTCTACCAAGAAAGGAATTCATACTACCGAGAGAGGAGAATCATCAAAGAAAGCTGGAAACAAGAATAACATCAAAAGAAAGAAGCCTATTTGCAACTACCGTGGAAATCAAGGTCAAACTGCCAACATATGCCAAATTAGAAAAGGTAAGCAACCGAATGTCACTAAGTCCAATGGTTATTGTTACAATTGCAATAAATATGGTCACACATCTAATCAATGTAGGAAAAAGTCTGTTAACAATTATCAGAAGGAAAAATTCAAAGGGTTTTGTAAAAACTGCAATAGATATGGACATAGTACCGAGAAGTGCTGGCTTAAGCAAAATAACTATATGTGGTATGCACACCAAGCAAATGCTAGAGGTTACTGAACTCACACAAATCCTTACCAACAGTATTCTGCAGTACCATGGGATTACAATACAAGGATATGGTGTGAATGTTGTGGAAGATATGGACATATAAGTGCCAACTGTTTTATAAGGTTTGGGATGTACAACCGAAGATCATGGAGAAATCCTGGTATGGCATGTTTTCATTGTCACAAAGTAGGACACTTAGCTGGAGATTGTAGAGATCAACCTAGAAAAGACACTGAAGAAATAAAAGAAAAATTAAAGACTACTCGGAGACTCATTTTGGCAAAAGAGTCTAGTATTACCAAATCAAAGGATGCAAGCAAATTCCAAATTGTCAAGAGCAAGAAGGTAAATATACATAGTGTTGAAAACTTCTGTACTAATCTGAAAGAATATGGTGGATTTGGAGGATTTAGATATGTCAAGTATGAAACCAGGAACAATGATGAAAAGAGACAAATTGAAGAAGCTCTCATCTGCACACTTCTAAAGTTTTGGTTAGCTCCATTGGAACTAGCTAAGTCACTTCCAAATGAACTATATCTGCATATTGATAATAGGTGGAAGTATGCAATGGACTCAGAGAAACAAATCAGAGAGAGAAGTCTGGTTCATTTATTTCCTGACATGTTAGTAGCAGAAATAAAGGAACATCTGACAACCTACAATTCAAAGTTTCTTGTCAAATAGAGAGCCTTAAAACTAATGAATGGGCTATATATTGATGTGGAAAATGAGACAAAAGCAAAGTGGCAAGAAATCTTCAAAATCAAGGATGCCGGTGAGCAAGCTATAGTTGAAATCGTCGATGTCACCGAGCACGATCCTGATGTCACCAAGCATCCTGATGCTACCGAACAAGACCCTACTGACACCATTCAAATAGATGAATATGTCATGGATTCAGAGGCATTAGAATAGGAAATGATAGAAGGCACTGCATATGCAAAACTTGTATCTAGTAAAAAATTCTTGGAACAAGTTCAGCCTTATCCACCAGTCAAGCAACCTGTCTCAACCGAAACTCCTCAAGATATAGATCAAGGCACTGAAGGTCTCAAGTCTACAGTAGGAGAAGGTACTACTCAAGAATAGACATCTCAAGCACCTTCTAACACTGAGACTATTGTAACTGAGACAAAGAGTACCGAGACATCGAAGGACTCTACAAAGGCTAAAGGAACCAATCAAAGTGTTGCCTCTACTGAGCAACCTACCGAGGGTCATCAAGCCTCACAAGCCCTTGTCTTAGTTCCATCGATGAAAGGTAAAGAAAAGAAAATGAAAAAGCATAGTTTTAAAGTTGATTTGTCAAAACCAATAGTGTTTCCCAATGTAGACATACCAAAATTGAAAGGGCAAGCACTCATTGATTTTGGTGAACTATGCAAAGCAAAGGCCAAACAAGAAAAGCAAATGGCCATTCAAAAGAAAAATAAAGTACTTCAAAAGGTAAAAGCACTCCTAATAGATATGCTACCTGAAGCTACAGTATCAACTGATGCAGCTATCCACATTCAACTGGATGAACTCCTAACAAAGATAGAGACATCTAGAGTAGATGCATCAGAGTATTTGAGCAAGCTGAAAGACAAAGAGCTCACTGCAAAAATGATAGAAGAGGTACAAAAAGCTATAGCTATTGGCAAAGTTAACTTGTCAAATTTATTGCTGAGTTGACTCCTCAACTCAAGCACATTCTTTATTTATTTCAGAAACTCTGCACATTTTCTTTATTCATTAAAGACATTAAGAATAAAACAGAGGCAATTGAGAAAGAGATCACTGATCTCTCAAGCAAGTTGACCACCGAGCCAAATTCAGTTCAGAATTTTTATACAAGGTTACAATAGCTCATGGCTCAACAATTGGACCTAAGAAATGAAGAACACAAGATCAGGATGGACATAATGACCCTTCAGACATTATTCCTTCCTCATCTTTCATCTTTCCAAGAACAGATCAACCGAGCCACATTCTTATCTACTACTCAAGAGGGAAGCACTCTAGATGGCTTAATATCACTATTGGCTGATATTCAAGCACAAAATTCTTTAATGGATAGTGTAAAGGATGCACTCTATGTCACTCTCACCAATGCCCGGACCAAGTACAAATCCATTTTTGATCAGTTACCACCCCCAAATGGTAATTAAGTTTTTTATGTTTGTCAAAAAGGGGGAGTAATATGATACAGTCTTGGGGGCGTAATACGGAGCAATACAGTAGTGAGAGAATGGTATAGTATTCGGAGTATAGTATACAGGGGGAGTACACCGAGCAGTAAACAAAACACTAAGCAAAGCACACAGAACAGATCACCGAGCATGCAAAAATAGAGTTTTGTATAGTATATCGATAAGGGGAGTATATCTGATATATTATATCATTGACTATTATATATACTGTCAGTATAGTCAAATTTTGCAAGTATATAGATTTTTGAGTTATAACTTTGAAAGTAGTTTTTGTCCAACATCTCAACTAATGTCAAAAGGGGAGATTGTTACTACTTATTAGATTACCATTATTTTTATGTCAAAGTTATACTATATACTCTAGTCAGTTATCTATTACCGAGATACTCAGTTGGTATGCACAGTCTAGTCGGTTACAGAAGAAAGTAGTCACAAAATGTAGTATACACCAAGCTATCTATCGAGTATCTTTACATGTCTATCGAGCAGCAAAGATGACACACTGAGCTGATATACATCGAGTGAAACATGTTAACAGATTCATTGAACCTAGACATGCATATGAAAACATGTTATAAGATCGAGGCACATCTAACCATTATCACATTGGAAATTGCACTTAAAGATTGTGTATGATTTTGAGGTCATTTAACCAATGAAATAATTTGCATGGTTATTCATTCAATAAATCGTGTTTGTAAGATCAAAGCAATGAAAGGATCACCGTCATAAGAGATCTATTTATACAACATGAGTTAAGAGTTAAAGAGGTGTGTGCATGAGTGTAAGAAGACTGTTACAGAGACACATAGGTCACTAAGAAGGTTTTTAGAGAATAGTCAAAGAACAGAGTAAATAGAAGGGTTTATCGAGTTACTATATGGGTTACCGAGGTATGCTATAAGCAAGGTAATCTTATTCTGAGCACATAGAATCTTCTATAACATTCTAGATGTAAAGTTGTAGATATTTGTAATGATTTTATTGTAATATTTTGAAGTTGTAAGAGAAACCTTTAACAAGGTAAAAGACTCTAATCAAGTCTATAAATTGTAAACCCTCTAACTAGGTGCAGCATTTAGATGAAGTGTTGTGAAATCCTTTAGCAAGGTAGATCTAACAGATCTTGTTACTCCTAACAAGGTAAGCTATCAGAAATAGCTAAACATGTAGCTCTAACCGAGTACTCTTTATTATTGCAGTAGTGAATTTGTGGGTGCCATCCCCACCACAATTTTTCTCTCTAACCAAAATATATGTGTTATGGAGTGAATCATGTATGATAGTTATCTATTTGTTTTAGCTTTATATTATGTTTTTGCACTATTCGGTTTATACATAACAGTAAAGTTATTATTGAAGAAAAGTTTTGGAGTACTGATTCACCCCTCCCCTCTCAGTACATTAGCTTTCCATATTGGGCCTAACAGTTGTATCCCTGAAGAACAAATTTGAATAATGTGGTAGGTTGACTCATGAAAATGAGATGTTGAGGACTGATTTGGTACAATTCCAGAGCAATGAGCAAGAGCTTGAGAGACAAATGTCAATACTGAGAGATGATTTAACTATTACAAGTGAGTACAAAGAAAAATTCAAGATCAGCTCAGTACAACTTGATGAGTTACTGAAGACATAGAGGCAGATTGGAGATTCTAGTGGACTTGGATTTGAGCAAGGACAGAGTTCCGATAATAATAATGAAGATCAAAACCATAAGGCACCAGTAAGGCAATTCAATGCTTATAAATTCAATAGTAGATGTTTTGTTTGCAATAGATTTGGTCACATGGCTAGGCAATGTAGAAATAGAGAAAATTATAACCCTGATTCTGCTCCCGGTAAATGTTCTAAATGCAATAAAATTGGTCATAAGATAAAAGATTGCAAAATGAATGTAAAATGATATGCTTGTGGAAAATTTGGACATATGGCTAATCAGTGCAGGTCAAGCGATTTCACTGGTTTTAGCAAGGTAATTCAAAAGAACAATGTTACATGTTATGCATGCAATGAAATTGGACATATTGCTAAGTTCTGCAAAAGAAGAAATCCATTGGTTGGCAATGGAGGATCAAATGATAAAGGAAAAGAGAAGGTTAATGAAATCTAGAAAGATCATACTCAAAGATGGGTTAGAAAGACTGAAGAGCAATCATCAGATGGGAATGTTCTGGTTACCTATCAGGTAGAAGAGGCTGCTCCTGAACCGATAGTGAGCTTATTCGGTAACTAAAGCAGATGCCTTATGGGTAGGCAAATTTCATGGAAGATGATGCATATGCCTGTGGAGGAGATTATGGAAGATGTTCCAAATATTGGAAAGGATTATCCGGCATTGATATGTTCAGAGTGAGATCCGGTATCATTCATCGACAATCATTTATGTCAATGGAAGATTAGGGTTTTCTCGATGGATAAAAGGTCGATTACACTTCATTGTTATTCACCCAGCATTTAGAGAGATTTTAGAGAGATTCAAAGCAACTTAGTGCAATCAGAAGCTATTCAGAGGCTATCAGATTTCTTCTTGAGTGATCACACCGGCATTTGGAAGGATTTGTTGAAGGTTTTCACCAGCAACATTCTAAAGGTATTTTTCTTGAATCATGGAAATAGGATCATCTTCTTCTCCTATTTTTGTTGCAAATCCAATGGTAGTAGAGGTTAGGGACCGCCCCAGACCAATTTTCAAATTATATCCACATGTGGCTACCAAGGAAGATTCGGTTAGAGCATTTTCTTGCGTTCCAAAGGGAATGGTATATGTGGAAGATGTTAGGGCCTATATTCATTGTCATATAGAGGACTTAGGCACTTTGGAGATCAAAGGGATGTATATGAATGAACTCATGGGAGAATCTGGTAAGATCAAACTGGCATATGAACACATCAAAGATCTAGGGTTCACTGATATTCTAGATATTTTGGATTTCTGGGATGAGATAGTCACATACGTATTAAACAAAGTACATGGGGAATTCATATGGCTGGACAAACCCTACAAAATTACTAAGGAAGCCCTCTGGACAATTACTGGCTTGTCATCGACAAGGCCACATCTAGATAAGAAAGTATCAAATGACTTCATAAGGAAGATCACCAACACCACATCAGACAAGAGATCGATGAAGGTGAGCACCATCACCGACACCGACATCAAATTTGGAAGCATGGTCATAGGCTACAAGGTAACTCAGTCTAACAGACTAAATTCAGTTTCCAGTTCATGTATTATGGCTGCATATAGGATGATGAGAGAAAATATCAAGTTAAATCTCTGTGACTGGATGCTTGAGGAGTTATTGATCAATTTAGGGAAAATTTAAGGTGAGAAGAAGGGCACTTTCCAATATGGAAATCTATTGGTCTGCTTAATGTTATACTTTTTGAATGATACTCCTGGTTCTAGAAGGAAGCAATGAGCTTTTGACATTCTGGTAGGAAGACAACTAAAACAATCAATTGCTGCATCGGGAAGTCTTAGAGATGATAAGATATGGGGTTACTTCAAAGCTTTTCATAATTCTATGAGGTCTAGAATAAGAGTACCTAAGCATATAGTAGAGAAATACTCTACCAAAAAATGTTTCATGGTCAAGAAAGATGAGACCCTGATGGAGGCAATCAAGCCCTGAAAGATTTGGATAGCTAAAATGGGCTATGAGGTGGATGCATATGCAAAAATTCTACTCGATGCAGATATAGATGAAGCAGAAAAACCTTCTGGAATAGCATAGCAAAAGAATCTTGGGGTTGAAATTGAGTTCAACCAAAAGAAGAGGGAAAAACAAGAAGGTAAGGTAAGCAAGTTTGTAGAGGAAGTTTCTAAGGACATTAAGGCACTTATTGATGTTGTCTCAGAGAAAGGGAGAAAGAGGAAGGATCTGGTAGTTCACATTGAACCTGTGACTACAGATTCTGACCCTGAAGATGACACACCATTAGAATTCAAAAGGGTTGTGAGGATGAAACCAGAAGAACCTAAAGTAGAAGAAAAGAAACAACCGGTTAGGAAGGTCACCATCAAATTACTGGCACAAAAGTAGGCACCCAAGGCTACACCATTAGCTGCATCCGGTACTACCAGGAGGAGGAAGAAGAGTGACATTGATTTGGCACTAGAAACTGGTAATGAGACTAATATACCACCCATGACTTGTGCTGAAATTTTTAATGAAATAACTAAGGATGGGATGCTGAAAAATGTTAAGTCTTATTATGATACATTTGAAGATGGTGAACAGAGAGAGATAGAGGAAGCAATTCTTCTATATTTGGATATCTATAAGAAAGCATTAATTGAAATAGAAAATCAAATATAAATAGAGCTATACAACATGTTAGATGCTAGAAGGTTATATGCAATGCAAGAAGACAAACACATTAATATGCAAGAACTTTTAGCTATATGTGTTGCTATAACTCTAGATGAAATGGAAAAGACAATTGAGGCTACAGATAGGAAGTTTTTTAATAGAAAACACAGGATAACTAGCCTAATGTTAGGAAGGATGAATGAGATAATAAAGGAAACACAAAAGGCTTGGATAAAATTTTTGGGAGAGCATAGAGGATTCTTCACTTCACTGGAGAAAAAGACTAATATTATAGATACACCAGTTGAAGGGAAAGGTAAAGGGATTATGGGTACTCCACCCTCATTTTTGAAGAATATCAAGATAGTGGAAATTGAGCCACCAGTTAACACAAATGTACAAACAAATACTAAAACACTGGTTAATGTTGAGAACATTGTACATGATACTAGAGGACACTTTTCCTCTGGATACTAATGTATAGGTTGAGGATACTATTCCTAGAGAGGAACCGACAATTGCACAGACTGCACCAAGTGGCGAAGCCACTGATGCAAGTGAGGAGGAAATAAAAGTTAAATCACCAGAGAAAATAGGGGAATCTGATAAGGAACCAGTTGCTAGCACATCATTATTGACAATTGACACTTCTTTAGTGGAAAATAAAAACATCACAGAGATGAGTCCCACAGAACTAATGATGATGGCTGCTCAGAAACTGATGAAGGAAGGAACAATAGATAAAGGAATTATAGGTCAATCCATAACTATTTTGCATAGATTGGTCTTGGAATGTAAGATTGAGAATGAAGTGGGCCCTTCTGCCAAGCTTAAGGTAATAAAAGAGCACATCTCTAAATATTTTCAATCATTACAACAGATCTATAACTGGCAAGCACTTGAAAAAATCACTTTGGCTAAGAGAGTCACTTTTGATCAGATCATTGAGAGAGAGAAGAAAAAGATTGAGGAGAAACTTATTTTGATAGAAAATTCTTTGAAACAAGGTACTAACATATATAAGATATGTTGCAATACTAAGATTCTTACAGCAAAAGTAGATGAAAAGATAAAAGAGATACAAGACAAAATTGATAATATTGCTAACTATTTTGATGGACTAATTTCACTAACAACATTTATTGATGGACAAATTTTGACTTTGGAGAACCAAATTTCTGCTCTTGAAAAGGAAAGAGATAAGATCATTCAGAGAGCCAAAAGTCTTAGAGGTTTGGTGAGTCCAAGATTGGATTCACTTGGTGTACATAAGAAGGAATGTATGGATGTGCTTGGTAAGCCCACACTTGCAGAAGTCACTGAGAAGGAATAAATTGCATATTTATTGAGTGGACTTGTATCTATCTCTGGCACATTTGAAACCAACTAGGATACTTATGTGCAGTTATTAGAGAAAGCTTACCCATAAATCTTGAAATTGGTCAAGCTCCGATAAGACATTTTTGGAGATATTCAGTGTACAGTTATTATTATTTGACATTATTTTTACAATTTTTGGGCATTGATGTCAAAGGGGGAGTAGTATAGATGTGAAAAATAATGAAGGGTTCCATACATTAGGGGGAGTTACAAAGTATTTGGAATTTTGGAGTATTGGAGCATTTTGCATATTCAGCTTAGGGGGAGCAGGGCAGGATGAAATTGACAGTTGAAACCATGACCATTTTTGACATGAGTTTTGCCATCAATGCCAAAGGGGGAGATTGTTGGTAATTGAAACTCTATTGGTTAGGTTTCATTATGTTGTCATTCATGGCAACATGATTTTGGGTTCCGGATTCATATGGTGTATCGGTAGGCACTTCACAGACTCTACATGGGCACTAGCACCGGCATCGGTAGGATAGAAGATTTCTTTGGTCACCGAAAATGTAGGCCAACATGGTATAGTAAAGGTCATTGATATAGGAGGCTAACACATCTTGGATCCAACATCGGCAAATTGTTTTAATGCTTATTCATTTATGTTATATGGCCAACATGTAATATGATACTGTAAGTCGATATAAGGCATATAAATTTGTATAGGGTATATAAGAGAGGTTGATTAGATCATTTTGAATAAGGATAGACATGTGGAATGGATATATGGATGTGATGTAATGCAAAATATATCAGAGAGACTATGTATGTGAGGAATTCATTGTAAGGGTTATTCTGGTACTGAGGTTTAGGGTTTTAACTAGAATAGACAGAGCTTAAATCAGAACTATATTCTAGCATAGGAGATGCTATATTAAGCAGCTCATACTTCTTCGGATTGTTGTCTGGATTGTTATGTAGTCAATGAGGCTCCTATTGTGATGAACAGTGTTCTCTAGGCTGTAAGCCTTCCTACAAGTGCAAGCCCATCATATATTATAATATCTCTTCATATGACCAATGAATTGATATTGTGGGTCATGAATCCCACCGTGGTTTTTCCTCTTTGAGGTTTTCCACGTATAAATTTGTGTGTTGTGTTTCTCATTTATGTGTTTGGCTTATTAGTTGCATTACTTCTTTCAATTCTGTTTATACTAGTATACCGGTTGGTATATGAATGTTTTGTTAAGGCTAAAATTTACTATTCTTGTATAACACTGATTCACCCCTCCCTCTCAGTGTTATTGGTTTCCAACAGTTTTCACCATAAGACTCTTGATTTTTTATCTTTTTTACTTTTGTGATTAAGTATTCCTTCTTCCCCGAAGTAACCTTGAGGGTCTAGCTTGCAGACTATGTTCTAATCAGGATGGTGATATCATGTAGCTTTAGTTTCCCTTAGGAATTCTAGGAGCATTGTATCATCTTGGAATGTGTCTAGGTGTGCAACAATTTGGCCCCAATCAATGAGCTCAGGGTGGTGAAGGGGAAGTTCAATTAGGAGGATGGATGTATCGAATATGTTAGATGTTCCAAAGGTTGAGGAGCTATTTATATCATCGTACGCTTGTTTGACAACCTCTTCAAGAATGTCATTGATATCAATTGAAACATTTTCATTGTTTCCAGCAGTGCCAACCAAACTTAAGTCTTCACATGAGGGACATTCAAAACCAAGCCCTTGATGCTTTGCATTAGGAGTGGGATCAATGGGTCTTCTAATGCCTTGTTCCTCTTGGCCTAATCTGCCACCTTGGTAGTTCCATTTTTGGGTAGCCCACTTGTGAGCAACAGGATATTTTTCCTTAAGCTACCTAAGGCAAGTGTCATTATCTATAGAGACATCTTTATAGAGCCACTGATTAATATCACATTCTATGACCTCATGGTTAAGCTCTCCTTGAGCTAGGAATGTGGTGGAGCCACACTATCAAATCACAGATTCTTTCTTCTTCTTCTCTTTGGTAGGTTTCCCATGAGTATGTGGATCTAGAGGTAGGGACCCTACTGTGAATGTGCCTTAAAGGGCATATTCACCACAAAAAACATCGTTGATCTTGAGTTGGGAGAATGAGGAAGAGATGGAAGTTTTCTCTTTTGCAGCAGTTAATATGGTATCAGGGTCAACATGGGAAGACAATGAAGTGGCAGATGTGCTTCCACTATTGATACCTGGGCAATGATGGGAATATGCAGATGAATTCTTAGATGTGTGACAGTACTGAAGGGTTGAGAGTCACCATGGATAGTGATTTTGTATCCTTGAAATGAAAATTTGAGGTACTGGATGGTATGGCCTGCATGGCATGGATCCACGGGCAACTGAGGAGTATGTTAAATGGCAGATCAAGATCAACGATGTGGCATAATGTTCTTTGTGTTACTGGGCGTACTTGAATTGCAAGATTGATCATTTCCACTAAACTTCTTTTAGAATTGTCATAAGCCTTGATAGTAATGCACTGGTTGTGTATATTTGTGACAGTGTACCCCACTTGAGTAACAAATCTCAATGTACAGAGATTTAGGGTGGAACCATTATCAATCAAGAACTACTTCACTTTATGTCATTTTACAATAGTTTTAATGTTTAGGGGGTGAATATGATCAGGATTTGGGATCATGACATCGGGTTGTGCAAAATTGAGATGGCATGTGTAGGACAGATGGGCTACCATAATTTGGAACTGTGTAGGTTCAATGTTACTAGGAATGTGAGCATCTTGCAATTAATGTGTGAGAATCTCCTGGTGAATAGGTGAGGCTTTCAACAAATCCAGGATGAAGATCTATGCAAGAGTTTTTCCTAAGTGCTCAAGGATGTTGTATTGCATCAATACTAAAACTACCGGGGTACTATCAGATATGGAGGCTCCAAGGATAGACATGCGAGCCCATCTAGTAGTTACCACACATTGAGTACTAGCCCCTTTAACATGAATCATTTTGACATGATCATCAGCTTGGGAAATGTATCTTATGATAGGACCATAATTGAATGGCACATTGTTATAGTTGATGTTATTAGTCGTATGACCATGATTTTCATTAGATGTACTCTCTTCCTTGTGATGCTTAGGAAGAGCATTTTTATACATGCCTAAATTGGCATTAGGGGATTTTCCCATGATGGGGTCAACAACAATCTTATCCTGGTCAATGAGGTACCAAACCAGGCATTTTAGTTTCATGCACTTATTCATCTCATGACCCTTGATGCAGTGGTAGGTGCAATACTCAGTTTCCTTGTACCCATCAGGCTTAGGCTTAGATTCATCAAATGGTTGCATTGGAGGATATACAACCATGTTGTGTTGCTCCATATGTTTGAAGATGACATCTAATGGTTTAACCATAGGCATGAATTAGCATCGAGGACCATTATTACCTATTAGGCACAGAGGATCCTAAGATACTATGATCCTGTTAGTTCTATTGTCCTATGCATTTGGTGTTTGTGCTTGTGGGGGATTGACATGAGTCTCTATGGGAGGATTGGCATATGCTTGCAGTGATGGATTATTGTATATGTACAGGGGTGGTGGCTTTGTGGTCACGATCATTTGCACTATTTTGGCATCAGTGATCCCATTGCTAATGGTATTTTTGTTCTTGTTCCAATACTATTGTCTATCATTGCCAAGATTATCAGAATACTCTTTGTAGAGCTTGATATTCAATTAAATTTTGCTCAACAAATGGTCCTTTGGACATGATTTCCTTAAATGTACTTGCACAATTCACTCAAATGTGATAGGCAAGCTTTGGGTGAAGGTTACTGATGAAAATCGAGACCAACTCGGTATCCAATACAGTACATGGGAGACGACCAGCCAGGCCTTCAACACCTTTTTGCTTAGCCTGACATAAATTGAGCATAGAGATGTCATTCTCTATGTTGTAATGATATTGAGCCACAAAGCACTCAAATAATTTTACAAAGGTGGTGATGACACCAAATATAAATTTGGAGAACCATTCTAAAGAAGGGTTGTTAAGACTCTTAGGGAACAACCACAGAAGATAATTGTCACACCATGATACCTCCTGACAAGCAATGAATAACTCTTTGACATGATATCATGGATCTCATTTCCCCTTGTATTTGTTGAATGTTGATGTTTCAAAGTGTTTGGGGAAAGGCATAGTTGTGATAGACTTTTCGAATGGGTAAGGACAAACTTCTTTGAATTTGAAGACCCATTCAGATCTATTCTCCTATAATGACTTGAGAGTGGATTTTATTTCCTCCCACTCAATATTGACCAAGAAAGCATCAAGAGATGGTGTAGTTGATTGATATCATAGTACCTAATATGACATTTGTTAAGAATGAGGATAACCCTATTGGTGTGGTGGGTTTTGATAGCTTGGCATGTTTTAATGATTGGAAATATGTTGTTGTCCCAATGATTGTTGTTGATATTGAGGTATCTACAAATAGGTCACTGTATTTTGTTGTGGGGCAGTAAGTTGTTGTTGACATTGCAAATTTTGGAATTGTTGAAATTAAGGCATACTACCTTGCGGATAATTGCCCCCTATGTAATTGGAATACACATTAGATTGAGCATTACTTGTTGAGGGGTTTTGATTTGTGCCACTTTGTACTTGATGAACATTTGTGACTATAAAGGATGCAAGTGGTGCTTGCAAGTAACTACATCATGGTTGTGAGACAACAAGTTAAAATGTTACTTGTAGTTGGTATTGGGTAGTGCCAAAAATCTATAGCATTGATTGAACAGGAGGTGGTATTGATGATGATGGTACTATGTAATTCATGCCCCCAATCACCTTATGTGTGGTTGATGAGGAAGGGTAGCCTAGCATTCTTGTGGTCCAAGCTGGCATTTACGTAGAAGACACATTGACGGGTTGAGATACCAAATTAGAGAAAGGTGTGACCTACATCACACTAGATTTCATGGATTTAACATCCTAAAATTGCACCCCTTATAATTTTTGACTACATTTGGGTCTTCATCTTAGTTTTTGTGCCCCTCGGCCTGATTAGAGACCTGAATATGCTTAGACAAGTCAAAATCTGCATTTTTCTCAGTTGTGCACTCAAGGGCCACCTTGATCTTGCCCCAAAATAGGGCAAGACTAGGGTGTAGTGCCTTGGGATCCCTTAACTAGGGCCTATCTTGATCCCCTCCCTTGGACCTAACTCAAATTTGAAGCAAGAAAATCCCCCTATGACGGCTCAAGTCAGAAAATTAGTCAATTAATTCCACTAGAAAGTATATAAGAGGGATTTCCCCTTTCATTTGACATCCTATCAAATCTAACGAAATTCAATCAAGCATTCAAAATCAATTGAGCATTTTTAGTCTTCCTTCAAGCTTTGGAGCGGCAATAGAGTCAAGATTTCAAGCATTGAAGAGGAGATCATTATTCTACTTCATGAAATCATAATTCCATGTGGAGAAAAACAATAATTCACAAGGAGGTATAAGCATTTCATTTTCAAGCAATTCAACATCCCCTCAAAGAGGAGGATTTCTACTTTCAGTCCTTTCATCTACATTATTTCAATCACTTGGTTAATTCCAAAACCAAGGTTTGACTTCAAGGCAAACCCCTATTCCCAACACATTTCCCTTTCTTTCTGTGTGCAGGAAATAGGTGCGCAGCTTTACTTCTGAAATTAATCTTTATTCATAAAGACGGAAAAACCTTTTTCAACACGCAAAAAGTTCGGAGGACCAAGTGGAGGGAACCCCTATCTAGACACACAATCCCTGCAACTTTTGCCCGATTTCACAAAGAAGCTTTGAATCATTCCAAACTTCTCAGATCCAGGTGCACGACTAAATCTTGAACCTGTAGCTCACTGTTTTTGCATATTTTGTCTTCATTTCCAGCACTTAATCTTAATTCAATTAATCAACTTACAAAAGAGGGTCAATTGTTTTCCAATCATAACCAATCTACTTAGTATTCAGTCCTTACATCATTTAGGATTGGATCTAGTGGATTCATCCCCCTCTTTTGAATGTAAACTCCCTCAAGTGAAAATTGAGCTTAGTGATTTTTTCATTTCCCCGTGGAAAATTGGCTACGCCCACAATTTTCCACTTTACAATGGATATTTGTGTCGTCAATGGTAGTAAGGCAATGAGTTGTATGGATAACACATTAACTAGCGCATTGTAAACAAAACCTCCTAAAGATAAAGGTGTTAGCATTACAGTCATGTGTTTTCATTGATGTCAAATTCTTAGGCCTAGATTAAGTCGAGATGTCGTATGTTGAGCAGAAGCATTCATTTTAAGAATGTTGTGTAGTTGAAGGTTTCCTCGAGTTTCACTGGATGTGTTTGGTATTTCAGAAGATGTTTTTTGTATTATCTTTGGGTTTGGCAGGATCTGGAGCTCAATTCTTTAGACAGGCTATTGAGGATATAACATACAGATATGTTTTAGGTTCGTCTTTGGTATTGGATGTAGAGTATTGATTTATTTAAGGAAAAGAGGTGTGATATGGTTCACTTTTCATTCCTTACCACCACCATAATGTTTAGTGGAGACCTATTTTAGATCCTTATCTCAGCTGACATTAAGATTTATAATTTTTCAGAGAGTATATATATAGGGGTTTGATTTGATGTTTCCATATGTGTGTCTTTTGTGTTGAAGAAATGCAAGATTGAAGGAATCTAGAGATGGCATGAGATAGTTACCGGAGGGAGATCTAGTAGTATAGACTATTTTTGTGGTGGATTATTTTTGTATTTATTTCTTCTTCAGCAATGAGCCTTTCAGGGTAGTGAGCCCATCTATAATTGGCAGTGAGTCTATCTGTAAATAGTAGTGAGCCTATCTGGTACTTAGCAAGGAGCCTTTCAAGGTAGTGAGTCGATTCATAGTGAGTACATTGGCAGTGACCCACAAATTGTACAAAATCACCTTAACCAGTGTCACCTTAACTGGTGTTAAAATATTGAGAATTAGCATTCTTTATGATTTTTTCCTTCTCAATTTTTCCACGTAAATTATGGTGTCTCTTGTGTATGATCTGACTTTTGCATGCGCCTTAATGCTATTAATTCTGCTCAATATTAACAACAATCTTGAACTCGTCTGCTATATCTCCATTCAAGGAACTCATGCCATTTCAAGATCAGGAGATATCAGATTAGGATAACATATCTGCTATAAAAAGCACTGTTTATTGGAGACATTCAGTGAATAGGTATACCCGCCTAGGTCCTGCAGAACCTAAAGTGAGAGAGTAAGCAACCAAACAGGTTCACTCTACATGTTGGCCAAGTCAATTGGAGGGTTTGACCATTCGGGCCGAAATCCACCCTAAGCCGTTGATCTTTGCTCATCCAATAGATGATGGTACCTGTTGTCAGATGTCGTGGGTCCCATGATTTCTGCCATTTTTCGGGCACGTCACCATACTCGTGTCACTTTTTGGCATTGTTTTTTAAGTCTGTTTAATCATTTTAAACTTTCACCTGAAAAAGAGCTTTGTAGACTTAATTTTATTTAATTAAATTTAAAACGTTCAATTCCAGGCGAATTTCTCACAAATGTGTTCACTTCCCACATTCGGGCCGAAATACACCCTAAGCTGTTGATATTTTCTCATCCAATGGACGATGGTACCTATTGTCAGATGTTGTGGGTCCCATGACTTCTACCATTTTTCGGGCACGTCACCATACTCATGTCAGTTTTTGGGACTGCGTTTTAAGTTTGTTTAATCATTTTAAACTTCCACCTAAAAAAGAGCTTTATAGACTTAATTATATTTAATTAAATTTAAAATGTTCAATTCCAGGCAAAGTTCTCACAAATGTGTTCACTTACCACATTTGTGCCGAAATCCACCTTAAGTTGTTGATCTTTGCTCATCCAACGGGTGATTGTCGATGGTACCTGTTGTCATATGTCGTTGGTCCCATAATAAGAGACATTTAAAGATGTGCAATAGTTTGAGATAACTATTAAATATAATGTTAATATTGTTTGTAAAAATATGAAATTCAAAAATAGAATAGAACATGAAACTTAGTTTCTAGAATAAAACAAATAACTAAATAAAAATATAAATTTTGATATAAAATTTGAAAGGTAAAAGTTTAATATAAAAAAGAAAACATTCAATATTAAATCTAAAATATTAATTTAAAGTTTAACAAAATTCTTAAAAAATATGTTTACGATATTTGCTTTTAAAAAATATTTTAAAAATATATATAAAAGTTCAACATAAATTTTAATTTAATAAATAAATAAAGACTAAAAATATATATAAAAGTTCAACATAAATTTAGTTTAATGTAGATTTTAATTTAATATAATTTTATTGATAAATAATGTGGTGAATCTTATTGATAAATGCGCACCTCCTAAGGACCTATGCAATATGCATTACCTTTGATCCTAGTGAGACTACTGGAAATTAAATTTTGAAACACGTGATGGCCCACTATAAGTCTATATATCACTTGCAAAGATCAAAGAAATACTCTCACGAGGGGTTCTCATTGATGATTGATCCAACATGTATGGTGAATGTAATAAGTTAAGAATATCTTTATACTTTACATTGTTACAATTGCATGAAGTAAGTTAGTAACATATTGATATGATAAATTTGATTTAGTGGTTAAGATCTTAGATGGTTTCTCTTGTCCTACTATAGGTTCTATTACTCTTCCAGTTCCCGTTAAGGTTGGTACTAAGTGCTTAGATGTTATTTTTGCTATCATTCATAAATCCTACTTTAGATCAATTTTGTGTGAAGTTGGGACATCCTTGCCCTTGGTTTGCTTCTATGAAAGCGATCCCATCTACCCTTCATAAATGTCTCAAATTTCTTCATTATGACAAAATCTTAAATATAAATTATAGCGTGTACCCAATACCAAGTTACCAACCCACGCATGCACTAGTTCAAAACTTCAACAACATGTAAGTTGGAGTTTTAGTTTTAATTCACTTGTTTTTCATGAGATAAACTTTTTTTTTATATATTTATAAAATTATGATCAACCATAATCAATAAACAAATAATTAATGGAATGAACTGATTTTTTTTTTTTTATATATTAAATATAGAGGAAGAAGCATTACATAAAAAAGATCACAGTATTAAATTTATTTCCATTGTTTAACAAAATATTGAAATAACGTAGCTCATAGACAAAAATCATTTGAAAAACTTTCATTAATAAAAATGAAATAGAATTATAGAAAGCATTTTTATATCCATAAGACTCTAAGAGGCAAACTGAAACAATCTGGAGTTTGAAAAATTATCATTAATGTTTATGCTTTGGAAATTTACAATTTTTATGTCTGAGACTTGAGTCCCTCAAAAAATTAAAAGCCAAAATGAGTGAGCCATTGAGCCTGTTAGGTTTCAAGGACATAGGAAAAAAAAACTACTAGGGGCCCACAAGGGCAAGGCTAGGGCACAGGTAGTGGATGGTTTACAACTTTGCCCTAAGAATCTGGCCCTCCTTCCATGTAGAATTCTTCAAACAGTATAAGCTAAGAGAATTCTTCAAGCCACATGTAGTTTGGAATGTAGTTCAGGAGCAACCATTTATGGAGGAATTCCCTACCAATCTGCGCCCATTTCCTATGACACATCAAGTGCTCTGCATTTAGGTTCAGGAGAAATAGTTGCTTGGCCACTGGTACTGTTTGGTCAAGGAGGATAAGCTTGGATAATTCAATCACCCAAGGGATCCCCACCCCTACTTCTACAAGGATGACAACAGTAATGTCATCTCCAAGGAAGTCTTCCTTAAAAACCTTCCTCAACAGCATCAACATATCCACCTTGTCTCCTCTGAGGTCCAGAAGAGACACTAAGAACCAAGATGTAATGTCTATGTTAACATGGTATCTATTTTAATTTTGCAGATACTCTCTGCCCAACACCATCCACACAACCTCATTGGTGAACGACCCAACCTCCTTGTAGACTGATTGGAGGGTTTGGTCTCTAACAGAGCCCAGAATGGCCCTCTAGTCATCTGCAGAAATGCTTCTCAAGCAGATGGGAGTGTCCATCTTGAGTAAATAGATTAACAAATTAAACAACCTAAACCTATAAACCTAAACCAGAGGAAGAATTTAAATAACATGAGCTCCGACGATTTATCTACCAAATGGCAAAGGCTAATTGAATATGAAAGAAGCAAAGATCATATATAAATAATTGAAGCTTTTGATTGTAATAATTACTTCTCTAACCGTATTATTTGCTTTAATTTATTTTAAATCTTTCGTATCTCTGCAAATCTTTCCCATAAATGCACGAGTGTGCGAAATTGGAAACAACTATAAACCAGTACCAAGTTGGCAAGTACCACATTGGAAGTCACGAGGACAGAGTGGATTGCAGTAAGTGAATAGATATATATTAAATGACCAAAATTATCGATTGTGATTCATGACATTTGATACGTGTCTATTGAATCCAATTCCATTCCGGGCGCTTTCTAGTGAGCTATGTTCTCTTCAAAAAATTGGACCAAAATAAAACTTCAGCTATTGATCTACGATCATCGAACGGTTTAAAATCATTGATGGATTTTAGGTATGTGTCACCCTTCATGTGTCAAAGAGGCCACACTTATTGATACATCGTGCAGAGTCCAGACTCAATGTGATGTGATGTTCCTTGTCTATTAATGACAATGAATTCATGAAATTGCCAATAAATTATATATTTTTTCATAAATAAAAAAATATTCACCAAAACAAATTAAATAATTTTCAAGCAGTGGAAAAAAATCACCAATACATTTAAATAATTTTTCCTTTGGAGTAAAATTTTTTGCCCATACAATTATATATTTGTTCCTTTTAACAAAAATTATTCGTCTCCTACAATATATATTTTCCCCATAGAACAAAGTATAATACGCCAGAAATTTATGGAATTTTTCGTACCCTAGGAAAAAATCGCCAATACAAAATAATTTTTTTCCTTATTTTGAAAAAAAATTTGCCATCCATATGAAAATTTCTCCCCGAAAATAATGTCTGATTTGCCAGGATTTTACACAGTTGCTCGGGGGGTGGTTTCTTAAAGTTATCCCTGTTCGGGTCCAAGCCTAATGTCGGCTTCACTGAAGTGTTGGATGTCGGTGCCACTGTCAATGTTTGCTGGTGAATGCCTCCTAATGCTAGTTTATGCCAGTGTATGCTTCCTTATGAATCTTGTTGCCAAGTTACCATGTTGCCATGTTGCCATCAATGACAACATATGAATCCAATGAGTGTCAATTGCCAACAATCTCCCCCTTTGGCATTGACGGCAACACTCATGTGAAAAATGGATTCCCTACTGGTTCAACCTGAAGTATGCTCTCCCTAAGCAATATACTCCTTTCTGATATCCTTCCCATATTTTTCTGTCTGATATTTTTCACATTAAATACACTCCCCCTTTGGCATCAATGCCAAATACTGGTGAAAGAATTGAAAGAATGAATAAATATAGATTACTTTACAGGAGCTTGACCAATTTCAAAAATTTTGGATAAGCCTTGTCTAGCAACTGTAAATATGTATCCCAGTCAGTTTTGAAGGTATCAGATATGGATACAAATCCACGCAGTAAGTGTGCAAATGTTTCCTTCTCTTTGACTTTTGCCAGTGTGGGCTTAACAATCATATCCATACATTCCCTCTTATGTACACCGAGTGAATCCAATCTTGGACTCACCAATCCTCTTAGACTCCTTGCTCTCCGAATGATCTTGTCTCTTTCCTTTTCAAAAGCAAAAATTTGGTTTTCTAAAGACAAATTTGTCCATCAACAGATGTTGTTAGTGAGATTAATCCATTAAAATAATTTGCAATATTGGTGACCTTATCATGTAACTCCTTTAATATACTATCTACATTTGTTGTAAGAGTTTCTATGTTACAACAGACCCTATAGATATTTGTACACTGTTTCAAACAATTCTCAATAAGAATCAATTTTCCTTCAATTTTCTTCTTCTCTATTTCAATAAGCTGATCAAAAGCAGCTCTCTTAGCCATAGTAAATCTCTCAAGTACCTGTCGGTCTGAAATTTTCTACAAAGATTGAAAGTTGTTAGATATATGCTCAGTTAATGCCTTAAGCTTGTCGAAAGGGCTTTCTTCATTTTCAATCTTACAATCAGGAATTACTCTATTTTAAAACTATGATTGACTGATCTATTATTCCTTTATCTGTCGATCCCTCATTTATTAGTTTTTGAGTAGTCATCATCATTAACTCAGTGGGACTCATCTCAATGATTGATTTGTTCTCAACTTGAGAAGTATCAATTGCCAAAACCTTTGTCGGGGAATCAATATTAACTGTCGATATAGTCTCAGTTCCCTTTACCTTATCCTCCTTAGCACCGGTGGCTTTGCCACTAGGTGCAGTATCTAATACTGTCAATGGATTATTATCCACAGTATTGTTAGTACCCTATACATTGCCTTGTTCAAAAGTTGTCTTTGTCGGTATTGACTATACACTCTCCTTTATTGTCGGTGGTGTCTGTATACTTATAGTTACTGCTGGTTTATTCAAAATTGGAGTTGAACTATCCAGAATACCTTTCCCTTCAGATCTATTTGGGATGGTGGAAGTTGTTTCTTTTACAAATTCTTCTTGGGAGGTGATAAAATCGGGATTCTTTTGGAAGAATTTGGTCCAACCATATTTGGTCTCATTTATAGCCTCATTTACCTTGCCCAACATTAGGCTTATTTGCCAGGGTTTTCTACTATAAACTATTTTGTTTGCAACATCAATGCATCGTTTCATTTCCTCATTATTTATTGAACCACACATACCCAAAAGTTCTACTTCCTTAATTTCTCTATCCCTCTTGATTGCATCAAGTCTTCTAGCATCTAATTTATTGTACAGTGATAGAGGAATTTCCTTCAAAATTTCTACGAAGGCTTTCTTATATATATCTATGTCTAACAAAATTACCTCTTCAATATCATTTTGCTCATTATCCTCTAAATCTTCATAATAAATGGATACATTCTTCAAAATTCCATCCTTGATTATTTCATCAATTAATTCAGTACATGTCATTGTAGCCTTACTAGATTCAATAGCATCATCACTCTCCTTCTTCTTGTTGTGGGTTGCTAGAGTGAATGTGACTGATTTCCTCTTCTGAATAGGTTTCCTTGCTTGAGGTGGGGGTGCAGTAGGTTTTGTTACTTTTATCACAAGCTTTCTCCGTGGCTCCACCTTATTCTCCTCTACCGAAGGTTGGTCAGCTTTCTTTCTTTGTACCCTTCTGAATACTAGAGGTTCATTATCCTCTGGATCAGAGTCAAAAGTGACAGAAGAAATGAAAGTTTCAGGCCTCTTTGCCTCAGGAGCACTAACCATTTCCAGTTCCTTTGTCGGTTTGGATGCAGAACCCAGTTGAGTGTCTATCTTATGGATTACATTCTATACAAATGCAGACATCTTATCAATTTTCTTCTCTTCTTTTCTTGTCGAAGCCAATCTTGACTTCAAGAGCCTTTTCTTCAGCAATACCAAAGTGTTATGTCTTATCATCCAATGTAGCTTCAAGCAACATTTTTGCATAAAGTTCAAAAATGATATCATCCACTTCATATCCAAGCTCAGTGACCCATATGGTCCTAGGTTCTACTACCTCCTTAAGAGTTTCATTAGTCTTTACCATAAAATAGATATCAGTGGAGTACTTCTCCACAATGTGCTTTGATATTCTTTTCCTCTGTCTCATATTCTCCTGAAATGTTTTGAAATACCCCCAAAGATTTTCATCCCTATCGATACCAAGACCGGTGATTGCTTCCTTGATTTGCATACCTACCGATATGTCATGAGCCCAATCTTCTTCCCTCAACTAGGTAGCTCATTTATAAAGTAAAGAATTAAACAAACAATGAGATTTCCAAACCTAAAAGTTCCTTTCTTAACACTTTTAATCTTTCCAAGATTTAGCATTAGTTCACTTCTTAGCCATTCACACAAATCATACTTCTCATTATTCTTTAACATCTAATAAGCATCATGGATGCAAGAACTAGCAATAGAGTTCAATTGACTAGATTGAGTTACCTTATAGTTGATTATCATGTTGACAAATTTCACATCAGTGTCTTTGATTGTACTAACCCTCATAGATCTTCCATCATGGGTTGTGTCAGTGAGCTTCTCAACCACAGTGGTGGAAATCCTCTTGTCAGGTTCTTGTCCGACTTTGGGTAATCTGGTGACTACTTTAATTGCTTCCTTTGTGATCATGTAGGGTCGATCCAACTAGATGAACTCATTGTGAACCCTGCTCAAAACATATCTGATCACCTCATCTTTGAATTCCGGTATGTACAAAATATTGGTTAACCCTAGATCCTTGATGATCTTATATTCTAGCTTGATTGTTCCAGAGCTTCCTAGTATCACAGATTGATACATGCCCTTTATCTCTTCTATACCTAGATCTTGCAAGGTGCAATGAATATATGCCCTTACATCTTCAACATACATCATGTCATCGGGAACCCTAGAGAATGCGCCTACAGAGTCTTCTTTCTTAGCTATCTGGGGAACTTCCTTGAAAATGGGTCTTAGCCTATCCTTAACTTCAACAATGGTGGGATTTGCAATGAAAGTAGGAGAATATGATCCAGATGCCATTTTGAAGAAATACCTAAAAATGATCATCAGTGTGAAGATTTGATTGCTTCTCCAATGATTGCTAGAAATTCTTTCAGAATGCCTTTTCTCTTAATCGCCTGAGATTCACCTTTGCTTTGCTTTGGATTGCTTGAATGTTGGGTGAGTGAAAATGAATTCACTTTCTCCTTTTATTAGCAAGTGAACCCTAATCCTTCATTCTCATAAATGCTTCACAATGTACCCTACCGGATGTCGATTTCACAGCCTTATGTTGGGTAAACCTTCATCAATTACTAAGACAACTCTCCAGATCTCTTTCAGATATCCTCCAAGGAATATGCAAGATTTGCAATAGATTTTCCAGCCCCTAAGGTGTATGCCTCAGTTACTGGTGGAATTTCCTGTCGGTATAGGAATGCTCTGTTCTATCAGTGGATTTACCGGTGTATATCCATCTCCACTTGGTTCTTCAGAATTTCTAACCCATCTCTTGGTTTGATCTTGTTGTATTTCATCTACCTTCTTCTTTCCTTTCTCATTTTCTTTATCATTGCTAACCAGTTGAGTCTTTCTTCTACAGTACTTAGCAATATGACCTATTTTGTTGCATGCATAACATGTAACATTGTTCTTTTGAATTGCTTTAACATATCCGGTGTTATTCCTTGACCTAAATTGATTAGCCAAATGACCAAACTTTCCACATGCATGACATTTGACATTCATTCTACAATCTTCTGATTTATGACCATATTTCTTGCAATTTGTGCATTGATCGAGAACATAATTATAGTTTTGATTTTCTCTATTTATACATTGTTTAGCCATATGCCCAAATTTATTATAAACAAAGCATCTACCATTGAATTTATAAGCATTAGATTGTCTTACCGGTTTCCTCTGGTTTGATGAGTTCTGCATACCGGTTGTCTGATCTTCATTTGCAGTACCAGAGCTTTCACCTTGTACAAATTCAAGTCTTCTAGAATCATCATTCTGCCTTTGTCTTTTCAATAAATCATCCAACTGTGTAGCACTAATCTTGAATTTTTCTTTATACTTACTTGCAGTAGTCAGATCATCTCTCAGAGTAGTTATTTGTCTTTCAATCTCTTGTTCATTATTTCGAAAGTGTCCCAAATCAGTTCTCAACAAATTATTCTCATGAGTCAATCTGCCACATTCATCAAATGTGTGCTTCAAAGATATAACATGATTTTCTTCCTTCTTATTTTTGTCCTCAATATCTTTTGATAACCTCATAGTCGGGTCTTGCATTTCATTCTTCATGAGCATGTTTGCTTGACTCAGTTGCTGACATTGCTCCTTAAGTGCATTTTTCTCTTCATCATCCTAGTTTTGCAAAAGTTTTTTTCTCTTGGCTTGAGCAGATGATAACCTTTCTTGTAGGACAAGAATGAATTCATTAGCAAAATTCAATTCATCTTTCAATTTTAAATTCTTCATCCTTTCAGCATCATAATCCTCAAAAGGCATCTCAAGTTGCTTCTCCATATGCATGTTCAATGATTCCAGTTTCAGGAGTTTCCTCAAGTTGTTAAACTTCTTCCAAGCAACTAGGCTCTGATACCAATTGTTGGGAACCAAGAACACTGAGAGGAGGGTGAATTAATGTTCTATCGGTAAGATATGATCTTACCCTTTTATAACATACACATATAAACTAGTAAATGAAGAAACATATAACTTGAAGCAAATAAACCATCCACATAAATGAACACAATAACACACAAAATTTATACTTTGAAAACCTCAAAGAGGAAAAACCATGGTGGGATTTGTGACCCACAATATTAGTTCACTAGCCATATGAAAGGATATTACATAAAATGGGGGCCTGCACATGCAAGAAGGCACACTGCCTAGAGCACACTGCTCATCACAAAAAGAGTCTCAATGACTACAAGCTTCTACTGAAATAAAATAGTAATAATGAACTCACAAAATGCATCTGCTATGCCAAAAAGTGTTCCGGTTATAGTTCTGATTTGTACCAGTTCATAAACCCTGAACACTTCTACCGGTATCTCCTCTCCTCCAAGAATGTTTTCCAAACTATCTACAGATCATTACATGATATAACATTTGCATAGAAATGATCTACATACATATACTTCACATTACACAATCTCCTACATCCTTATTATAATCTTTCTCATCTATATCTATAATGACCTTAACAAACTGACCTATATACCCTTCACAAACAATATGCCTTATGTCGGCTTACAATGCATTACAAAAGATATACAGTGTCGGCCTTATGTAATAATTACAAAATAATTTTACAAATAAAACTTCCTTCGGGTCCAGAGATTACTTTAGTGGCGAATATTCAAAAATGGCAAATTTTTCACATCGGCGAGCTGGGAAATGGCGAATACTTTGTACCGAATGGGGGTGGCCATGTCGCCAGAACATTATCAATTTCTATCAAATTCATTCCAATTCATTCATTAGTTATCACTTAATTATCTTTTTAATTGACTAACTACCCATTCCAATTCATTCATTAGTTATCACTTAATTATCTTTTTAATTGACTAACTACCCATTCCAATTCATTCATTAGTTAACACTTAATTAAAAACAAGGTAAACTCCCTTACGCCCAAGAGGTCTGAACTTCATGCAACCTTACAAGAAACCTCATGATAGTCCATCTCTCATGACCCCCAGGTGTCACAAAGGAGCCCACTCCCTTAAATGGACCCAAAATCAACATTTCAAGAGGCTCTAAGCTAAATAATTCAATCTAAAATAAAACATCATACAATACCAAATCATGCATAGACACATACTAGTGAAAGTTGAACATTAATATACAAGAGAAATGAGCCTCTTAACCAATGAAATATGTAAATCAAAACATAATGCAGCTGCAACCAAATAAATATAAACCCAGCAAGGTCTTGACCCGTGTTGTCCTTAAAATCAGCAGCATAAGTAAACTAACTCCCATGGCAAAACATCATGAGACATATCCAAATAACAATACAAGTCTTGCATCCAAGCAATGGCATCAAAACTAAAATTAAAATCAATCTGAAACACAACACACACAAGATAACCTCTGGTACCAAAACACAACATAACATAACACATAAATTCCATCCACAAAAGAAAATAAATTAAGTTGGGCAGTGTTTACATTACGCTTGGCCCACGCTGTAACTCATGGGCTTCATTCAAAAACCATAGCTAGACTTAACATTTAACATCTAAAACTCATGGACAACACAATACATAAACTCACACAACAAAATAAAGTTACCAAATAGCTTCAATAATTTGTATACTTAACTTTTCTGTTGCCCTGCGACAGAGACTTAAATTACAACAAATCTGAAAACACATACTAATATTAGATAAAACACTATATTAATAGCATAGTCCTAATTGTACAAATTTACTTATAGACCCATCAGAATGGGTGTTTTGGTTCAGCCACACCCTATTCAAATTAGGATATGAAAAACATTAACATGTAAGCATGCCCATTGACTAGGCAAACCCATTTTTCAGGTTACCCATTGAGTGGCGAATACCAAATAACAATATATACTATAGACTGGGTGATTAAACCACCCAGCAAGGTGGAATTTCATGGTGCCTACCATGATAACCATATCATGGTGCAACAACCATGATATAGGTATCATGGTGTTGCATCCACAACACAAGTGTTGTGGTGCAACAACTATGATACTTATATCATGGGTGTTGCCCCCATGATAAGTATTGTGGAGAACATCCACGATATATATCATGGGTGTTGCCCCCATGATAAGTATCATGGAGAAACATCCATGATATATATCATGGGTGCTACAATCCACGATATGTATAATGGAGACGCAACCACAATATGTATTGTGAGTGTTGTCTCCACAATACATGCCCAACAACAAACAAGAAAAAGGGGCAGCAGATGAGTGTATGACTGGTTAAAAAAGAGGTACGGTATGGGGAAATAGTATTCAAGCAATAGAGGTTGCAGCAATTCAATTCACAAACCCATCAAATATGGGTATTATGAAATGCAGACAACCCCAAACCCTAACAAATATAAACAAATTTTGATTCTGTTATGAACAATTAAAACTAGGAATTCACAGAGTTTACAAAACAGTATTCCCACAGTACTTACTGTAATACCCTAAAATTGGTCATCTAAACCATGGGCCCCTAATCTTGACAGCATCACCAAGGTCCTAACCAAAGACAATTAAATCAATCTTGAGCACATAATTAATTAGTTCTTCAATCATTAAGTGTCACATGGCAAGTGAATTATTCTATATTAATTAAATATTTATTTAATTAATTAGTTCTTCAACCATTAAATGTCACATGGCAAGTGAATTATTCTATATTTATTTAATTAATTAAATCATTCCAAAAAATCATTTTGATCAATTATCCTATTTAATTTATTAAATATCCTAGCATATTTAACTAATTAATAAATTTGCCATTAATCATAAAAAATGAATTAATTTATTACAAAAAGAGGAATCAATATGCAAAGCAAGAGTTAAATTGAAAATAAAATAAAAGAATTGAATTGAGAGAGAAATCAAACTTGAGATATTATTTCTTCTTCTAAATTGAGAACTTGAAATCAAAAAAGCTATTAAATTGAATTATTAATCATTCTCTAAAATTGGAACTCAAAGCTTTTGAGAAAAGAAGTCCAGTTGCATTGAAAAGACTCTTTTCTTGAATAAATTAAAAAAATTGCATGGAATCACCTATTTTTATCACAAGTGCATGGAATTAATTGAATTATATCTCTAATGCAAACTCGAACTTATAATCTGAATGCATCTCAATCAAGCTATAATTGGAATCTATCTCAAGGTTAACTGAATCTAATCTCTCAATTTTTTTCAATTATCCTAAATTGTGCTTTTTCTTGAATAATCTCAACCGCTCATTTCTAATTGATCTTGATTGTTCATCTCTCTTGTGATTTTCTATAAATTTAGCCTTCATCTCTAATTCAAAGTACCCTGGAGATTTATTGTTATTATGCAGTTTTTGCTCTAGAGTCATTGAAGATATTGTGCTTGTTTTTTGAGATTATTGCATCTTAGTTTAACCTTTTTGCATATTTTAGTTTAATTATGATTGGTTGAACTCATATAGCTTACTATTCATCCATCTAGCATAATCTTTCATCCATCTTGCATCCATTTAGCTTAATATCATGCTCATATAGATTAAATCCTTCGTCTTGGTGTAGTCTAGTCACTAGTATTGCTTATACAAATATGAGAGCAAGTCTATACTCGCATCTTTTAGAAGGCAATTGGTCGATTTGTTATGGTTTTATTATTCATGCTCATATCTATCTAACCATACATGTAATGACTTAATTGAAGTGTTGTGTCTTACAGCTTTCAGATACTTATTCCACTTTTCACACACACATTTTTGGCGCCCACCGTGGGGCAAAAGTCTACATCTTTCGGCATCGAAGACTAACTTTATCTTATTTTTTAGATTTTTATTTTTTTGGATTTTTGTCCGTATAGTTATTGTTAAATATCGTACAAGATTTCCCATATTCCTAAATGACAAACTATAGATATTGTGCGATCTCATACAAATTATCATACAACTCAGTGAGAATTGTCATACGATATTCTGTATTTTTAGGTTAAAAGAAGATTTCATTCTTCATTTTTTCTTATTCAATTTTTTATCATACTAACACTAACCTGGGCTTGTTCGTTTGTTTGAGGATTTTTTCACAACCTAATCAGTTTTTGTAGAATGCTTGTCAAAGAATATGCTTGTCGCACAAAGACAATATGACTACTGATTCATTGTCTTTGCAAGTTGCGTGATGAGATTCGAGTAAAACATCATGTATTCTTTAAATTCATTTTTGGGCACCTAAATTTCTATCTGGTTAATGAACAAATCTGTCTTTCATGTTTTAAGGAAATTCTGAGAGGTAGGAGAGTATGCTCTTGTCTACATAGACAATCAGAAATCTAAACCCTTGAGGATTTTTCTAAGTTTGATATTTGTGTACCTTTAGCAGGCCTGTCATAGTGGGAAAAAGTAATCACCCTGTGAGAATGACCCAAGTGAGTACAGTCGAACCTGGGCATTATAACTCACTATAATAAATAGGCCTCTGGTTGATTAAAGTCTTAGAGGATGAGATTATTTGAGTTTTCTCTTTGAGATCTCTCATATTGAGAATTTTGTAGGACCTCGCGGTCTCAATCACGTTTACATGACTACAACTTGTTGCGGTACCTTGTTGGGTTATAGGCCTCAATCATGCTTGCATGACTTCAAGGGGTAATTTTGAACGAAATTCCTGACTAAGAACTATAAGATAGAGGCTATCTGGTTCACCTCTAAAAGGGGGGATAATCTTTGTGCAAGAGAGATAGTAACTCTCCCAAGATACTTGTCATTTCATTCCCCCATTAGCATTTGGAGTTGGCTAATACAACATTGAGAATCCATTATGTGAGACTCAGTGGCTGTATTCTAATTAGCTATTGGGTGTTTACCTAAGTTTGCAAGCAAAGGTTTTCTTCTCTCACCAATTTCCATAGGGTTAGCGTGTTGTTATTGAAGTCATTATACATATTGCATGCTTACTGTGTCTTCATCCCTGAAACTGAAACTGGAATGCCAAAATTGGAGAAAACAATAAACAACTTAGTGATCAAAACTCTTCTCGTGTAAAAAACTAGTCCATCTCAAAACTTGTCATCGTCAGTCATTGAAAACTCTATTTGTCAGAATTTTTTTCTGTCCAGTAAACTGTCATATGAGTCTTTTGATTTATCATCCCGCTACATACTTGTTTTCATACGAAATTTCATCAGGTCTTATAGTTTTTCGTCTGAGTCCTTATTCTGTGTCGTACAAAATCTGATAAACTGTCACCCTGCTTAGGGAAGTATCGTCTAAGCCCTGGTCTTGTATTGTACGAAAAAACATCACTTTCATTAGTTTGTCATCTAAGGTATACCCACATGTCATACGAACCTAGGCAGCAACTTGTACAAAATTTTGTTTTCATCGTCCTAAAGCTATTAAACTATCGTCTAGTCTTGTAAACCCTCTCATACGAATCCCTAATTTTTTCAGCCTAGAACAGTCAAAATTGCCTAAAAATAGTCTACAACAAGCATAAAATTGGTTATTATCATCCCGAGCATAAACAAATCTAAACAGTGCACTTATGTTGTTGTGTCGCACATTTTTGTCAATCATCTTTCAGCTAGTTCAATCAACCATTTATCAAACTTAAAGTTACTTAAATAACATCTTACATAGGATAGACCATTCTTGAAATTAGACTGAGTCTTAGTAACTTCTCTCAAATCAAACTAGGTAACTTAGATAAACATCTTATATGGGATAGATCTTTCCTAAAACCAGACTAAATCTTAGTTGCTTCTCTCAATCAATATGTTAAATTAACAACTAGCTCTGAATTTGATCTTGAATTTTGCATCACAAAGAGCTCTAGGTCACATCAGTCAATAAAAATGCCTACTCAAACTAGAAGTTCTCGTAACAAAGTTGACTGAGGCAAAGGACCATCCTTTTCATATCAGGATAATCCATTTTACGTAGAGGACCCTGTCACTAATAAACCTTCATCATCAGATATATCAGTTTATGATCAACCCTTGTCTCCTACCATATCTAGAACAAAACAAGAAAGACAGGTTGATAAACATGATACTCATGACAATCTTAGTATCCATACTACCGACAGTGATTCCTCATCAGGCGAATCTGAAGCCTCTGAACCTCTAGAAATTGATATACATAAATGTCAAAAGGATAAAGATTTCCAAAAAATTATGAAAGTTATCATGGCTAGGGAAAAAGAAGACTATTTCCTAGAACTAGCAAAGCAAGGCGCTAAACTTCCTACTGGTTATAACATTGAGACCCTTGTCACTAAAGAGGAAGAGACACCCTTAGTAATGGTAAACAAAAAATTAGAAGCATTACGGACTGAGATCACAAAACTAAAAAACAAGGATAAATCATCAAAACAATATTCTCTGGACACAATATGCCCATTTCCATTTGATAAAAACCTTTACATGCCTTCATTTCCTTCACGAGTGGAGATTCTGAAATTTGACAAATACGACAGCAACTCAAAACCTCAAGACTATGTCAGATAATTTTGTGCTTTATGTATGGAGTTCATGCACGAACAAACATATCTCATGTGCCTTTTCCTGAGAAGTTTAGGAGGGCAAGCTATGGAATGGTTCTCAAGCCTACCTATGGGAATAAAAGCTTTTGAAGAATTAATCCAATTGTTTCTACAATAATACTCCTATAACATTCATCACCCAGTCACTATGATAGAGCTTTGCAATATCAGACAAAAAATAGGAGAGCCCTTTCTCACTTTCCTCCAATGTTGGAGAAAGATGTTCTCTAGTTATTCACGGCCTATTCCAGATTTTGAGAAGATGGATATCTTCATCAACAACTTGATCCCTGAATTGAAATATAGCATCCAAATGCAAGTATACCCTTCATTCAACAAAATGGTAGATAGTTCCCTTAGAATGGAAGATGTGCTTATAAAGAAAGGAGATATCTCACTTTGGAAAGAAACACAACAAGGTTCTAGTTACAAAGAAAAGAATAAATATTGGAAATATGGAAAAGACAATAATAGAAACGTTTGTTAATGATGAAGTGGTAGACACTGTTAAGACAAACTCAAAACCCACGATATTTAACTTGGCTAGTGGCACACAAGCGCTCAAAGTAGCTGAAACTGCAGTAGAAAATCCTTTGAAGAAAGTAAAAGAGTGGTTTTAAGAGAAACCTTGGCTTTCAAAACCTAAATATGACTTCACTCCTCTGAAAGAATCATATGAATCTGCTTTCAAAACTTTATTGGCAAATGATCTGATAACCTTACCAAACAATTCTAGGCCATATGATCCCAAAGTCAAACCAAAATGGTGGAGAGAGAATGAATACTGCGAATACCATCAAAACAAAGGTCATAACACAAATAACTACATGAAGCTCAAGCATGAGATTCAAGATCTCATTGATGCTGACAAAATTGTTGTTGGAAATCACACAACTAATGTTGATCACAAGGCTTTTAAAGATCCCTTACCTGTTTATGAACAAGGTGATTCTTCAAAGTCAAAAGTAGGTGCCAAAGTTAATTACACCTATACCAGCAATGACAATGTGATCAACATGATTGAGTCTTCCCAACATAAATATTGCAATGTGATCATAATCAAAGATAAACAAAACAAATCACAAAATGCAAATTTTGTGACCTGTGCTCAAAAGAAAGTCACTCTCCAACAAGCTAGTTCTTCAACTCCTGCCAAGGTAACATCAAACCTACCGACTTCTTCAAATAGACAAACAGATACAACCATAACTAAATCCAAACAACTAGCTTCATCATTCTCTCCTGGTTATAGCATCGTCGAACAATTGAATAGAATGAATGCTCAAATCTCCATCTTTGAATTGCTCAAAATCTCTTCTACTCATAAAGAGATCCTGGACAAAGCGTTGCTCACTACTAATGTCCCAAAAGATTTAGATATCGATCGGTTTCAATCTATGGTGAGTCACCTGACTTCGCCTCATTATCTCACTTTCTTTGAAGAAGATGACAACTCACTAAATCACCCACATAACCAGCCATTGCACATTGAAGCTATGATCCATAAACACCGAGTTAAATGTGTTTTGATATATGGAGGCACTGGGTTGAATATTTGTACCTATAATATGCTTACACAACTGGGCTTTTATGAAAATGTCATTGATCCAGCCAAGAAAATAACAATCAAAGCTTATGATGAAGAAGAAAGAACCTCTAAAGGTCTGGTACTATTACTAATCAGGGTAGGACCTATAGAAAGATGTTATTTTCCAGGTGCTTGATCTTCCTCTTGCATACAACATCTTACTGGGTAGGCCATGGATTCACGATGTTACCTTATGATTTTTTTAAAAAATCTTAGGTAACCCTTTCATTGGCTAATTATGAAAAATGGACATAAATTTTTAATACTTTCATTTAATAAGGGCTTAATAAATTATTTTGTACTAATATTTAATTCTTTAAGAATTAAATATTATCATATTGTGCAAAATAGTTAAATATCAAATTATGTCAAGTGAAAATTAGGTGAAATTCAGTCAAAGATTTTTACCTTTCATGTAAATTAATTCTTTCAAGATTTAATTTTTATTGTAATGTGCAGAATTATTGTACACAAATATGTAGAAATCTTAATGAAAGTGAAAAAGAAATGTAAGTGGGTAAATCAAAATTGGGAGCAAAAATTGTTGAAAAAGAAAGTTGGGTAAAAGGGAAGTTACGGGTAGTTACCCAACTACTTTAGTTATGGATGAATTCTTTAAAAGGGGATTATTTTTATTGTTGAGGGATTCTCTCCTCTATGGAAAAAAAGGAGATTTGTAACCAGAGTTTATTGTTATTACTCATAGTTGAAATACAGGCTTGATAAAAGAATAATTGCTTTCTCTCATGAATTTATCTTTGAAAGTCTTTGTGTTGATCAAAGAGAGTGGCCTTTGTATCACCGATTTGGAGAAATATTGATAAACTATGTTTTATCAATATTTGCAATTATTCATTGGAGGATTTTATGGATATTGAAAGAATGTGTGCTCTTAATATTCATTTATATGTTTCTTTGTACAAGCATTTATTTCATTTTCCATATTAATTATACCAAAATTATTAATAGACTTTGTGCTATTAATAAATGTTCATATTTTATTCTGGTCACAATTATTTATTTCTTGGAAAGAAGGGATTATTTTGAAATATAAAATTAACATTTGAGGGAGCTGCTCCTCTTTGAAAGTAAAGGAAAATCATCCTTCTCTGTGATGGTTTATCCAATGTTGCAATGTTTTGTTGCTGTCCATTGGGGAAATTGGTAAAGAAAGCACAGTGAAAAATTCATTTGATAACAGTTTTTGGCGACTCTGCTGGGGATCGAAGTGCCTTGTGCATTCGATTTTCAAAATTTTTAAGGTACCTCCCCTGGGATGGAGGTTGGCGGCTCTATTGAAGATGAATACCAGAAGGCCTTTGTGAGATATCCAGAAGTACTAAAAGATTGGATTCCAACAAGAAAGGAGAATGAAACATATATCTCACTCTTTATACCATCATTTAAAGAGAATCCAATCATTGAAGTTGTAGGAGATTTAATAAAAGAAGTACAATTCTTGAAAGATTTTTATGGTGTTGTGCCAATCCAGAAAAGAAATAAATCTCCACCTCAAGACTTGAGCAAAAAAGAAGAAGTTGGTGACATCAGGCATGAACAAGGCAATGATCTTGAAACAAAATCAAGTCATAGTCAGCAAGAAGAAGAAAAAAATTTCAGTAATTTTCAGACTTCTAAAGTTCTCATCTCAAATACACCTTTGGGAGAATCAACACAACAATTTTCATATAAGCAGTTACAAGATCAAGATATTCAAGGTATGACAAAAATCATTGACATTGGGACTCTCTTTGTGAAAGATGATATGGATGTAAACAATCAGGAATATCTTGAATCCATATTTATTTTCCCACACATGCCTTGTACCTCTCTCATAGATGAGATAAGTGTTATACTGATGTTGTTGCTCATTTCTTTTCTTCCTCCATCTTACAAAAAAATTACTAGAAGAGGCTCATACTTTGTTCATCCTATAAATGGTCATATTTAGCCTTTTCTCTTCTCTCCTTCCATTGTAAATAACCCATTTTGCTTTCCAATTTTGGCTTGTTTTTTTTTTTTGTTGGGTGTGTTTTTGTCTTCAATAAGGTTACAACCATTTTGGAATTTGCCCTTTATCATGAATCAACCCACAATCTAAAAATTTCCTTGAAATGAAGGCCTTCCCCAAATGGACTATGACATCTTATGCTTAAGCAGTTTTAGCATCCAAAGCATTAAAGTTCAATGGGAAATATTTGAGTTATAATTTTAATATTTTATTTTTATTTTTATTTTTTTAACTTTCCATACATTTCCCATTTTTCAAGAGCCTTCAAGAGATTGGGGGACTAGAGTTCTCTGCAATGTTCACCGATATTCTCATACTCGTGCTAGAGGAAAATCTTGGCAACAGGTTTTTTCTATATGATGTGCACAAAAGGATATGTTGAGGAGGCTTTCAAAAGTTAAATGCAAAACAGTGAGCCCGCGAGCGAATTTAGATATCCTTAAAAATTATTAGTCGGCAGGTTGGGGAATATTGAAACTCTTGAAAACATAGCACACTTGGTTCTGGTGTTTGGGAAAAGGTCAATCCTCTGATATTATTCATACATATGCTTTCTAGAATTTATTTTTTAACAAAATGCCTCAAGGAAATGTTGTCTCACGGAATGCCACAGCCACAACAAAGTTTCTTGTCACATCTATGAAACCAACATGAAAATGCATGACATAATGACTCTGTAACCCAAAGGAGAAGGCACTCATCAATGGCAACCAGATATTATGGAGTTCTCTTCATTCTGTGTCAAATAATGTAGTCCCCAGGCAGAGCCAATGTTACCTTATGATTTTTTTTTTAAATCTTAGGTAACCCTTTCATTGGCTAATTATGAAAAATGGACATAAATTTTTAATACTTTCATTTAATAAGGGCTTAATAAGTTATTTTGTACTAATATTTAATTCTTTAAGAATTAATATTATCATATTGTGCAAAATAGTTAAATATCAAATTATGTCAAGTGAAAATTAGGTGAAATTCAGTCAAAGATTTTTACCTTTCATGTAAATTAATTCTTTCAAAAATTAATTTTTATTGTAATGTGTAGAATTATTGTACACAAATATGTAGAAATCTTAATGAAAGTGAAAAAGAAATGTAAGTGGGTAAATCAAAATTGGGAGGAAAAATTGTTGAAAAAGAAAGTTGGGTAAAAGGGAAGTTACGGGTAGTTACCCAACTACTTTAGTTATGGATGAATTCTTTAAAAGGGGATTATTTTTATTGTTGAGGGATTCTCTCCTCTACGGAAAAAAAAGGAGATTTGTAACCAGAGTTTATTGTTTTTACTCATAGTTGAAATATAGGCTTGATAAAAGAATAATTGCTTTCTCTCATGAATTTATCTTTGAAAGTCTTTGTCCTGATCAAAGAGAGTGGCCTTTGTATCACCGATTTGGAGAAATATTGATAAACTATGTTTTATCAATATTTACAATTATTCATTGGAGGATTTTATGGATATTGAAAGAATGTGTGCTCTTAATATTCATTTATATGTTTCTTTGTACAAGCATTTATTTCATTTTCCATATTAATTATACCAAAATTATTAATATACTTTGTGCTATTAATAAATGTTCATATTTTATTCTGGTCACAATTATTTATTTCTTGGAAAGGAGGGTGTATATTGAAATATAAAATTAACATTTGAGGGAGCTGCTCCTCTTTGAAAGCAAAGGAAAATCATCCTTCTCCGTGATGGTTTATCCAATGTTGCAATGTTTTGTTGCTGTCCATTGGGCAAATTGGTAAAGAAAGCACAGTGACAAATTCATTTGCTAACACACAAAATGAAGGCAGTTCCATCTATGTATCATCAGTGCTTAAAATTTTCTTATAACATAGTTGAAGTCAACATTTTTATTGATATAAACTCCACCTGCAATGCATTGACAAAGAGTGCTGATACTTTTGTACCTCATAATAGAGTAGCCTCTACAACTAAAAGTTCAGCAACCTTAATGAAGGACTTAGAAAATAAATTGAAAATAACAGATACTGGCATGGATGGATACAAGATAGAACCAATAACTTCACTAATCTCTCTTCCTCCATCACCAAGACAGTCAAGAAAACCATCAGAGGTTATGAAGCCATAGACTTCCACTCCAAATTTCATATATGATGGTCTCTTTGTACAATCCTCTACTTCCCTTGTAGATGAAATAGAAGAGGATATTGTTCTCAATGTTGGTATTTTGGATATGTTGATATGGTTTTGTCATTGATGTCAACATTGGCCAAATTGGTTATGTTCACCGGCATGCAAGTGACTTATGCACAATCACTGGTATTTGGTTCACCGGCAAGTTATATTGTTCACCAACACTTGGAATCAATTGGAGACTACTTGGTTATGTTGAAAACATCATTTGGACACTTTGTTTTGATGATTTGTTCATTGGCTTATTTGAGTTTGCACATTTACTGTTACTGGCAAATAGGTCCAGGATATGCACTGGCAAGTATATCTATTCCAGATCAGCATGACACGTTATGGAGATGATTTGTTATTATTGTAAATGCATTGAGCTGACATCATGCATCGGATATTGATTTGTTTATATTGATTTTATTGTAATATCTTTTAGTGAGCCGACCTATTCAATTGGTCTTAGGTTATGGTATAAATTTAAGATCTCATTTGTGACATTAATATATATGCAAGGAAAGAGATTGTAATTTGGTATATGCGAAAAGAAGCAGAGCTATACACGCAGACATCATTTGAAGGTTGAAGGAAGGATTTTGTAAAGGCAATCACAGCTAAATCGGTACTGAATCTAGCATATAGAGATGCTATTTTAAGTAGTACATTATCATTGGATTTAATCATCCAATTGTAGTGAGTTTGACTCTCATTTTGTGATTGAGCAGTGAGCTCTAGGCGCTTGGCCTTTCTACATGTGCAGACCCCCTATTGTATACACATACTATCTACAGTAGTATCATCTGATTGTGGGTAATGTTTCCCACCATGGTTTTTCCTCTTATAGGGTTTCCACATACAAATAGTGGTGTTATGTGTTATGGATGTTATTGTCTTTTTGTTTCATGCATTAATCTTTACCGGTACTGCAATTAACTGTTAAGATTGTCTATCGGCATAAAGTTTGGTTTATCGGTATTAAGCATTAAGTTTTGGTTAAGTTAATTTTGGTTTGAATTTATTTGACAACTTATTCACCCCCCCTCTCAGTTGTCTCTGGGACCTAACAATTGGTATCAGAGCCGAGTCCTCTTTTTGTAGTAGTTTAACAGCTTGAGGAGATCCAATGTCTTCTAACTATTTTAGGAAGGACAGTCCTAAACTTGATGGAATCAACTATGGTATATGGAAGATCAGGATGGAGACACATCTGAATTGCATTGAAAAAGACATATGGGAGGTTACAAAGAATGGTTACACTGTTGCTACTCCCAGTCAGCCTAATCCACCAACCTTAGGAAAAGATGAGGAAAATGATTGCAAAGCAAGAGAAACACTTTCGAGCGCATTGTCAAATCAACAAATCATGGGATTATCAGATAGGTCTACTGCTAAAGCTATTTGGGACAAATTGGAAACATTGAATGAAGGTGATACCACAGTCAAAATTGCAAAACTTGAATCCTTCTGATTCAGGTATGAAAATCTGAAAATGGAAGAGGATGAAAGAATTTATGCTTTTATGGAAAGAGTAAATGAAATTGTTTTGGGTATACAATGTTGTGGAGGAACATTAAGTGAAGATGAAATTGTTTTTAAAGTCTTAAGAGCATTGCCACGGGCATATAAAATGAAAGTAACTGCTATAAATGAATTAAGAACAATGCCTAATACATCAGTAACTAGAGATACTTTGATTGGAAAACTTTCAGCTTTTGAAATTGAGGAATTTGGTCTTATTACTACTATAAAGACAGATTTAGCTTTCAAGGAATCAACATCATCTACATCATCATCATTTGACAAATATGATTGGAAAGCCTTTTATGTAAGAGAACTTGAAGAAATCAAGAAAGAAAATGAAGAACTTGAAGAACTTGAAGCACTATTTGCAAAGGAAAATGCCTAAAGGTCCTATTGGAAGTAAGTATGAAGGTAAAGCACCATTTAAATGTTTTAACTGCAATAAGATTAGTCATATGGCATCTAGGTGTCCTGATAGACATGCAAGATTAAAAGAAGAAGTTAGAAGAACATACAAGCCTAACCTTGAATATCAGAGATACAGATTTAAGAAAAATAGAGACAAATCTTTTATCTTGCTGATGAAGGAGTCACTGATGATTCTGATGAGGATCTGGCAGACAATGGATGGGTTTTTGTTGCTATAATAGAAGATCAATCAACACCTACTGTTCAATCGATAGAGAAGGCCCTGACAGCTAGAATTGAAGATAAGGATGAATGGATCATTGATTCAGGATATTCAAATCATATGACTGGTGATAAAAGTAAATTCTTAACCTTTCAGGAATACAATGGACGTCTAGTAAGATTTGGAGATGATAAAGCTTGTTTGATAAAAGGAAAAGGCATTATATCTCTTTATGGTAAGCACAATATTGATAATGTTTACTATGTTGAAGGTTTAAAGCATAATCTTTTGAGTGTTGGTCAGTTAGTTGAAAAAGGATTTCAATTACAATTCAAGAATGGTAAATGCAAAATCATGAACACAACTAGTTTGGAAATTGCAACCGGTAATCAGACTAAAGGTAATATCTTTCATTTGAACAATAGTGAAAAGGCATGTTTGATTGCACATATTGATGAAAGTTGGTTATGGCATAAGAGACTCTGTCATGTAAATTTTGATTGCATTATGAAAATCAGTACAAGTAAGGCGGTAAGAGATTTACCTAAAATTGTCAAACCCCACAATCCAGTATGTAAGGAATGTCAATTTGGAAAGCAAGTTAGAGCATCTTTTAAGAGTATTCCAGAAAAATCCAATAATGCTCTTGACTTAATTCATACTAATTTATGCGGTCCAACAATAACTAGAAGCTTACAAGGAGATAGATATTTTATGCTAATCATTGATGACTATTCTAGAATGGGTTGGGTTACTTTTCTAAGGGAGAAATCAGAAGCATTTGGGAAATTCAAGCCATTCAAGGTGATGGTAGAGAATTAAACTGGTAAGAAAATTAAATACCTGAGATCCGATCAAGGAGGTGAATTCACATCTAAGGAATTTAATACATTTTGTGAAGTGAATGGAATCAAAATACAGTTGTCAACACCCCCGACACCCCAGCAAAATGGAGTTGTAGAGAGGAAAAATAGAACCATTTTGGATCCTACTAGAAGTATGTTATCAGAAGCAAATCTACCACATGTATACTGGAGAGAAGCAGTGAGTACAGTCGTTTACACATTCAACAAAGTTCACATCAAAGGTGAAACCGGTAAGACCCCTCATGAATTATGGTTTAGTAATACTCCTACTCTTAAATATTTCAAAATATTTGGAAGTAAATGCTATATTAGAAGAGATGAGTATATTGGAAAATTTGATCCTAGAAGTGATGAAGGAATGTTTCTTGGTTATTCATCTAAGAGCAAAGCATATAGATGTTTTAACAAGAGATTGCAGAAAATTGTTGAGAGCACAAATGTGAAGATTGATGAACAATTTAGAGGAAATTCAAGGTACAGACTCTGAACTGGCAACAAAGATACTAACAAATGAACCTACATTGAATACATCAGTACAAAATGAAGATCTAGTTACACCGGCATCATCTGAAAATTCCACAGTAATTGAGGAACAACAACAAACAAAGACACCCTGGTATGTAAGATTGAACCACTCTGAAGATCAGATAATTGGGACACAAGTATCAAGGAGTCATGACTAGAGGAAGACTGGCAAATGAAGAGGTATGTCTTATTTCTCAAATTGAACTAGCATCAATTAATGAGGCATGTGAAGATAAACACTAGATTAAAGCTATGGAAGAAGAATTAGAACAAATTGAAAAGAATAACACATGGACATTAGTTCCTCGGCCTAAAGACAAAAATCTGATTGGAACAAAATGGGTATTCAGAAACAAACTAAATGAAGATGGTAAAGTAATCAGAAATAAAACAAGACTAGTGTGTAAGGAATATTCACAGAAAGAAGGAATTGATTATAATGAAACCTTTGCACCGGTAGCTATAATTGAGGCAGTCAGATTATTTTTGGCTTTTGCAGCACACGAGAACTACAAAGTATATCAGATGGATATTAAATGTGCATTTCTGAATGGAGATCTTGAAGAAGAAGTTTATATTGAAAAACTTGATGGATTTTCTTTGATAGATGACAAAGATATGGTTTGCAGGTTAAGGAAAGCTTTGTATGGGTTGAAGCAAGCTCCAAGAGCTTGGTATGCTAGATTGGATAAGTATCTTTTGAAGATTGGTTTTTCTAAAGGTGATGTTGATAGTAACTTATATTACAAAGTGGCTAATGATGACATCTTTGTTATAGAAGTTTTTGTTGATGATATACTCTTTGGAGGAGAAGATGGATTATGTAAAGACTTTTCTAATGAAATGTAGCAAGAATTTGAAATGTTTATGATTGGAGGGATAAAATTCCTTTTAGGATTGCAGATTTCACAGACTGATAAAGGTATATTCTTGAGTCAATTTAAGTACTTGAAGGAGTTACTAAAAAAATTTGGTATGGAGAACTCTAAACCGGTAAGTACACCTATGACTACAACTAATAAATTATCACTAAGGGATGCATCAACACCTGTTAATCCAACTAGGTACAAGTCTATGATAGGAGGTTTACTGTATTTGACACAAACAAGATCTGATATTATGAATGCAGTATGTATTGTTTCAATATTTCAGAGTAATCCTAAATAAAATCATGAATTGACAGTAAAAAGGATTTTTTGGTACTTACAAGGCACTACAAATCTTAGCTTATGGCATCCTAGAGTTGAAAACTTTGAATTATGTGCATACACAGATGCAAATTGGGCAGGAGATGTAGATGACAGAAAAAACACTACCAGTGGAGCATTTTTTCTTGGTAGCAGATTGATTACTTGGTTGAGTAAGAAACAAAGTTGTAAATCTTTATCAACAGCAGAATCAAAATATTTTGCAGTAGCAACTAATTGCACACAGGTATTATGGCTTAAGAAAATGTTGAAAGATATAAAGGTAAAATGCAAGGAACCTATAACTATCTATTGTGATAATACAACAACAATTGATATATCTAAGAATCTGGTACTACATTCTAAACTAAACATGTTTCTATCAAATTGACTTTTCTAAAAGAAAATGTTGAAGGAAAAGAAGTGAAATTGGTTTATGTGAATACTAAAGAGCAGATTGGAGATATTTTCACTAAGCCCTTGCTTAAGGAGACTTTTGAATATTTCAAAGATCAACTTGGGGTTATACCCTCACTGATAGAGACTTAGACAGTTGATGTTTGTCATCAACCGATACAATTAACAGAGAAATATTTTATTCCAGCTTTGATGAGAAGAACTACTACTTAGGGGGAGTAGTTGATATTTTGTAATGAGTTGGTATTTTGTATTTGAACCTGGCTTTTGTATTGCTTTGGCATTTGATGTCAAAGGGGGAGATATTGATATGGAAAAACACATGGAAAATACATTTTATTCCTAGGGGGAGAGACTTTATCCCTTGGGGAGAGATTATTACTTTTGGGAGAGATATTATGTATTTTGATTTTTGGTTATGATCTCTTTGGGAGATTGTTGGTTTTTAATTTTTGGCATTTCTATTTTGGCACTTTGATGGTTTTTCCATCTTGTGTTGCCATCAATGCCAAAGGGGGAGATTGTTGGTATTTTGGATATGTTGATATGTTTTTGTCATTGATGTCAACACTTATCAACATTGGCCAAACCGGTTATGTTCACCGGCATGCAAGTGACTTATTCACAGTCATCGGTATTTGGTTCACCGATAAGTTATATTGTTCACCGGCACTTGGAATCAATTGGAGACTACTTGTTTATGTTGAAAACATCATTTGGACACTTTTTTTTGGTGATTTGTTCATTGGCTTATTCGAGTTTGCATATTTGTTGTTACCAGAAAATAGGTCCAGGATATGCACCGACAGGTATATCTATTCTAGATCACCACGACATGTTATGGAGATGATTTGTTATTATTGTAAATGCATTGAGCTGACATCATACATCAGATGTTGATTTATTTATAATTGATTTTATTGTAATATCTTTTAGTGAGCCGACCTACTCAATTGGTTTTAGGTTATGGTATAAATGTAAGATCTCATTTGTGAGATTAATATATATGCAAGGAAAGAGATTGTAATTCGGTATATGCACAAAAGAAGTAGATGTATACACGCAGACATCATTTGAAGGTTGAAGAAAGGATTTTGTAAAGGCAATTAGAGCTAAACCGGTACTGAATCTAGCATATGGAGATGCTATTTTAAGTAGTACATTATCATTAGATTTAATCATCCAATTGTAGTCAGTGTGACTCTCATTTTGTGATTAAGCAGTGAGCTCTAGGCACTTGGCCTTTCTGCATGTGCAGACCCCCTATTGTACACACATACTATCTGCATTAGTATCATCTAATTGTGGGTAAGGTTTCCCACCCTTTTTTTTCCCCTTATAGGGTTTCCACGTAAAAATATTGGTGTTATGTGTTGTGGATGTTATTGTCTTTCTATTTCATACATTAATCTTTACTGGTACTGCTATAAACTATTAAGAATGTCTACTGGCATAAAGTTTGGTTTACTGGTATTAAGCATTAAGTTTTGGTTAAGTTAATTTTGGTTTGAATTTATTTGACAATTGATTCACCCCCCCTCTCAGTTGTCTCTGAGACCTAACACTCAAATGGCTTTTCAAAGAAGATAGTGAAAACAAAGAAATAAGACATTGTGAGATTTCTTCGACACAATATGGTCTAGGATATAAAATGATTCAACGCATGGGATATTCAAGTACTAGTCCTCTGGGCAAAAATCAAGAAGGCATTATTGAACCTATTCATCTATAAACTAAGTCTACAAATAATAAAGCTAGACTAGGATACAATCTAGGAAAGGCATTAAACCAGAAACATACTTCCCATCATCAGTCTAAGTGGAGGAAAAAGATACTACCTTCAACATCACATGAAGTAAACACTCAATAGACTCAAGAAGAGTATGAAAAATAACAAGAAGAACTAGTAATCAAGAGAGAGGAAACAATCGGTACTCAAGTTCCAATGGTATTAGCTATGACACTACAAGGAGTAGAAATCCCAAAGGATATGAGAGAAGAGGTAGAAAGAATCAAAGAATTATTTGCACCACTAAAAATTCTAGTCACATATACTAGTAGACAACAAGTAGATGATTCAGAAATTGACTCAAATGAGTATGAATGGTGTCCAGGTCATCTCTCAGATACATCTAGTACAGAAACTCCAAAAGAGTCCAATGATATCACAGATGACACACAAGAGCTGATACACTTAAAACTACAAATGTAGATAGAAGAAATCAGACTAAAAAGACAAGAAGACTATGAACAAATGCTGAAAGAAAGTAGAACACAAGAAAATGCTTAACCTACTATATCTTCCTCTAATAGGACTGAACAAATCAAGTATGGAACTACACAAGAAGAATTGGAAGCTACAGAAGCAGAACCAGTCATTTGTCCAGAAGAAGCTAAATGGAATAGACGACAGAGATTCACAAAACCATCAAGGTTATGTCAACAGGTATGTCAAATACAAGTGATAAATGAATCAAATCATGAAGGAACTTGTAGCATCAAAGATCTAGGTGTTGACACTATACATACATTCACTCAATCACTTAAAGAAGAGTCAGAAACTTCCTCTTATGAAGCTGATGACTCCGATAACAGTCCTATTTATGACAATACCTATTCAGCATCAAACTCTAACTCCTCTGTCACAAATGTCAGGAATTTGTCTACTGATCTTGTTACTATCGAACGAATATATGTAGTCCAGTCTGGTGTAAAAAATAGTGCTATGAGTAGGTCTATTGGATTTGGTCAACTAAATATTAACGTTCACTTCAATGATCATGTTGTAAGTATTCCTGGTCTCGAGACATTTACGCAAGGTAGTCTTCTAGAAATCAACTTGTCGGTCCAAAGTTATGATGATAATACCGTGAACTCCCTTGAACCTATTCAAATTTTATCCTTGGTACATCCTGAACTAATTGACTGTAGTATCCAAAACCAACCTATGAGTGTACCTATCTTTGCCAATGACTACATGTTAGCCTACTACCTTAATGCAGTTGAACCAATGGACTCTTCCACCAGCAAACACAATGAGAACATGATGCAAATAGATATCAAGTATCTTAGTCGCAAAAATCAAAAAAAGAAAAAGAAAAGATCTAATGATGAAAACCACATTGTGGGGGTGTCAGAATCAAAAATAGAAAAAATAAAGGACATACCTAAGGGTGAAAACCTCTATGAGGCACTTGAAGGTGAGATACTTGATATACTACCAAGTCACTTCCAGGAAAGGTCTTCTATATTGATTGAACCAACTCAACGAATAAATATTGGGAGTCAAGAGACACTACATATCATTCACTTAGCTCAATCATTATCAGTAGAAGAGTTAAAATATTTCAGCAATCTCTTTTCAAAAAATAAGATCAACTTTGCATGGACATACTCTGATATGCCAGGCCTAGATCCTGATCAAATCATGCACCATCTTTCTATTACACCAAGAGTTAAACCAGTCAAGCAAAAACTCCATAAGATGCACCCTCATGTGGCACTGATAGTCAAGGCTGAGCTAGAAAAATTGCTAAAAGCTAGATTTATCAGAGCTATAGACTATGCAAAATGGATTTCAAACATAGTACCTGTATTAAAGGCAGACAAATCTATTAAGGTTTGCACAGATTTTAGGGATCTCAACAAAGCATGTCTGAAAGATGATTTTCCATTGCCTAACATTGATATGATAGTAGACATGACTGCTGGATATGAGATGTACTCATTAATGGATAGATTCTCTGATTATAATCATATCAAAATAGCTCCTGGAGATCAAGAAAAAACAACTTTCACCTATGCATGGGGAACCTTTTGTTGGAACGTCATGCCATTTGAGCTAAAGAATGCGGGAGCAACTTACTAAAGAGTAGTAGCTACTATCTTTCATGATATGATGCATAAGAACATGGAAGATTATGTTGATGACACTTTAGTAAAGACTATGAAGAGATCCACACATATTCAAGAGCTAGGCCTCATACTAGATAGAATGAAAAAATTCAAGCTCCAGCTAAATCCTAAAAAATGTGCATTCGGAGTGACATTTGGGAAATTACTTGGTTACATTATTTCAAAGAAAGGAATTGAGGTTGATCCTGAGAAGGTCCAAGCTATAATGGAAATGACACCTCCAAATAATATTAGTCAAATGAGAAGTTTACAAGGACGTCTCCAGTCAATCAAACGCTTTATTTCTTAGCTAGCAGATAAAGCTCAACCCTTCACAAAAGTATTAAGGAAAGGAGTAACATACAACTGGGATCAAGAATGTGAACAACACCTTCAACAAATGAAAGAATACATGTCTAATCCACCAATATTGATGCCACCAATTCAAGGTAAACCATTGATTCTATACATATCAGCTACTGATTCATCACTGGGGGAACTTTTGACACAATAGGGTGAAAATAAAAAAGAGAGCTATATATTATATCAGTAGAACCTTGGTGTCTTATGAAATCAACTATACTATAATAGAAAAAGCATGTTTGGCATTAGTCTTTGCATCACAAAAATTGAGACACTGCATGTTAGCACATTCTATCAAGCTAGTAGCTAAGATTGATCTACTCAAATATCTTCTCAGCAAAGAAACACTTACCGGAAGATTGGCTAAATGGGTCATGGTTCTTATAGTTTTTGATATTAAATATGTAGAACACAAGGCCATCAAAGGACAGGTAATTGGAGATCAACTTGTTGATGCTCCACTTGAAGACACTCAACCTTTGCATATAGAGTTTCCATATGAATATATCATGCACCTTACTCAATAATCATGTAAGATGTTCTTTGATGGGTCTTTCACTCTACATGGTTCCGGTGTTGGAATACTTTTTATTACTCCTCAAAAATATTCAATCTCGAAGGCTTACAAGATTCTCTTCCCTTGCACAAACAAAATTGCAAAGTATGAAGCTTTGGCAAACGAGATCAAGTTGGCTATTAAATGGAAGGTTCTGGAATTACACATCTATGGAGATTCTTAGCTAATCATCAACCAACTTAGTGATACATATCAGACTCGAGATGAGAAATTTATGCCTTATAAGAGAATGGTGGATGGTCTCAAGAAATATTTTACTTTTGTATCATTCTAGCAGATTCTCAGATCTGCAAATAGAGTAGCAGATGCTATGGCCATCTTGGCATCTATACCAGAGTTACAAGAATCTAGTTCTCACTTTGAATTCCTAGTGGAAGAGTTACCTTACCCTGCCTATGATTCTCCTGAGTCCCAGATGGTCTGTTCTATTTTTTGACACATCTCATCTTGCTACAACCACATCTACTCTTATCTACGAGACCAAAATGTCCCAGAAAAACTTACTCGTAATGAGAAAAGAAACCTTATCTGAAATGCTTCACGGTATGTCATCATCGCTAAAGATCTATTTCGGTGAGGTTTGGATAATACATTGCTTAGGTGTCTAGAAATTGAAGAGTCCCAATGCGCATTATCTGAAGTCCATGAAGGTATTTGTGGATTTCATTCGAATGGTCTAACTTTAGCTCGGAAACTACTAAGGGTTGGCTACTACTGGCCAGACATGGAGAGAGATGTTATAAAGTTTTCTAAAACTTGTGAGAAATGTCAGCTACATGGGAATCTCATACATGTTCCAGCAAGGGATCTTATACCCTTCATTATACATTGGCCTTTTCAACAATGGGCATTTGATCTCATTAGCCAAATATATCCTGCATCATCTAACAGACACAAGTTTATCATAATTGCCACTGAGTACTTCACTAAGTGGGTAGAAGTGGTTCCACTCATCAAAGCAACTGGTATACAAGTAGCTCTGTTCATCCTTAACTATATCATCTACAGGTATGGGATACCTTCATCCATTGTGACTAACAATGGGGGACAGTTCAAGAACAAAGATTTGGATGAGCTCTATGAAAAATTCAAAATCAAATAGCACTAGTCATCCATATATTACCCTCAAGGTAATGGACAAGCTAAAACATCTAACAAAAATTTGTTGGCTATCTTACACAGAACAACAAATAAATATGGAAGGGATTGGCATCTGCAGCTCAATCCGGCATTATGGGCTTATAGAACAAGTATTAGAACACCTACTCAGGCTACACCCTTTTCATTGGTGTATGGATCTGAAGCAGTTTTACCTATTCAGGTGGAAATACCACCTCTAAGAGTTTCCTTGCAAGGTCTCGTTACTGATGAAGACTACAAAATATCTAGATTACAAGAACTTGAGTTTCTAGATGAACGTCGGCAAGTGGTGTTTGATCATTTGAGAGTGTATCAAAAGAGAATGTCTAAAGGATATAACAAGAAGGTCCGACAATGAGAATTTTAGGTTGGTGACCTTGTTCTGAGAGAAAATCCTAAAAATCAATAGTTTCAAGACAACAAAGGGAAGTTTGAACCCAACTAGCTGGGTCCCTACATCATTACTGCAATATTTGGTTTTGGTATCTATCAGCTCTCAACATCAGAAGGAGAAAAACTCTCTGAACTGATCAACACCATCCACTTGAAGAAATTTTTCACTTAGTATTTTCTACTTCAGCAACCTGTACAGCTAAAAAGTCCTAAAAAAAATCCTAAAAATCCTAAAATATCCTAAAAAAAAAAGAGAAAAAAAAGAATCTTTGCCAAGCAAGTGAAAACGTGGCAAACAGGTGCCTCTTGTACTCAAGCACTCTATCTATCAGTGCAACATTGGCATTTCTCGCTTTCCTACATCTTTAATTTCTCTTGTACATATCTTTTAGTCACTTTTGTGATATCCTGGTTCTTTTACAATCCTCATGGCTTGAAGCTGATCAATGTCCTAGTCTTAGGGTAATCGATTGATCATCCTACATGTCCTAAGCACTATCAACTAGGTTATCTTTCTGTTGGTGATACCCGATCATCCAATCTAAGTCAGTCACTTGTCTCCTAACTACTAAAGAATTTTATCACTAAGTAAACAAGCAAAACAACATTATTGAAAATAATCACTAAATAGTTTGAGATATATATGAAATTCTATTTGTGTGTTGTCTTTTATATTGTTTTTTGATTATTATCCCTCTGAGTAACTCAAGGAAGTCTATCTTGATTAGGAGGAGCAAGGATTGGGGGCATAATATTTTCTTTTTTTTTCTGCTTGTAGGAATGATTTCGATGATCTGGAAACATCTAACCAGTTGGGTGTCTGTGATAAGTGCCTTCACATCAAGGTGAAATCGCCACACATACCTCGACTCCACTTATTTGTATGCTACTAGGAGGTTGACATCATTTCTTTGTTTATTTTGAGGGAATTTCTTTAAATGTGCAATCTCGATGCATGCGTAATCTATCCAAGGATATGAACAAAAAAAGGGTCATTGCGGACAACATAATTAATATTGCACATGAAAAGAAAGGAACTCTATTCTACCTGCTATGTTTGTAAACACTCAGTGATGAAAATTAAGCATTTCAAATCTAGTGACTAGTTTTAAATTGCATTCATTTTGCATTTTGTGCATTTTGAGTGATTTCTGCATGATAACAATGATCTCTTTATCTTCTGAATGAGAGTTTGAAGTATCATCATTTCTAAGCTAAGTGGTCTCTTTTTCATCATTTCTCCGATCGAGTACTTGTGTATTGAGATGTTAGCTGCATACATAAGCATCTTATATACATCCATACATTTCATTATACACATTCATTTGCATTCACATTATTGCATAGAAAAATGAAAAAAATTGCATTACTAGTTACTCTTTTTTATCATTTATTTGCATATGAAAAGAAACAAAAAGTAAACATCCATATTCATTTGCATTACATACATCCATACTAAAAAAATATGCATACATATAGAATAAGGCATATAGAAAAACATATCATAATAAATCAACACAAGTACGATGAAATCAAATCAAGATCTTGTATATATCATCATAAATATCTCTAAGTACAAATAAAAGTCTCAGGGTATAAATGATATCAACTATCATGTACAATCTCCCATCAGAGTAAGAATCATATGGGCTACAAAAAATGGGGTATATAACAAAATCTAAGAGCTATAAAATCTAGCTCTCTGCCTCTCCCTCATTGCCAAGTGGTGGAGGAGGTGGAGCCTACTGACTAGCATCCTGCCTAGGTGACCGAGCTCCCTCAGATCGTGCCATATACTGAGAATATGGGACAAGCTACTGCACTACAAGAACTGCTACACTATAAGCTACACCATAATAAGCTGATCAGCTCATCTTATGCAAAAGCTCCCACTAAAGAGTGTCTTGCTCTGCCCTGACCTCAGCCAGCTGTCAGTCTTGATCTGCTCTAAGCTCCACTAGCTATTGGTCCCACTCTGCTATGTCTAAGCCACTATCAACTGTGACTATAGACCTGCTACTCTCGCCCTCATAGACCATGCTACATCAACTTCCCCATGCTTCCTCATAGGCTCTCTGCCTCCATCTCCACCCTACTCATCCCTCCTCTGTTGCACCTATCTAGGAGCTTCTCTACCCTCCTCTCCTCCACCCTCCACTGCCCTACCACCACTAGCCCCCACACCAATAGGTCCAAGAGATCCACCCTCTCCTCTCTACCTCTATCTCCCCCAGCTGGTACCCTGTTGTTGCTCACACTAGGATCACCACCTGCCCGCCTAGGAGCCTCTACTCTCCATCCCTGTCCCCATCCCTATGCCTATACTTGTGCCTCTGCAGGGGCCTCATCCTCAACCTCCTCTATAAGAGGTGCATGCTCAGTTGGATCCATAAATATAGGAAAGGGATGACTCTGAAACCAATCCTTGTACTGGGGCAATACCCCCACATCTACAATATCCTCTAGATAGTCCCATCGAAGTCACTGCAATCTAACAAGCCCTTGCATGCTCAACATGTATGACAACCTAGGAGCCCATCCTTGTCTCTCCTCCTCCCCATAATGGGCATATGTTGTCAACTCCTATGAAATCCCTTGAGGTCTACCATACTACCTCATCACCTGAGATACAATGAATTTCTCAATGACTGTCACTGACCTGCCGATAAGAGGACAAGTCATGAACATGTCATGTCGCACAACTCTCCAGTCATCCCACAGCTCAAGACCCATGTACGGTCTCCATACAATAATGATCAAATCATCAAGTTGTCATCACCAATACTCTGTCTTGCCTAGATGGGGCTGAATAACGTATCCAAAATATATATAAATGATTAGCTGGTGTGGATCTCTGGCATCATCCATAATAGGTCTACAAAGTGGGATATGCTCCCAGGCCCAAACTTGCAAAACTAAGATGCCAGTTTCCATGTTCTTCCCCTCCCGGTATACAATCTCAAGCATCTCACAATACATGTGGGCTAATAGACAAGAACCCCACCCTAATCTCTTAGGATGATCCAAAATTCTCTCCAGCATCCTGGCCCAACCACACAGAAATCCCTATTGTGCCCTGTTCGGCATGATGAAACATCAAATGAAACCAGCTAATTCACATGCCAAGGGAAACTGCTTGCTATACCTGGCCATCATCACATCCTATGTCACAACCCACTCAAGAATGTCCTCATCATGAAATATGCATATAAAGGCTAATATACCAAGACACTGAGTAGAATCATAATCGACCTTATCCCCAGCAAATAGAATCCTCAATATCCTGTAAACATCCTCTGGAGTGATGGTCATCTCCCCAACTGGTAAATGGATGGTGTTGTGCTCAAAATGAAATCTCTCAACCAGTGTAGTAAGCATCCCATGATTCATGCAGATGTCCGGTATCTATAAAAAGTGGGTAAAGCCGCATAAATCAATGTGTTCTCTATCTATATCAGATAACTCATGAACTAGCCTCATCGTCAGAGGATAGACACACCAAAAAAGGACATGTGGCAATGGAACCTGCAAGAATCAAACAATAGATCATCATAAAGTCATCCAAACTATGCTACGTAACAAATTAAATATCATGCAAAATCCAAATACATCAATTGCAAAATCAAATTTTCATGTTTGAACACTTAAAAATGCTCATTGTTTTTCATACGACATTTCACAGTCTGAGCAGAAACTCGTATGAGTCAGGAATAGAAAAAACATGACAAAAGACTCCCATATGACAAAACACATACACTCGCATGATAAAATGGTCTATCAAGCAAACACTCGTACGATATGTGGGGAGGTCCTAGACGATAAAATTAATGGCATAAAATGATGAAACACTAAAACATAGTTTGTGGTACGAGACATAGTATGGTCTCACACGAAAAAAATGACACAGACTAGTTTTTAACGACATGAAATGCAAAAAATTCAACAAAAAATCAAAATTGATGAAATGCAAAGGTTTAAAATTGATTACTTACCACTGGCTTGTAGTTCCATGGCTGATTATAACATCTCCGGTGCTCGAATCAATGCTCCTAGATCGAAATGACCATTTTTCTTCGTAGAGGGCTTTTCAAATTTCAAACTTGAAGACGTTAAAATGAATTAAAAAGGGCATCGTAGCTTCATCACTTCATATCGAGTTGAGATCTTTTGATTATCTGAATCAAATCAATCACTAAGGGGCATATTAGTTTCATCGCTTCAATTCAAGTTGATATTGCCTTCATCTGAATTACTCTCTTAATGTTAATCAATTTTATTGATTTTCATCAAGCTAATTATTTGTTTAAACTCAATCAAAAGTTTAAAGAGTATCTTTGATCACATGCTCAATCTAAGAAGGTGTTCAGTTTCATCGCATCAAATCAAGCTAGATAGTTTATCCTTGCTCATCGTATCTTGATCCATCAAGTTCAAGATTAATTTTATCTTCACTCACTGTGTCTAGTACAATCAAGTTCTAGATCAGTAAGATCTGCTTCTTGATCAATCAAGTTCAAGTTCAGTATCTTTGCTCTTTATCGGTCCTAGTTCAATCAAGTTCGAGATCGGTATCGCTTTAATCAACTTTTTTCAGTTTCATCACTTCAAAATAATCTAAACACCTCACTCTTTATCTGGTTCATGATCAATCAAGTTCAGAACTGGTATCTCCTATGATGGACTTCAAAAGCACTGAGAGGAGGGGGGTGAATCAGTGACACCAAAACAAACACAACTTCAAACACTAACTGGTAGATGAACTTAACCAAGCATTTAAACAAAATACATGTTATCCAAAATGAAATAAAAACATCCACATAAAGTAGAACATCCATCATAACACAAGTATTTATACTTGGAAAACGCAAATAGGTAAAAACTACGGTGAGATGGAACTCACAAGTTAACTATCTACAGTAATAGATAACTGGTCGGTTAAGGTCTCACAAAGTGCGCTAGTAGGAGCAAATCTTGTTAGAGATCCCAAGCTTGAGTAGAAGCTTATACCCTATTAAGAGTACTACCCTGTTAGGAGTAACCTCATTGGAGGATTTGAGAATCCAAATGAATGGATCACCTTGTTAGAGCTTACCCGGTTAGGGGATTTGATTCTATTGTAATGATTAGAAAACAACAAGAATGGTTTGATCTGTTTTAAGTAGCACAATACTTGCTTGATTAGATCATTCTAAGTACATTCAACACTTCTCTTCATCTTAACACTTATCGTTCTTCAACAAAAGCTTTCACTCTTTATGAATATCAACATACGTATAATCTCCTCTTCTATATCAGTTATCAATTTCAAATGATTCACTAAGATGTCTTTAAATAGACATTCAAATCTTATGTCAGCCATAGGAAATCAAAACACAATTTCCTAGGTGCAGTGTATCTAGACAAGTAGACATAACTCATCACAAAAATGACCGCCAAAAAAATGGTGCTAGTAACTCATCACAAAATCAGATACCGGTTAGAATAGTTAATACCAATTGGAACAAAACATGTGAATCGTTGTCTTAGAATCTTTCGCTTGATCTCCATCTTCATCTTCATCTTCTTTTTTATGCCGACTTAATATAACCATAGGTTATCTCTTATGCACATACTGGTTGACACAGAGTACCAATTAGAGATAGACCTTAAACATACCAGTTAATAGTATAAACCAATTGAAGTTACATCGGTAGTCAATGTAATCATATGTGTGTGTGAGAGTGTTTCATCAATGACAACAAGTGATGAATACATTACAATCATCATCAAGCCAACAATCTCCCCCTTTGGCATTGATGACAACACTTGGAAAATTTTAGAGTAATGCAATACCGCTAAGTGTGCATACACAACATTTTTACACATATACTCATACTCTCTTTTGATGCAATACAATACTCCCCCTTAATGCATGCATAAATACAAAATTTTCAAAGACACACATACATATTATTACTCCCCCTTTGACAACAATGCCAAAATGATAAAGTAAAATATATACATATATATAAAAAATCTATATCAAAGTGTTCAGCATATATTACAACTTAAAAAAAGTTTCATGCATTGGCTAATCTCATAAAAATATCATTGAAATTCTGCTTCATTTGGGATAAAGCATTTTCCCATGATTCCAGTATGTTATCAGTATACTCAAATATAGACACCAATTGGGAATGGAATTCTTCCATTGAGTCTAGCGTGCAGGTTTCAGGAGTAGCAAGAATAGCTTCTTCATTGGAGTAGGCTCTCTAAAGAATGTCAACCTGTGAGGTGAGCTGACTCTTGCGCTCTCTTAGAGATCGGAATCTCTTAGCCTTCTCATTATCATTCCTATTTAGTCTATCATGCAAATCATCTACAGACTGGTTGAAGGCATGAATGGAGTCCTAGAGTGGTACATATGCCTTGCATAACCTTTCCATTTCCTTCTTGGTTTCAAATTGACTCTTAGAAATGTCAAAGTAAAATAAAGTAACATTGGAGGTAGAGGAAAGATACTTCCCTCCAGATTCAATAGCTTTTTTCAACAGACTTCCATTATTAGATAAATCCATTTTGCCACTTTCAATGTTCTTAGCTAATTTATCTCCATATTTCTTCTTGTGGCTCTTCTTAGCAGACATTTGAGCAGCATCTTCAAGTGATTTGATTTGATCAGATGCATTTGCAACTAACTGACCAAGTTTTCTAATGGGTGTAGGAAGATGTGCAACAGTTGTTTCCAGTAGTAAACTGACAAAATTTCTACTGCATTCGGGATTGTCTCTACTTCAATCCTTTGCTCTTTTAGTCTGTTCTTGTGTGCTTGAGATTGCATAACATTAGCAATCTTCATCATTTTTGATGCGCCCAAAGTTTTCATGTCAATGGGTCCTGAGATACTTAAAGAAACATCATCATCATCATCTTCAAGTAGTTTCTGCTTCGTCGGTTCAGGGGGTACACTTTTAATGATAGCTCATTTTGTTTTCTTCTCTATTGTATCTTCAGTTAATTGAGTGACAACTTCCTCAGTAGACTCCTTTTGAGTAGTTTCAATGACTAGTGGAGACTGGGGTTTCTCCAATTGTTTTGTTGCCAATTCATTTTCCACTGTTAGTTGAATACCCGATTGTTCAACTAGTGTAACTACACTTCAGTGATTGTAGGAGGATCCATATCTAGTGTAGTAATATCTCCAGATAGATCTATTGTGTCCTGAACATCTTCATCAACAAGAATAATGGAATCATCCTTCTTCTTGATTGGATAGACTACGTCATCTTGAACAATTTCCTCTTCATCCATTTCCGGTCGAGGAACATCATCTATAGTATCATCCTTATTGCTAGAGTGGACTACTTCTTCCCTCTTTTTGATTACACAAGCTAGTTGATGTGTCTTAGACTCAACAACTGACCTTTTTGCATTAAGAAGCTTTAATCTTCTCACTTTAAAATCAAAATATACTTTGTATTGCTCAACTAAAGCACTAATTCCATCCAATGATAAATTGGGAAAATATTGCACAAATATTTCATCAATAATCTTCTTTTCCAATTGAATTTCTTCCTCCCATTTATCTATCAGAGTATTATACAAAGAGATTGAAATATCTTTTTCCAAGTCATGCGAAAATCTATTACGATGACCCAAATAAGTTATTACCTGTTGGATTACTTGCTTCTACTCATCTTCAGTAAAAAAATCAAAATATTCTTTGACATTGTCAAACCTATGTCTTCCTAATGTCTTCATTTTCCTCTCAAAAACTGTGTCAAGTTTGTAGGTAGCAATATCTATAGGTGTAGTTTCCTTTGGCACTACCTTTGCCTTCTTGGGTGTTCTACCGATTGATTTTTCCTTCTTTGGTTCTTCTTCAAAATTTGTACCCTCAAACTTTGGTTGCAAAATCAATTTCTGATTTCTCTTCTTTGGTGCACTATCCTTCTTTACATATACTTTAGGTGTTGGTTCCTTCTTGGTTAGGACACTCTGAGTCACCCTTGTGGTCTTTTTCATAGGAGATTTTTCATCAAACTTCTTTTTCTTTCCTTTCACTTTAGCTACAGGTGCAGTATTGGTTTTAGTTGGTGCAACTTGGACTGCCACAATGTCCAATTTTGCCTTCTTTTTATCTTTAGGCGATGCTAACAGGGTATTATCATAGCTGACCAGTAAATAATGATTAACCTCATAGCTCATATCTTCCATCTCTTCCTCTCTAGGTTCAATTTATTGCATCAAGCAAAAGTTAGTGGTAACCGTGAAGATTATGTCTTTTGCAAAGTGTTTTACCACATCTTCAGGTAACCTCATTCTCATTCTCATCTTTTTTTGAAATTCATTAAAATACTTGTTCATGGTAGCTGAAAAAGTATTCTTCACAACCTTAATGTTGTTCTTGATCTTTGCATTGACCGGTTGTTCTTTGGACCATTCAATATCTCCAATACTCGGCAGGAAGTTCTAAAAATAGAAAAATAACCCGGCTAATAGCTGACCATATTTGAACTTTTGTGTGTTGTCCTTCTTAATGGATTTCAAATTTTGAAATAATTGCTCTCTGATGGCTTCATAAATATCATAATCTGCATTATCAACAATCATTCTATGTGTTGTGTGAATTGCTATAGATGGAACACTGTTAAGTATACTGGAGTAGAATACCTGGTAGCCTGTCACCATTGCTGCAAGTTTCACCGTAGGGTCTCTAATATTGTTGATAGAAAAAGCACGCTTATCAGATATAGAACCGGTTAACTTGAAGACAATATCCTTTGAAATTCTTCTTAACAGAGGAATTTCACCGGTTGAGCAATAACCCGCTACATCCCTAATAGCTTCCTTGGTTATTGTATGGGTCCTTTCCAAATACATATTCTCTCCATGGACTTGACTCAAGATGATCCTGATGTGTTCTTCCTCAAAATCTTTAAGAAAATATGAGGCATTATGAAACCCTTTTTCAAAAACCCTAGCATATTTGGTTTCAATCTTTTCACTCTTATCATAGAGTGATTTCAGCTGAGTATAGATGTGTAGAGTTCCTAAGTCTTCTATCTTGTAATCTATATAGCTGGATAAGTCACCTTTGACCACAACACCACTCGGGACTGCGACAATGCATTATAAGACATATTTTTATCTGCCTTTAGAGCTTCACCAGGCTCAGCAGTGAGCATCAACCTTTCTACAAACTTAGAAGTAGATGTCATTCTAGATAAACAAGTTTCAAAGCAATTATACAAAGAAATACCTTATATCTTGCACGTCACTCTGTTTCCCAGTTGAAATGTTCAAAGGCACACCCGTTCGCCTCTCTGTAACTTTCGATTCAACTTGATTTTTCTAAACACAAAACAATTCTCCAATTGACAACAAGAAAATCTTGTTCTGCTCTGCAATCACTTCAAATTTATTTTTTGAAAGAGTTAGGGTAAAAATGATAAATTAAAGCTTGTTTTTATCCTCTTTACCAGCTGTAATAAATGCTCGCACTTTAGGTTACAAACCCTAATTTTACCGCTTAAGTGAAATACCAGTTGATAACACGCCAACAAAAAGTCACCAAAAATTTATAATTCAAAAATTCTTTCCCGCTCATTTTACAAGGGGTCCGGAGTTTTTTTACCATTCAGCTCCCCTTAGCTATGTTAGATAGGCTTAAGTCACCGGTGTTGGATTCTCTTCACTGGGTGAAGGAACAATTTCTTCTCCAGGCAAGTCATCGCCTTTCTTTTTCCAAATCTGAATCATATCTTCTCTGGTTTCCTCAATATCAACTTTCTGCGTGCCTTTCTGATCCTTAAAGGAGTTGATCGGTTTACCATTTCTTGATCTACAAAACTTTGCTAAGTGCCCCGGTTTGTTGGAGTGATAGCAGACCATACCAGATGATCTCCAAGGTCCTGCATTTCCTCTTCTTGTTCTTCTTTTGCAGTTCATAGCCACATCACCAAAGTTATTACAAAAGGTGCAAACAACATTTGTTACCTTTTCCATTTCGAATAGACTAAACTAGTTGCCATAGGATCCTTGCCAGTTTCGGTTTACCCAGTTATCAAAATTCCTTATCCGGTCACCATTTGGTCTAGGATGCATGTGTGGTACAAGATAGTTTGATCCATATTTGTACTCAATATGTCTATGCCCATACATTCCACAAGTGTAGCAATGACCTTCAAACTTTCTAGACACATACCTAACATTAGTATTGTAATTTGCAATTCTGTTAGGTTTGTCTCTACAAACATTTGTAGTATGACCAGGCTTATGACAAACAAAGCAGATAGGTTTAAAAACCTTATTACCGGTAGTCTTATTGACTTTAGGAGTAGTTTTGTTCTTTGTACTGGAGGATTCACCTTTATCAGTTGTATGAAAACCAAGTCCAGAGATATCACCCTTCATTCTCTGTGATTGAATTTGTTCTTCCAGCATGGTAGAGCTTTTGACAAACTTCTCCAATTTCTCATTGGCTTCAGTAAGCTTTTTGACAAGATCCTCATTATGCTTAGATAGGTTCTCTTTCAGAGATGATGCCAACTCAAGGTCTAGCTTTAGGTTCTCCTTTTCTTCTGTTTCAGCAATCAAGTCCTCATGCATAGTGTCTTTTTCTCATTTGATCCTTATGATATCTTGATCTCTTACCTTGATAAGATCTTCAGCATCTTTTCTGACTTCCAGTTCCTAACTCATGCAGATAGTGAGACCTTCTAGCTCTCTTCTTAGATTCAGTTTTTCACCGTTCACCTTTTCAACTTCATCAGCTAAAGTTTCAATAGTGGCTTCATTTAAAGAGCTATTATCAGATATTTCTAACAGTTTTTCAGACAGCTCTCTCCTTTTGACTTGAGAAACTTTCAGTTTGCCCCTAAGGGATTCAATTTCATTTCTGCTAGCTTCTAGCTCTCTAACCGTCTCGAAGTAGCTTTTATCTCCCATGATAGTTTCAAGACTCCCTTCTAAGCAGTTAGGCTTCAAAGAAGTTAGGCTCTGATACTAATTGATGGACTTGAAAAGCACTAAGAGGGGAGGGGTGAATCAGTGACACCAAAACAAACACAACTTCAAACACTAACCGGTAGATGAACTTAAACAAGAATTTAAACAAAATACATGCTATCAAAAATGAAATAACAACATTCACATAAAGTAGAACATCCACCATAACATAAGTGTTTATACATGGAAAATCCAAATAGGTAAAAACCATGGTGAGATGGAACTCACAAGTTAACTATCTACAGTAATAGATAACTGACCGGTTAAGGTCTTACAAAGTGCTCTAGTAGGAGCAAATCTTGTTAGAGATCCCAAGCTTGATTAGAAGCTTATACCCTATTAAGAGTACTACCTTGTTAGGAGTTACCTAGTTAGAGGATTTGAGAATCCAAAATAATGGATCACCTTGTTAGAGGATTTGTACAATGAAGCTTGTTAGAGCTTACCCGGTTAGGGAATTTGACTCTGTTGTAATGATTAGAAAACAACAAGAATGGTTTGATCTGTTTTGAGTAGCACAATACTTGCTTGATCAGATCATTCTAAGTACATTCAACACTGCTCTTCATCTTAACACTTATCTCTCTTCAACAAAAGCTTTCACTCTTTATGCATATCAGTATTCACATAATCTCCTCTTCTATATTAGTTATCAGTTTCATATGATTCGCTAAGATGTCTTTAAATAGACATTCAAATCTTATGTCAGCCATAGGAAATCAAAACACAATTTCCTAGGTGCAGTGTATCTAGACAAGTAAACATAACTCATCACAAAAATGACCGCCAAGAAAATGGTGTTGGTAACTCATCACAAAATCATATACCGATTAGAACAGTCAATACTGGTTGGAACAAAACATGTGAACCGTTGTCCTAGAATCTTCCGCTTGATCTCCATCTTCATCTTCATCTTCATTTTGATGTTGACTTAATGTAGCCACAGGTTATTCTCTTATGCACATACCTTTTGACACAGAGTATCGGTTAGAGATAGACCTTAAACATACTGATTAATAGTGTAAACTAATTGAAGTTACATCAGTAGTCAATGTAATCATATGTGTGTGTGAGAGTGTTTCATCAATAACAAGTGATGAATACATTACAATCATCATCAAGCAAACATCCTAGACATCAACTATTCTTTGAACCAACGCATTGCTCGCACATTAATTCAAAGAGGGGAAAATGTAATACCCTAAAATTGGTCATCTAAACCATGGGCCCCTAATCTCGACAGCATCACCAAGGTCCTAACCAAAGGCAATTAAATCAATCTTGAGCACATAATTAATTAGTTCTTCAATCATTAAATGTCACATGGCAAGCGAATTATTCTATATTAATTAAATATTTATTTAATTAATTAAATCATTCCAAGAAAATTATTTTGATCAATTATCCTATTTAATTTATTATATATCCTAGCATATTTAATTAATTAATAAATTTGCCATTAATCATAAAAAAGAATTAATTTATTACAAAAAGAGGAATCAATATGCAAAGCAAGAGTGAAATTGAAAATAAAATAAAAGAATTGAATTGAGAGAGAAATCAAACTTGAGATAATATTTCTTCTAAATTGTGAACTTCAAATCAGAAAAGCTATTAAATTGAATTATTAATCATTCTCTAAAATTGGAACTCAAAGTTTTTGAGAAAAGAAGTCCAGTTGCATTGAAAAGACTATTTTCTTGAATAAATTAAAGAAATTGCATGGAATCACCTATTTTTATCACAAGTGCATGAAATTAATTGAATTATATCTCTAATGCAAGCTTGAACTTATAATATGAATGCATTTCAATCAAGCTATAATTGGAATCTATCTCAAGGTTAACCGAATTTGATCTCTCAAGTTTTTTCAATTATCCTAAATTGTTCTTTTTCTTGAATAATCTCAACCGCTCATTGCTAATTGATCTTGCCCGTTTGTCTCTCTTGTGATTTTCTATAAATTCAGCCTTCATCTCTCATTCAAACACCTTGGATATTTATTGTTATTATGCAGTTTTTGCTCTGGAGTCATTGAAGATATTGTGCTTTCTTTTTGAGATTATTGCATCTTAGTTTAACCTTTTTGCATATTTTAGTTTAATTATGATTGCTTGAACTCATATAGCTTACTATTCATCCATCTAGCATAATATTTCATCCATCTTGCATCTATTTGGCTTAATATCATGCTCATATAGATTAAATCCTTCGTCTTGGTGTAGTCTAGTCACTGGTATTGCTTATATAAATATGAGAGCAAGTCTATACTCACATCTTTTAGAAGGAAATTGGTCGATTTGTTATGGTTTTATTATTCATGCTTATATATGTCTAACCATAAATGTAATGACTTAATTGAAGTGTTGTGTCTTACAACTTTTATATACTTATTCCACTTTTCACACACACTTACATTGAAATAATTGGAAACACACAACTAAAATAGAATTCCCCATATTCCTTATTAAATTTTGAATCACATTACAAGAATTAGATTCTACATTCCCTTCAAAACAAAGCTAGACACAGAGAAAGCACACGATTTTTAAATCTAGAACATAAGGAAAGGAGGAAAAATATAAAACCAACCTCTTCCCTAAGTGATGGAAGAGAACCTTTGGTAGAAGAATCCTGCTCACTCCTTCTATCAATAGCTTCAACCAAAATCCAAAACCAAACTTGCAAACAAAAACACCCAAATTGCCAAAGTGCCAGCAGAGAAAATGAGTGCAGGAGAAGGCAACATGTTTCACGACAAGTATATAAAAGCCAAAGATAAAATAATGAAACCCTAGCCTTCCCATTAGCCAATAAGAATATTTCATTTGAAATATATTTCCCTCTTCACTAAGAAATATAATAAACTAAAATATATATAGATATTTTCATTATCAAAATAATCAAAGCATTATTAAAACATTATGAGATAATAAGTAGGGTAATTATTTATTATTTACCCTTATCATCATTATTATTATTATTATTCCTAATTACTCAAAATATTTCTATTAATAAAATCATCTAAATAATCAACCCATGATAATTAAATAAAAATTAAATTTCAACATTAGATAAATAAAATAAATAAATAAAGGTTAAAATCACCAATAAATAAATAAAATCAATAAAGTGAAATAATTCAATAATTCAATAAATCAAATCACTAAACACATTAATTATTAAATAAAATCTCAATAAAATATTAATTTAAATTCAATCGCGAGAATAATTAAATAATCAAAATTCATTAAATCGTAATAAATTAGAATAGCACTACCAGTAATAAAATCATAAACTATTATTAAATAATTGCTCAATCAAAATAAATCATTTATCACCAATTAAATAAATTACATAATCAATCCATCATTAAAACAATAATTCCCGATTAAATAGATTAAATAATTAATCTATCACTATAGTCAATAAACCGTAATTTAAATAAATTAAATAACTAAATAATCAAACTCACCATGCCACATACTCACAAATCATGATGACCGACTCAACATGGCAAAATTTGCCAAGACTGACGACAAGTACTCAACAACAAACTAGACCTAGAGTGTGGGTCGGGAACTAGTGACACCTTCGAACCACATATTTGCCATTAGGAAGAGACATGCTCAGACTTCTAAATCCAGGGGAGCTCACACCTAGTTGCCCAGGAGGAATGAATGTCTTAGTACCTACAACCCTACAACCACAATAAAGATACATGTGCATATAAATATATATATATATAAATACGTACAAGACAGGAAGGTGGAGGGATAATGCAACAACACATTCTACTTGCAATGAGTGATGTGACATTGATCCCCCACGAAGGCGGTTAAATAATATCCATACAGTGAACATATAAATCATGAAACATTACATCATAAGTAAATCAAACTAGGGTTAGTATATTCATTCCAAAATGAGGCATGATCCATAAAATCTATCAAAGCACATGATAACCAAATGCCACTACTAACCATCTCAAAATCATAACTAGTCATGAGCACAGTCAATAACATCAATAGTATAAGATCATGTAATGTCTTTCATTAAAATCATCAACTGAGAACATAGATGGTCATAATCAATATCCATGCATCACATAAATCAAATCATATCCATCACAAAAATAAAGGTTCAATCAAGTCAATCTAAAATGAAACAAGAGTCTGCTCAAGAGTGGGCACTACAAATACCATAAGAGATAATTTGAGAGTGTGATGGACAATTATGAGATTGAACATGAGGATATTTTTATGAAATTATTTATGCAATCTCTTACTAAAGATGCAAGAGAATGGTATAAAAGCCTACCAAATGCATCAATCAGTTGCTGGTTAGAATTTAGAAGAATGTTTTTTGAACAATATGGATACCACATAGATCCAAAGTTTCCTTATATGAACTTACAAATTTTCAAAAGTTATAATGAATTAGTGACTAGTTTCAACCTGAGGTTTCTGAAATTTCTCAATAATATTCCCCTACACTTGAAATGCATTGATCCAATGTTTTTAATGTTTTACTTTAATACTTTTGAGATAAAGACACGATATGAGTTGATGACAAGGAATCCTCCCACGTTGACAAAAGTCTTCATATCTACATTGAATATTGAAAACAATAGGTGTGCCTCTGGTAAGGTAGGAAGATGGGATGACACAAGGCTTTTACATAACCCTAAGATACAAAACAAGCAACCCAAGGAGGAAGATAAACTTGACAAGGTTATAAATGCTCTAAAAGGCCTTTCAAATAAAGTTGCAAAAGGTGACAGACCTAATTTTCAAAGGAATGATAGGTCAAGATTGCATGATATGCCTTATTAAAAAAATTGGAAGGATGGTAAACCTAAAGGTTATAGACATAAAATAACTTCAACAAAGGCACCCTTAACCCCCTCAAAATACAAGGTAACTACTTGGTAGAAAATGCCCCTTGGTGCGCAACATGTAATTTGCCTCACTCCCGATTACAATGTGTTGTTGTACAAAGCTTGCAAGAAGATGAAGTTGGATATATGGAACAAGAAGAGTACAATGAAGATCAGACCATAAATATGCTTGTAGTAAAACCTTTTAATAGAAATGAAGGTTATAAGTCTTTTTATGATGGATATGAATATAATGTAGACTCGTAGAAGTATAACAAGAATTTATCACAAGAGGTATTCCCAAACTATGAGGAAGGGCATGAAAGAAAAACTACATGAAAAAATAATACCACAATTAATGAAATTGTATTAAGGAGATCACCTAAGGAAGAGATTAAAACCCTCACTATTGCAGCAGTAGCACAAGCTAGGAGCAATTACAACTTAAGAAATAGAATTGTAAATCCAGGATAGGGAAAGCCTGGTGGCCTCTTTATTAAAGAGGGGCAAGATATAACCATAAAATGGTAGGAAAAAATAAGTTTAAGACAAATACAAAACAACTAATATCTAAAGAAAAACAAACAGATGTCAAAGCAATAGCAAAACCCACAAAATTGACAAATCAGAACACTTCTAAGGATGAAATGACAAAAAAATAGAAATGAATATAATTGAGCCAGTAATGAATGCACCTTCATTTGATTTAGCTCATACTATATCATAGATTAAATTTTTGGTTCCATTCCTCGAATACAAAGATAGTACCATGGCATTAATATTTGAAGTTCCCAATAAAGGCCAAAAGGGAACCACACATGGATCTACAAAGATTGAACCTCCAAAGGTCTCAGTGGTGTATCTTGGGAAATCAGTTACTAAATATCCTACACAAATAGGTCCCTTCTTGTAGACCTTATTGATCAATAGTAAGTTGGTAAAAAATTATATGGTTGATTCAGGGGTAGCCATCAATGCAATGCCATTAGGAGCTATGAGGGAGCTTGGCATGTGAGTAGATAACCCATATGTAAAATTCTATGCCATGGATAACAAGTTTGTTCTTGTGATAGGAATCATGAAGGATGTGGAAATTAAAGTTTCTTCTTATCTTGAGGCCTCATATAAGATGAATATCAGAGTTATAGATGTTGCTCCAAACTACAATATGTTACTTTTAAGGAAATGGACTAGACAAGTTTGAGAAAGTGTACAATTAGATTTGTCATACGCTGCAATACCAGTAAATGGAAAAGAAGTTAATATTGAAATAAAACCTAGATCACCGTATATAGTTGAACACATTGATCCAAACCAGATGATATGTTTCTGTGATACTGAGATTGGAAAATTTAGAGTACAAGTTACACAACCAAAATTGTAGAAGAGTGATCCAATCAGCACACATGCACACCAACATGAAATTGATGTTTGGAAGATGTAATTTTATGGATCTTGTAGCAAGGAAGAGAATGGAATAGGGGTGGTGTTCATTTCACCCAATGGAAAAACTTTCAAATGTTCCTTTTTCTTCTCATTTGAATGCACAAATAATGTAGCTAAATATGAAGCCCTTTAGTAAGGATTGAACCTATCTCTCAAGCATGGTATTAATCTTCTTAGTGTTCTTGGAGACTTGAAGTTGATTGTCTCACAAGTGAGGTCCAATTACTCTTCAAAAAACAAAAGGCTCAAGCAATACTAGAATGCAGTATGTGATTCAATTGAAATGTTTGATTCTTTTTCAATTGATTGGGTGGATAGATCCAAAAACATGATTGCAGACTTTCTTCCTAACGTTTCTTTAAAGTAAAATGACCTCACTTTAATTGGTATCTCTAAAATTGAGATCAAAGCTAGACCATCTATTCCTGATAATATATATAATTAGACCATCTATTCCTGATAATATATATATATAATTAGTAGGTATTTGAATATGATGATGATTAAGTTTTTATACTGCATTGACTAGTAGGAATCACAACGAATAGATTTCAATGTCTTTGTTGAAAAGGTTAATGGTAGGGACACTTGTTAGCAACAAGAAGAAAGGAAAAATTAGAGGGGGGTGAATCGGTTTTCATTGAATTAAACAATTTAAGCACAATCTCAGATATGATCAATTGTAGCATAAAGAAAGATAACAACAACACACATACAACCAATATTTTTGATGTGGAAAACCTAGTTAAGAGAAAAACCATGGTGGGAACCTACCCAAAATGAGATGATACTTTGCAATATTATGTGTAAATATTACAATGGGGAATGCACATGCATTCAGGCACACTTCCTAGATCTCATTGCTCAAATTACAATGACCCAGAAGGCTACAACCCTCAGGGAAGGTTCACTACCTTACAAAGATATTTGGACTACAATTCGGCAAAGATGAACTGCAAAAATAGCATCTGCTAATGCCTGATGATAGTTTCAGTTAAGCTCATATGTCTTCCCTTCACCAATCCCTACTCAACACACCACACCAAAATATGAATTCACTCGATCGCACATACACCACTCTCTAATAATGTAGACTCAACAACAACACCTCATTGAACCACCAATTACATAAATATTACACCCATTTATACAAATCATCAACCTTGACTACAAGGTTGGCCAAACCCTTAACACCTAATTACAAAACTACATCGCGTGATACATAAATCAACCACTATACCAATACAATGTCTAAATAACATAGCATGGACCTAAATCAACTCCTCAAATGTGCACTGCCATCAAAAATATCGCCAAGATCAATTGCAACATGTTACACCACCAAAAATACCGCATAACATGAATAATATCACTGGGCCCATAAGATCATCAAGATCATGCACAATGATCAATATGGGCCATCAAAATAAATAGGAAATTATTATGAAACACCAACAAGCACATTAGAATCATCTGCAATAGCTACACCAGCACCACTTATTCAAATCTTCCTCGATCAACATGCTAACACTCAAGAACACTTAACAACAATAACTCAGACAAGAAAGATAGCTTGTGAAGCATCAAAACATGAAAAATCTGAAATGAAGATACACACAAACATACCAAACACTCCCAAATCTGCAACAACAAGATATGATCATACCGGAGCACAACAGATCAAACACTGGAACACTACAATATTGAACATTGAAAACCAATCTCCATACTGGAATCCTCAACTCGATAAAATAATCACATAGCATCATGGAATCAAAAAAGAATGAAGCATATCTAGTTGATTCAACATAGAAAATAGATAAACCAACCAGATCAACTCACTCTAATTACTATATCACCAAAACATTTCTCTACAACACCAAAACACGGGAATATGTTGATATCAATGACAACAACATATACTAGCAGTAGCTATACCAAATAGTCTCCCCCTTTGGCATTGATGTCAACAAATGAATGTGAAAAAAAATCAATGCAAAGGAATACATCAACACTACAAAACTCCAACAAACTCCCCCTAAGATCATGCACACATAGCACCAAAGATAAGGCATTTTTTCATATCCATCTCTCCCTATTTGACAACAATGCCAAGGATATAAAATGACAAAGCTTCTCTCCCCAAAATAGATAAACTCTAACTCAGGACCACATACTGACTACCCCTACTGAGTAGCAGCACTAACTCATCAACTCGGATAAGAGTGATAAGACTGTGAAGTCCAACGGATTGATGCATCTCAATGCACCTAGTTCTCATCAAGAGGGGAAGATACCCCTATCTTGTCTGAAATACACAAATGTATATGTAGAAAAAGGCTTAGTGAAAATATCTGCAATGTGATCCTTTGTAGATACATACTCCAGTTAATTTCCTCATCACTAACTTTCTCCCTCAAGAAATGATACTTAATTGATATATGCATTGTTTTAGAGTGCAGTACCAGATTCTTGGAAATATTAATAGCACTTGAATTGTCACAATAAATAACAATAGGCTCATCATACACAAATCTAATTTCTTTTAGCATCTACTTCATCCAAACTACCTAAGTACAGTTGCTAGTAGGAGCGATGTATTCAACTTCAGCAGTAGATAGAGATGTAGTATCTTGTTTCTTACTTGCCCATGAAACCAATTTCTTCCCCAAAAAAAGCTCCATCAGTAGTGCTCTTCTGGTCATCTACATCACCTGCCCAATTAGCATCAGTATAGGCACATAGCATGAAATAATCATTCTTTGGATACCACAACCCATAGTCAACAGTTCCCTTCAAATATCTGAAAATCCTCATCACAACAATAACACGAGTCTCCTTAGGATCATATTGAAATCTAGCACAAAGACATATAGCATGGATGATATCTAGTCTAGTCCGAGTCGGGTACAACAGTCCACCAACCATAGATCTGTATAAGGTCTGATTAAGCTTTTGAGATCCATCTTTCTTAGACAACTTGCATCCAGTTACCATAGGAGTTCCAACAGGTTTAGAATCAGCTAACCCAAATTTCTTCAACAGTTCCTTCACATACTTATATTGAGAAATGAAAATACCTTTACCTGTCTAAGTAATATGCAATCCTAAGAAGAATTTTATCTCACCTATCATAGACATCTCAAATTCCTTTTGCATATCATTAGCAAACTTCATACTGAAATCATCATCTCCTCCAAAAATAATATCATCCACAAACACTACAAAAATCAAAATGTTATCATTCTCAACCTTAAAGCATAAGTTATTGTCAGTAGTACCTTTACAAAATCCCAACTTCATCAAATACTTATCTAATCTAGAATACCAGGCTCTAGGGGCTTACTTGAGTTCATAAAGTGCTTTCTTCAATCTGCATACCATGTCTCCTTCATCTGATAATGAAAATCCTTCTGGTTGCTCAATGTAGACTTCCTCCTCAAGATCACCATTCAAAAAGGCTGACTTGACATCCATCTGATATATCTAAAAATTCTTGTAAGAAACATATGCAAGCAACAATCTAACAACTTCAATTCTAGCTACAAGAGTAAAAGTTTCCTCATAATCAATACCTTCCATCTGGGAGCATCCCTTACATACCAATCTTGATTTATTTCTCACCACTTCACTGGCTTCATTTAGTTTATTTTGAAACACCAATTTAGTAACAATCACATTCTTGCCTTTAGGTCTCAGAACAAGCTCCCATGTGTTGTTCTTCTCAATTTGATTCAACTCTTCCTCCATAGCTTTCATCCAATTCTCATCCTTACATGTTTCACCAACATCTTTAGGTTCAATCTTAGAAATTAGGCATATCTCATTAGCAACAAGTATTCATCTAGTTATCACACCTTTGTTCTTATTGCCAATAATTTGATTCTTAGAATGATTCAATTTCACATACCTCGGAGTCTTCTGATTATTCTAATTCTCAAGCTCTTGAATTTCTTCACCGACGGTAGCAATATCCAGATTAACTATCTCTACCAGAGCATTCAGAATCTTGCATTTAGCATTCTTGAATTTCAAATCATATCCCTTGTCAACCATTTATCCAACACTCAAAAGATTATGCTTTAAACCTTCAACATATAAGAAATCATCAGTATTATTCTTACCATTAAAAGATATAGAACCTCTACCATGAATCACACAAGATTTATTATCTCCAAGTTTCACTATACCACCATCATACCTTTCCATATTCACAAATTTACTTTTATTACCTGTCATATGATGTGAACAACCATTGTCAATTACCCATTCATCTTTCTCTTCAATCTTAGCATCCAAAGATTTCTCCTCAACAATGCATCTTGTAAGATTCACTGGTACCGGATCATCCTCGTTGATAACAAAAAATACAAATTCATCTCTTGAATTCAAATTGTCTGATTCCTTATCTGTCACACCTTCATCAACATCATAATAGCATCTCTTTTTATTTTTGTACTTCCATTCAGGCTTGTAGGGATTTTCATATTTATCGTGCTTCTCACATCTATCACGCTTATCAAATATATCATATCTTTCATTCTTATCATATCTAGATATACATTCTTTCAGGACACCTAGAAGAAAAATGTCCTATCTTATTATAAGAGAAACATTTCAAAGGTAACTTTCCATCATACTTAGCAGCTCCCTTAGGCAATCTGTGAGCAATAAGTGCTTCAAGCTCATCCAATTATTTCTCTTGCTCTTCCATATCTCTCATTTCTATTTCATATCTTTAAACTCTAGGCGAACTCTCTCCTAGATCATATAGCTGCTTCTCGGATACAAAGGTTTTAAATGCAGTCTTATATTCACCATGTGATTCTCCAAACTCCCTCAACTCAAATGTAGCTAACTTACCAACCAACATATCTCTTGTCTGTGTAGTCACACTCTGAATCTCATCAATAGCAATAACTTTATCTTTATAAGAAGAAGGCAAGGATCTCAACACCTTAGCAACAATCTCATCTTACTCAAGAGTTCCACCAACACATATGTGTTGGATTGTTGGCATTGACCAAACCAGTCAATCCAGAGAACCGGTATATGTGCTAAGATTTGTCATTGATGTCCAACACTTACCGGTGAAGACACTAACCGATGAAGTCGTATAGGTAGAGTGGTGGTTTTTAGTAAGAAAAAGTGATGACTTACAAACACAAGGAAACAACATTGGTAACAAATGATCAAAGGTTCAATAAGCTCAAGGAAAGATATGTTAGGATTCTCAAAGATACTGAGAGGGGGGGCTGAATCGGTATCTGATTGGTTGGATAATTTTCTTAACTTATAACATGAAAAGCATATTAAAATTGTGTACCGGTAAACCAGAAATAATGCAACAAATAAGAACAACAACCACAACATGAAAAGCACACCATAACACAATATTTTAATGAAGAAACCCGGTGTGGGAAAAACCTCAGTGGGATTTGTGAGCCACAATATTTTCTTACTGGCCAATAAGGGAATATTACTATTTACAATAGGGTCCTACACATGCAGGAAGGCCAAGTGCCTAGAGCTCACTGCTTAGATACAAAAGAAGTCACACTGACTTACAAAATTGGATTATACAAATCCAATGTCTTGTACTGCTTTAGATCAGCATCTGCTATGCTAGATTCAGTACTAGTTTAAGCTCTGCAATATACATAAACCCTTATCCTAATAGTTCGCACATTAGGTCTGCCATATTCCTTTTATACTTCACTTCCTAAATGATCTACAATGATCTCATACATATATGAGTTGTATTACAATCCACCATGTTGGCTTACAAAAGATTTTACATTTAATTACAAAATATATTTATACAAAATTCCTGTCAGCCATGGTGCCAGTAATCTTCTTTTTGGTGTCGGTGATCTGTATGCCAGTGTAGAGTTTGTCGGTGTCGGTGCCTGTGTCATCTTGCCAGTATCACATGATTGTAAGGTTGCCATCAATGACAATACCTTCAATCACCTACAATTTATCATTGGAGTGTGCATTTGCCAAAAATCTCCCCCTTTGGCATTAATGGCAACACTCATGAGAAAAATAAAAAAGTGTCCAAAATGATGTCCAAAAAGAATCTGCCAAAATTGTCTTACCAAAACAGTGTGCCCAAAAATGTATGCTCCCCCTAAGCTGATGATGTCCCGTTCTGATCATTTTTCTCTTCGCACTACTCCCCCTTTGACATCAATGACAAAGGTTGTCATTTGATGTTAGTGGAGTGTGGTTCCTACCTAGATTTTTGTAACCGGTGGGTTACAATCTGGAAAATATCTACTAAAACCAAATTTAAACTGCCATTGAATCTTTTTCTATCCTATAATGCCTCTTGTGTTCTCTGAATTGTACCGGTGAGTATGTGCATTTTCTCTTCTGGTGTATTAAGTCCGGGAACCAGAGCCTCAGAAATTTCTTTTCTCAAAGAAATGAGGTAATCTAGTTTAGGACCAAGTTTACATTTTAAGCTCTTTGCCTTATCCTTTATTCTCTCTTTATCCTTTTCTAACTTCTCAATTTTCTCTTCAAGATCTAAAATTTTATTTTCTATTCCCAAAAATGAATCTGATGTACCTATTAGATTGTCAGCAATATTGTTAATCTTAGTTTGTGTTTTGTTGGTCTCTGAATCTATGTCTTGTGTCAAGATGTTGGTTTTGCAAGTATCCCTGTATAGTTTCTTGAAATTCAAAATTATTTCTCCTAGTGCCAGTAATAAGGTTTCTATTTGTTCCTTATTCTTCTTCACTATTTCCTCAAAGAATTTCTCTTTCTCCTTATTCATCCTCTCTTTGAATGTGTCTTCATTTATTTGATCAACTGTCAAAATGTTGTCCGTGATGAATTTAGACAATGTGTCTAGTTGATCTAAAGAATCTTTATTATCCACAATACACTTGGGTCCTACCAATTTGAGAATAGGAATTTTGTCATCGATAGCCTTATAGGATTGTGCATTACACTCTGTGATTGTCTTTATTGAGTCCAGTAAGACCTTTGTCACAATTGTAGGTCGGAATTCTGCTATTGAAGTACTAAATGTCTGTCCAACTATTTTCACAATATCCATGTTGTTGGTTGTAGTGATAACCTTTCTTGTTTCAACCTCTAGTAGGTCAGTTTGTGTTTGCATTTCTATTAGCAAAGGTTTAGGCTTTTTATTTTTAGTTGGTGGCACTGTCTTGGTCTGAACCTATGTCTCAACCTATTTTTGTTTCAATTTCTCCATCTGTGTCTTAGAAGGTTTCTTTGAGCTCTCAACTATTTCTTTCTCAAATGTAGTCTCTGTATGCACTTTCGGTTTCTCAGTTTGTACCTCTGCACTATCCATTGCTGGTTCTCCTGATTGTTTTTCAGTTTTATCTACCGGTTCTTCTAATGTTTTACCAATGGTGTCTTCTACCGGTTTCTCTGTTTATAGTATCATTGACCTCAACCTCAACATCTACAGCCAGTGGCTCAGTAGCCACATCTTTCCTTTTATCCTGAGTGTTTTCTCTGTTAACCACAACATTTACTTCTTGTGTGTCTATATTCATAGTGTAAAAAATTTCAGACTCAGGATGTGTATCCTCTTGAGGAGTCTCCATACTCACTGTAGCAGGTTGATTGTCTGTAGTTTCTACTGGTGGAGTATCCGAAGGAGGTGGGGGTAAGTTATCAGTTATCTTTAGGCTTGGAGGTCCACCTACCTTACCTTTCCCCTTATCCTTGTCCTTTTGGTATACCCTAATGGTCTTAGGTCTTAGTAGCTCTTCTTGTTTCTCTTTTTCAACATAGAATATGTCCCATTGGTCTACAGTTTCTTCTGTTATCTCATTCACTCTCCCTGCCATCAATTTTACATGTCAGTGAGCAATTGAAAATATTATCCAGTTGGCCTCACTAATTAATTTGTCTATCTCATCAGGTGAGTTTACTAGATGCACTACAAGTAATTTTTCAATTTTTATCTTCTTGCCCAGCTCAACAATGGCTACCCTACTAGCTTCTAGTCTTCTATACAAATTATTGGGTATTTCATCAATAATTTCCATCAAAAATTTCTTGTATATATTCAAGTGTAAAATTACATTATTTTCTATGCTTTCTTTATCATCAGCGGAAAGTGTGTTGTACAATTTGCTAATGTTTTTCAACTTTCCATCTTCTGTTATTTCACTAAGGAGTTTATCGAGTGGAGAAAAATCTTGTTTTACCTTCTTCTTATTCTTAGGAGTTAACTTCTTAACTTGAGGCCTCACTACCTGTTGCTTTTGTCTTGCTTTTCTAGGAGTGGGTGAGGGTACCGGTGAGGGTTTTCTTTTCCTTTCTACCCTTTTGAATACTGCTAGTATATCACTCTCAGAGGAAGTTGCAACCAGTGAAAGATGAGTTTCTGGTTGAAGTCCTTCCAACTCACTTTCTTTGATACCAGTTTGCTTCAATACATCTTCCTTAAGTGTTTTTGCTTGTCTAGTGCCTTTCCTTACTGTTTGTTCAACTTTCTTAACTCTTTTCCTAGACTGAATACCACTTTCTATTGTTTCAGCATTGCCAAAGACTTTCTCAGAGGGTTCTTTTGGTGCTTCAAGGAGGGCTTTTGCATAAGTTTCAATAATGTTATCATCTATTTTATATCCCATTTCAGTTACCCAGATAGTCCTAGGGACAACTGCCTCCATCCAGATTTCATCCTTTTTAGTTACAAAGCACATTTCTTTCTGATATTTATCTACAATTTACTGTGACAGTCTTATTCTTGTCTTCATTTGACCCTTCAGTGCTTGAAAATGTTCATTTATGTTTTTCTCTCTATTTTCTCCCATGTTGTTTAATAGATCCAATAGTTGCTTTCCTACTGGTATATCAAAGCCAAAATCTTTTCTACAAATACCGAGTACTTTCTTAGTAATGTACAACATTAAACATACAAGCGAATTTCCAAATCTAAAGGTTCCTTTCTTATCTCCTTTGATCTTTTTCAAATTGTCTATCAATTCATCTTTGATCCATTCACACACATCTATTCTAGCACTATCATTAACCATGTCATATGCACTTTTAATACATAGGCTAGATACTGAGTTAAACCTATTTGCATGCATAGCTTTGTAGCCTAAAATCATACTGATAAATATGACATTTATGTCCTTTACATCATTTACCCTTAGAGACCTTTTGTCAAATGTTGCGTCAATTAGATCCATCACTATGTCATTTGAGACTCTTTTAGTTATGTCAGATCTGCTACCGGTGGAAGGTTACCTTGTTACTGCTTTAACTGCTTCTTTGGTGATCTTATGAATTGAATCCAACCAAAAGAATTCACCATGGACTCTTCTTAAGACTATTCTTATCATATCTTCAGGAAAATCAGGAATGCTAAGAATATCCACAAAACCTAGGGTTTCTACTACCTTGTGTTCCAGTTTGATATTGCCATTTTCATCACAAATCTCAATTCTATACATTTTCTTGATTTCATCATCTCCTAATTCCTCTATATGATAGTGTATGTATATTCTAGGATCTTCAGCATATACTACTCCTTTAGGAATTTGAGAGAATGCACCTATGTTATCATCTTTCTTAGCTATTTTGGGAACAAGCTTGAATATGGGTCTAGGGCACTTGATAACCTCAATTATAGTAGGGTTTTCTATAAAATCAGGAACAAAGGAGGATGCCATGTTTATAAATACCTCAATCTTCCTTAGGGATGAGTGCTTGGATGAACTACTTCTCTTTTTCGCTAAGGATGCCTTTGCTTGGGAATTTTTGTGCTCTCAAAGATTTGAATGCTCGGTGAATAAAAAAGGAGCCAAAACACTTGCTTTATAATGTTATTTTCTCCAACTGCCGCATTTAATGCTTACTGGTTAAGTCAAAACTTAACTTATCTACCAATAAAGAAGTAATTCAACTTCTCACGATCAATCGAGGGTATAATAGCATGTTTTTCAATTAGTTGCCAAACCCTCAAAGGATTTTCCTTTAGTTAGATGAAGAGTCTCCTACCAGTGGAGTGTTACTCTATTCTGGTGATGGAGAAGTATTCCCATCAACATTCTGTTTTGACTTTCTTATCCATTATTTTGAGAATTCTTGCTTTACCTTTTCAACCTTTTCTTTACCCTTCAGGCTAGGACCTTTGTTATTTGTCGGTGATGCCTTACTTCTACAAAATTTTGCAATATGTCCAATCTAGTTACAAGCATAACAAGTCACATTGTTTTTCTAAATAGCTTTTCCATATCCTATGCCAGTATGTTTTCTGCATTGATTAGATAGGTGTCCAAATCTTCCACAGACATAACATCTTACAATCATTCTACAATTTTTTGAATTATGACCAGTTTTGTTGCATTTAGAACATTGACCGGTGGGTGTATTAGTGTTTTGATAATTTCTAGATCTACACTGATTTTCTCTATGACCATACTTGTTATAGTTAAAGCATTTCCCATTAAATTTGTAAGCATTAGGTTGTCTTACCATTTTGCTATGATCATGTTTGTTTGCAGTACCGAAGCTTTCACCAACTTCAAAGCCAAGGCCATTTGTATCACCATTAGGTTTCTAATTCTTCAGCATGTCAACAAGTTCTTCTGAACTTTTCTTGAATTTCTCCTTGTGTTGATTTGCAATAGTCAGTTCATTCTCCAAGATTCCTTTTTGTCTCATGAGTTCAGTTCTGTCATTTTGTGTATGCATCAAATCTATCTTTAACATATCATTTTCATGACTAAGTCTTGTGTTTTCATTTCCAGCATCATTTAGTCTTCTAACCAAATCATCTTCATTCTTCTTTGTATTTCAATTTCTTTACAAAATCTCATAGTCATATCTTGCATCTCATTCTTCATTGTATTGTTCTCTTGTCTCAATTTGTTTACCAAATCATTAAGAGTTTCCTTTTCATCTTCACCATTCTGTATCTTTTCACAAAGTTCTCTTCTTTTATTCCTTGCTATAGTGAAATTTTCTTGAAGTCCATGAATAATATCCTGAGAAGCCTTTAGATCATCTTTGAGTTTGATATTCTTCACCTTTTCTGCATCATAGTCTGAAAGAGTTGTTTCCAATTGCTTTCTCAAAATTTCAATCTCTACCGGTGTCAAGATCTTCCTCAAGCTATTAGGCTTTTGAAAATAGAGGACCAAGCTCTGATACCAATTGTTAGGATTCCCAAAGATACTGAGAGGGGGGGGTGAATCAGTATCTGACCGATTGGATAATTTTCTTAACTTATAACATGAAAATCATATTAAAACTATGTACTGGTAAACCAGAAATAATGTAGCAAATAAGAACAACAACCACAACATGAAAAGCACACCATAACACAATATTTTAATGAGGAAACCCGGTGTGGGAAAAACCTCGGTGGGATTTGTGACCCATAATATTCACTTACTGGCCAATAAGGGAATATTATTGTTTACAATAGGGGCCTGCACATGCAGGAAGGCCAAGTGCCTAGAGCTCACTACTCAGTTACAAAAGAAGTCACACTGACTTAAAAAATTGGATTATACAAATCTAATGTCTTGTACTACTTTAGATCAGCATCTCCTATGCTAGATTCAATACCGGTTTAAGCTCTGCAACATACATAAACCCTTATCCTAATAGTTCACACATTAGGTCTGCCATATTCCTTTTATACTTCACTTCCTAAATGATATACAATGATCTCATACATATATGAGTCATATTACAATCCACCATGTTGGCTTACAAAATATTTTACAATTAATTACAAAATATATTTATACAAAATTCTTGTTGGCCATGGTGTCGGTAATCTTCTTTTTGGTGCCGGTGTAGAGTCTACCGGTGTCGGTGCCTGTGTCAGCCTGCCGGTATCACATGATTGTAAGGCTGCCATCAACGACAATACCTTCAATCACCTACAATTTCTCATTGGAGTGTGCATTTGCCAACAAGATAGACTAAGTCAACTGGTCTGTCATCCAGGAAGATCGGTCACTCTGATGATGATGAAGTCACAAAAGGTGACTTGGGCAAGAAAACTTGAAGTTGTATGCAAACTGAAATCTGATTGGAAAATAGAGGAATAGACTTGCTGCTAGCACAACAAACTGGCAATCAAAGGATGAACCAGTAATATAGAAGTGTAGTGGTATACCGGTATGACAGAAGGAAGATAGGTGATCACCATAAATTTTGAAGTGGCGATCAGTTATTCAGTTGTGGTGGCAAAAGATGAGTTGGTGAGCTTGTGTCTATGCCAGATTGCTTGTTGGTAAGGTCAACTTCAGTTATCATGCAGTCAAGCATGATTACCTATGGATTTTCTACTCTGCACTTAATTGACTGAACATGACCCAGAACTTACTATCTTTGGAAGATGTAGTGGAAAAATTCATTGAACACTTGGTAGAATTATTGTAAGGCACACAGAGAAAGAGTGGGAGATTTTGAATTTGAAATCTCCTGAAATCTATGATTGCTTTGATTGAAGGAACATCTGAAAGTGTTGGCAGAAAATGTATAAAGTGTTCTTGAGTTCATTCAGAAAGTTTTGATCATGAAATTTGCAACAAGCAGATCTTGTTGAAGGCAATCCAAAGTGAAGAGTAGAGAGAGAGGAAGTGCTAAGAGGTTTAAGCAGAGTAGAGTGTGTTTGAGGTAGACCAACTAAGTGTAGATTCGAGAGATAGAGGACCGCCAAAGTGCAGAGCTGGAGGATAGAGAACCAGCTGAGTGAAGAGTTGAAGGTGTAAGAAGAAAACCGGTGGTGTGCAGAGAAGACACAACTAGTGTGGATTGAGTGTGATGCATATTGAGATCTGATCAAGATATTAGTAGCTAATTTAGCAGATCATCCATTTATTGCTTTCTAACTACTGCAACATAAATCCCTTAACCGGGTGGACTTTAACAGGTACCTTTTGTAAAATCCCTTAATTGGGTGACATCTTAATTGATGTTCTTAAGTCCTTTAACCAGACTACCTTTAACAAGGTAAAGTCACTAACCGTCCTTGAACAAAATCCCTTAACTGGGTGACACCTAATAGTGTCTTTGTAATCTCCTAATAGGGATGGCTCCTCACCAGGTGTACTTCAGAAGAGTACAAATTTTGTGCGTTTCTACTCACACTGTGGTTTTCTCCCATTTGGGTTTCCATGAGATAACTTCTTGGTGTCACTATCAACTTTTCATGCTTGCATATTTTACTTCAGTGATTAAGTATATTGTTGGATATTAGATGAATGCAGATTTAAGTTAAAAGTTTAATTGTGAAAATTTGATCAAGTTTCGATTCACCCCTCCCCTCTCAGCACCGGTTGGGACTAACAATATGATGTTCATAACAAGTTCATTCAATTTATCCATAAAGGAAGTTATGTTCTCATCTTCTCCCATCTTCAATATCTCATACTTTCCCTTCAAACTCTGCAACATAGCAACTTTAACTTGTGCATCTCCTTCACACAAGACCTCTAGCTTTTTCTATATTGCATGTGCAGACTGAAGTCCCATCACATTAGTCATCTCTGAATCAGTCAAGGCACTCAGTAATGCTTCCTTAGCTCTTATGTTATGTTCAGATTCCTTGATTTCATCAACAGTAATTGGTCCATTCGGAGGAACATTGTAGACATTCTTTGTAATCTTCCAATAATCTTCTCCAAGACACTTCAAATGAACTTCCATCTGATCCTTCCATATAGTATAATTATTTCCATCAAATCTAGGACTCTCCTTCTTGAACACATAGGTTTCCATCCTAGATCTCCTCAAGTGATTAAGCTTCTTCCGAATGATCTATCTCTGATACCACTTGTTGGCAACAACAAGGAAGGAAAACTAAGTGGGGGGTGAATCAGTTTTCACCAGATTATACAATTTAAGCACAATCTCAAATTTGATCAACTGTGGCAAAAAGAAAGATAACAGCAATAACAACAACACTAAAACCAAAAATTTTGACATGGAAAACTCGATGAAGGGAAAAACCATGGTGGGAACCTACCCACAATGAGATGATACTTTGTAGTAGTATGCATAAATATTACAATAGGAAATGCACACGCATTGAGGCACACTGCCTAGAGCTCACTACTCAAATTACAATGACTCAGAAGGATACAACTCTCATGGAAGATTCACAACCTTATAAAGATATTCGAACTACAATCTAACAAAGATGAACTACAAAAATAGCATCTCCTAATGCCTGAGGATAGTTCTAGTTAAGCTCACATGTCTGCCCTTCACCAATCTCTACTCAATACAACAGACTAAAAGATGAATTCATTTGATCACACATACACCACTCTCTAATAATATAGACTCAACAATAACACTTCACCAAACCACCAATTACATAAATATTACATCCATTTATACAAATCATCAACCTTGACTACAAGGTTCGCCAAACCAAAAACACCTAATTACAAAATTATATCACATGATATATAAATCAACCACCAGACCAATACAATATCATAAACAACATAGCATGGACCTAAATTAACTCCTCAAATGCGTACCACCATCAGAAATCTCACCAAGATCAACCACAACACGTTACACCACCAAAAGTACCGCATAACACGAAGAATATCACCAAACCCATAATATCATCAAGAAAACACTCAATGATCAGTGTGTACCATCAAAATAAATAGGACATGATTAGGAAACACCAACAAGCATGTTAGAATCATCTGCAATAGTTGCACCAACACCACTTATTAAAATCTTCATCGATCAACACGCTAACACTCAAGAACACTTAACATCAGCAACTCAAACAAGAAAGATAGCTTACAGAGCATCAAATCATGAACTATTTGAAATGAAGATACACACAAACATCGCAAACACTCTCCCAAATTTTCAACATAAGATATGATCATACCGGAGTACAATGGATCAAACACCTATACATTGAAAACCAATCTCCATACCAGAATCCTCAACTTGATTAAATTATCACATAGCATCATGGTATCAATAAAAAATTAAGTATCTCTAGTTGATTTAGCATAGCAAATAGATAAACCAACCAGATCAACTCACTGCAATCACCGGATCCTAAAAACATTTCTCTGCAACACCAAAACGCAGGAATATGTTGACATTAATGACAACAACATATCCTAGCAATAACAATATTTTGGGAAAGAATTAGTGTAGTTGAAAACAAATAAAATTCCTAGAGGGTTGGTTGGTGTCCTTAAAAAATGTTTTTGATGGGAATGATTTTGCAATAAAAAAAACATTAGTAAAAGTAAAAGATTTGGAGGAGATCAATTTGGGAACAAAATATGCCCCCAAAAAAGTATATATTAGGAAAAGGATTACTCCTAAGATAAGGTAAGCATTGATAAATCTACTAAGGAAACATAGACATGTGTTTTCCTAGTCTTATGATGATCTAAAATACTATAGGGAAGATCTTTTTCAGCTTGAAATCCCACTCAAACTAGATGTAGAATCTTTCACACAAAATCAAAGACCCATAAATCCAACTTTGGCACAAAAAATGCAAGAAGAATTAATGAAACTTAAGGATGGTGGAATAATTAAACCCATAAGACATTCTACTTGGGTTTCCAAATTGGTACTAGTAAGAAATAAAAATGGGGATATAAGATTATGCATTGATTTTGGAAATTTGATCATTTCACCACTGGAAGATAATTATCCATCACCAAATAGAATACTTTGCTACAAAGAGTTATTGGGTGTCAGCTTTTATCTATAATGAATGGCTTTTTATGATATAACTAGGTCAAGGTTAAAGAATCACAATATTATAAAAGAATATTCACCCCTCCTTGGGGGACTTATGTTTATGTTAGGATGCCATTTGGATTAACAAATGTTGGAGCCACCTTTCAAAGGGCTAAGGATGTGGCATTTTCTGATCTAATAAATATAATTATGGTGGTGTATCAAGATGATCTCACTACTTATTCAAAGAAATTAGAGGATCATTTATCCCATCTAAAAAAAAAATTCCTAAAAGCACTTAATTTGGAGTTTCATTGAAACCAAAGAAGTGTCACTTTGATGTTACAAAAAGAAGACTATTAGGGAATATTGTGTCTAAAGATGGAGTGAGGATTGATCCTGAAAGGGTAGCTACAATAGATAAGATCCCTTGTTGAATATCTGGAATACTGAGAGGGGAGGGGTGAATTAGTATTCCTTTGAACTTATTAAAACTTCTAACTAACCAATCACAACATAGCTTAAAATCAACAAAGAAAATTAACTCACAACACATAACACTAAATTTATACGTCGAAAACCCAATATGGGAAAAACCACAGAGAGAGTGTTCTCTCAGGAATGGTGCAATATGTAATCAGTTATGTTGGACAATAGGGTGGCTCACTTCTGGTTTGGGCTCACTGCCCAAATACGAAAAGGCTCACTGTCAAATTATGGAGTATGAAAAATTTAAAATATTAGAATAGCATCTTACATATGTTTGGGTTACAGTTCCTTTGAAGTGCACAAAATTGTCTTATACATTCATTGTACTTAATTTGCATAACAAAATTCACATCCATAGAATTTTTGCATATACATATAGTACAAAAATAGTTGCTTTTGAACAACTTTTACCAATCCATATTTTTCATAAAACTTTATCACATAGAACTAGCTTCAAATATCAATTTCTACAACCAAATTAACTTTCATGAAATAAGAGCAATGTAAATAACTCAATTGTTTACACTTGCCAGGCATAAGAAAACCTTTCCAAAGACTATGTCCCATAACATAGTGACAAGTTAACACAATTTACTCCATGATACAAATAATAACCATCCACATAACTGGAATGCATAACTCAAAAGGCCACATGTGAGCATGTCTAATGCTCGATCAAAGATAACATGCACGATCAACATCTCTATGCCTAATCTCAGAACAACAATATGATCATAAATATCCAATATCTCACTCAAGGCTCGATGGTGCTAGGCACACCATAGCGGTGCTACCTTCCATACAAGACCTTTGTGAATATCCCTTGTTGAGCAAGGTGGTTAGCCTCCAAGAGATAGTCACCACACATAGGTAGGTAGTGGATCCTAGCTGCATCACAGCCTCACATACCCCCATCCTCAAGGTTCCTTATTTCCACTTCCTCGTACACACTCTACCAAGTCTGTCTCATACGTCCTTGGAGAAGAATTTCACATTTCAATACAAGACCAACATACAAAAACAATAAGGATAAACTAGCTTAGCCACCAAAGTACAGATGAATAAAGGTAATAAATCATCAATTCCAATAGTAAGGCAAGAAAATAATCTGGAATTTGCAACACCAAATCAAATATGCAAAAGATCACAAGCTCGTGGCTAAACCTTCAAAGTCAAAGTAAAATAAATTGCTGATCCCCAAAGAAATAATAAAAATATCACAACTACACATAACATCACTATGTGACTAGCATCTAGCCACCAACGAGGAAGGAAGGAACAACTGACTAGCTATTGCAGTAGCTCATCATGTGGTGTGACATAGTCACACTACCCACATGGCATGGCGGTGTGCACCTCAACATCACCCTGCATCACATCATCACGCAGCATGGCAATACTCCAAGTGAAGAAGACAAGCAATGGACGTATCCCGCATGGTAGTGTACCTCACGGAAACAAGCACGCGCAGGTCACGTCTCGCATTGGGACGTATCTAGAAGGATACTCGTCGTAGCCAGAGGTATACATGACTAGGGTCCACCCACATGCCCACCAACATGTACTAACTGGCAGCTCATGTGGATAAACCTACCTTTCATGAAGACAAGGCAAAGGATCCTCCAAATTACACCATCACTATACACAAGAATCACCATCAATATGCTCAAATAAAGGAGAGGAATAGGCTGTCACATATAAACCTATAAATAGATTCATCAAAAGGGAAAGTATTGAGTACACTTTTGATACAGTTTAATAGTACAACTATATCATTCCTCGAAGTAGAGAAGCTAAAGTCGCTTCGTGCCGACATTACTCGTACGCGAATCCATACTATTCAAGGAATGGTTACTTCGAATACTACCGCTTAACATACTGCGTTACCCATAACCTGAGGTTTGGTACTTAGTAGGGAAACAAATAAGCAACATCACATAAACAGTATGGTTTCCCATACTCATAAGCAACATATCCTCCATGGTTGATTACTTCACCAATCCATGGGCACATATAATAAGTATTGGTTTCTTACAATACACACGAATACACCAGTATTGGTTTAGTCACATTTACGGAGTACTTTTCAGTACGCTAACATCTATTCAAGGAAGATTTTAATTATGCTCCCCACATGAATAACTGAATCAAGCTTATTCTAGAAACAGGTACTGAAATTATTAACAATTTACAATTACATAAGGAAATATCATCATTCCCATATCTTTCTTGAATTCTATTAAGCATTCATAACCACATTACTAACTATGCAAATTTCTTTTTGAAGCTTAAGACTTCCATCTTTCCATAAGAAGCCCAAAAGCAAACATATAATTTCACATGTTTTATAAACATTCTATTTAAATCAATGCATTCTTCGTAGCATTTCTAAAAATCTTATGATTAGGCAAAGAGAAGGGAAAGAGAGTTTGATAACCAAACTATTTCCTACAAAGACACAAGATCAACAAAATCACACTATAATATCAAATTTCTCACTATAAGCCTATCATTTTAATGGCACTGTTTCCATTTCACTACCATTTTTAGAAGAATGCCAATTGGACTACATGACATCTCCAATTATTATGGTTGCAACAGGAGGTTCTAGTTTTCCAAACAAAACAAAGATCAAAACAGGCAATCTTTCGATAATGCAAGACCTCAAGTGAACACTCACGACTCTTAATTCAATACAAAACGTATCATAATTTGCAACCTATTATTGAAAATCAATTTACGATAAAAAGGTAAGCGAGGAGCTATCACCCAAATATAACATATTAATGCATGCACATCAAACAAGCTTTTCATTTGTACTTTCTAAACATAATAATGTAATTACACATATCCAAAAGCAAGTTCAATGGAGCATTTGCTAAAATAGATCCTCAATCAAACTGATCTAATGCAACACATAAAACAATCTTTCGGGGAACACATTAATACTCTCTCGGAGCTACAATAACATGCTCCCTTTAATACTTCTTCTACAAACCAAGAAGTTTCACATAATTCAACTATTCGCATATTAATGCACCTCACTTAAGATAGAATTTAATTATGTTACTCCTACAATACACATGGAGAATTCTTTAAACGTACACATACAATTTTCTCCCAATAATCAAATGATCTTTTAAACCCATAGCCCCTTTATCATCTAAACACACAGACACGTCATAGGGTTCACACAAGGGTTCAAGAAGTCACACCCTTTCTCTCACAAACAAGAAAACTCGAATCACAGATAATTGCACACATATCCTAATCATTTTAATTTCTAGAGAGAGAGAGAGGAATGGTGATAATCATTCAATTTTCTACAAAATAAGCATTCAATATTTACCATACTAGTCCTTCAGGTGGACAACACTAAGCTAGATCATAATCTTAAACAAGCACACTTTCGATGGGTTACCCAGCAGCCACTTTGGGCACGACCCCCAATCGAAAGCCACTTTCCCATACGACACTAGACTATACTCAAACGAACTCAACAACCAAGGAAAACACATGGTCAAGCAAACAGAGTTCAAAATGGAGGGAACAACATTTAGTCAAACACGACTCAAAAGAGGTACACTTACTAACGGTACTCTAACCAGAGACCTGACCAACTATGGTCAACCATGAATCATTATTTGACACCCACATAAAGGATATGACCAATACAACACCACAAAAAAATAACAGTCAACTCGAGACCGAGGACAGAAAAAGGTACCCAAATCAACCATACGACATGGTCCGATCAAACAAGTCAAAGCTTGCCATTACATAAGCAAAAGCGAATACAAAAATTAAACTCGCATAGGCAATAACCATAAAAGACAATCTTTTTCCATATTGATTTAAACATTAAAATCGATCCAATTTTCTAATTAATCTAAGTTTGATTGCAATTTGTCTACCTTGCCTAGGCACAGGGCGTTCATGGTTTCTAACTCAGTAAAGTTCATTCGCATCATAAAACTACATAAATATGTCATCATGAGTTTTCAAACCAAATTCACATGAATATAAATAAATAAACATAAATCAATTAAAATATGATATTTATTCATCAAAATAAAACATCATTCTCACACTGGTTCGAAAACAATTTCTCAAAATTCATTTTTTTTCAGAACCAAGTTACTCTCTTCAGATTAAGGAAATATACATTTAAAGAAACCAAAAATAGATAAACATCTCCCAAATTACCCAAAATATTTCCTTGCGTATATTTAAACAAATATACAAACCTAAACTAATAATTAGTATATATATCTCTAACTATATATACCTTAATTTATAAATTCATAATTCAACCGCAATTAACATATATTTAAAAAAATATATATTAATTAATAAAGACAATTAATATATAATTAATAATACTCATTAATTATAATTCACTACAATTAATATATATATATATATATATATATATATATATATATAAATATAATATACATTAATTAGTAATTAAAAATTAATATATTATTAATAATATACATTAATTTAAAAGTAAAAATAATAAAAAGAAACTTAATTTAATTTTTTTTTTGAAATAATAAAAATAAACTTTAATTAATAATAATAAAAAAAGAAACTTTCTTTTCTTTTAAAAAGGGTAAGGGGAAACCCACGTGGTTCCCCTTTCCTTTGAAAAGGGAATGGTCCCCACAACCATAACTCTTGGCAGCCCAAGCGTGAGGTTGGGGTTGAGCCTTGGCTCCCCCACCTCACGTAAAACAGTATATATATATATTTTTTTATAATTTAATTTTTAAAAAAATTGAAATGAAAATCTGCTGTTACAAAATTAACAGAACACTGTAATAGAACATAGAAAAATACAGTCTCAGTAGAGACTTAAAAAAATAATTTATTGTTATTTTTTTTTATACTCAGAAAACTATGAGTTTTTTTTTTCAATATTGGCAATTTCAAATACCCAGATCTAGAAATGGTAGGATTTCTCTAAAACCAAATCCATATTGACAAAATAAGATTGTTTAGCATCCATATATCCAAACACACGCGAATTTCTTTGATAAAAGCTTGAATTTGAAAGCATTTAATTGAAATTTTAACAAATTTCCATGGTAAACAGCCAATCTCAAGTTTATTTTTTGATTTTAAAACAATCAGAGAAACCATAATCTAAACTTGAATTGGAAACATAACAAGAGGGGATTGGATTGGAATTACAATCACAACTGTTTCATTTTTCCCCAATAGCTGAGATTTTTCAATCTTCACAAACAGATTTCTTCAAAATCCAAAACAATTTCTGATAAACAAGGAAACTAAAAATATAAACCAAAATCTTACCTCATATAGCAATCCTAGAAAAAATTTAGTGAGAAGCCCAACCTGTAGGCTCAAGAAATTTCTCCTCCTCCAAAACCCTTAAATTTTCATTCAAAAATATTTTCCCAAAAATATTTTTCCAACAAAAATCAATCCCCATATTTTTCCAAAAGTCTAGATTAAATGGGAAAAGTTTGACCAAAAATTTTATTTTTGGATTTAAAATTTTAATTTAAAATAATTCACAAAAATCATTCTTTTCCAACTATATCAATAATTAAACTTGTTTTTCAATTTAAAATTGATTTTCTCCATTAACAGAAATTAACCTTTCTAATTTAAAAAAAGCCAATAGAATACAATTAATTCTATTGCAATTAAATTCAAAACTTTCTTTTTCAACACCATATACAAAATACATTTAATATTTAAAATCAGCCATGTAATTTAACTTGCTCCTAAACTGACTCGAGCAATTCAATATTAACTATAATCGCATAACGAAACCTTGTTTAATTTAGTCCATTAGTCTTTAATGCATGAATACATATTTAGTCATATTAAATACTAAGGACCAATTACTCAATTTCACCATACACACCAAACACGCAACCCAAGAAGCCAAACAGACAGACGACCCGCATACCCAACCAAAGGGAATACCGACGACGATTGACGATGCTCACTTGAGCATGACTATGGTCAAACGAGGATAACATGACCACCTAATCCAACTCTAAGGATTAAAGAGGTACACTCAAACTTGCAAATCCAGGTGGAGATGAACCTCGCACCCATGCAGTATTGTACCTGAAATCTCCTTCAACCAAGAGTCATACATGCATACATATATATAAACTTAATGAAAGCGTTAGCCTGAGATAATAAGACAAAAATAGGAGAATTAATTAACTTGCATACAAATTGGTACAAAAACCACATTAACAGCTATGCACTAAATCAAAACATCTGACTATAATCATTATATTATGATAAACTAACCAAGGTCAAACTGAGATTAGAAATTGATTAGGGTAGGGGTACTACATTCTTCCCCTCTAGGTTCCAACTTACTCCTGGAAGTCGTAAGGATAGATGGAGAACATGTCGCACGCATAAGCCCTGAAATTCATTCAACAAATATCAAATTGCACATAGGAATCTTTCCATAAATAAATGAAATATTATTGCTAAATCCTTTACGAATGCCATTACCCATTGGCAAGGTACATCTAAAAACCATACACTTCTTAAAATATTCTAGGAATCATCAATAATCATAGTAGAGGAACAAGAATTTTCTCTCTTTCACTACACCAAATTAAAGCATTACAAAGAGGTAAACAACAATTACCATAATCATCTACCAAAAATGACAAGAAAACATGCAATCATGATCAATTTCTTTTACCAATCCATATTTTTCATAAAACTTTATCACATAGAACTAGCTTCAAATATCAATTTCTACAACCAAATTAACTTTCATGAAATAAGAGCAATGTAAATAACTCAATTGTTTACACTTGCCAGGCATAAGAAAACCTTTCCAAAGACTATGTCCCATAACATAGTGACAAGTTAACACAATTTACTCCATGATACAAATAATAACCATCTACATAACTGGAATGCATAACTCAAAAGGCCACATGTGAGCATGTCTAATGCTCGATCAAAGATAACATGCACGATCAACATCTCTATGCCTGATCTCAGAACAACAATATGATCATAAATATCCAATATCTCACTCAAGGCTCGATGGTGCTAGGAACACCATAGCGGTGTTACCTTCCATACAAGACCTTTGTGAATATCCCTTGTTGAGCAAGGTGGTTAGCCTCCAAGAGATAGTCACCACACATAGGTAGGTAGTGGATCCTAGCTGCATCACAGCCTCACATACCCCCATCCTCAAGGTTCCTTATTTCCACTTCCTCATACACACTCTACCAAGTTCATATCATACATCCTTGGAGAGGAATTTCACATTTCAACACAAGACCAACATACGAAAACAATAAGGATAAACCAGTTTAACCACCAAAGTACAGATGAATAAAGGTAATAAATCATCAATTCCAACAGTAAGGCAAGAAAATAAGTTCAAGGGAATATTAATTCACCTCTCTCCTCTTAGTATTATGGGTATTCAACAATTGGTATTAGAGCCAAGTCCTTTGGAAGAGTTTAACAACTCAAAGGAGATTCAGAAAAGTGAACTTATGGATTTAAATGAAGATCTTAGAAATGCTCTTGAGGATCGTGAGGCAGTAGAAACTAAAAACAAAGATCTAGAAGAAAATCTCCATCTAGCTAATGAGTGCATTAAGAAGCTAAGAGATCAAATCTAGAAGTTTAAAATAAAGCATAAGGAAGTCAGTGGGGAGCTCAAACAAGCAAACAACACTATTGCAGATCTGAAAGCCAAAAGTGAAGATAATGAGAAAAGCAAAGAGTACTTGAACAAATTGATGAAATACAAATCAGAAGAATGTGAGAAGGTAAAGAAAGAAGTAACATCTCTAAAGGTATATCTAGAGAAAGCAATGAAACAAGAGAGTAAAACTAAACAAGGTAAGTCTAACAAAGTAACGAATACAAAGAAAGTTTCAGAAACTAACAAGGAAGCAAATAATGAATCCGATGAATGCTCTTAATCCCAAAAAAATTGTAAAGAAGATTCACCTTCGGTAAAAGCACTAGCTACCAAGGAAGAAAAAGTTAAGTCTTTGGTTGATCAACTAGTAAATAAGAGAAACATCTTGTTTAATGGTTCTTGTTATAAATACAATAGAGTAGGACATAGGGTAGTAGAATGTAGAAGCAGTATAAATCAAACTTCTAACCCTTTCTCTAGTAGATGTTATACATGCAATAAATATGGTCAAAAAGCTAGTCAATGTAGAAATCCAGTTATAAATCAAAGTAGGCATATGTAATCATTTTAGAGGTAGATGTTATACATGCAATGTTTTTGGACACAAAGCTAACTAGTGTAGGTCAAGACAAAATCTGGTGAACATAAGGTGCTACAACTACAACAAATCTAGACACATGACAAGAGAATGTAGAATAAATAAGATTCAAAATCCAATCAAATCGACAAACAAGATCAATGTGGAGGATGTGAAAGTAAAAATGATGAAGATCTAGAGAAATAAACAAGAAACATCAACACCTATCCCTACTGCAAGTACCTCATTTGGAGACTAAAGAATTTGTGTCTTTGGCCCAAGGGGAGTGATCAGAAAGACTTATCCTTATCCCCTGCCAAAGAGTATGAGGTTGCATTACCGGAAGAGTAGAATGTAAAGAAGTCTGGTTGTCATAGTCATAACTCATCACAAGATTTGACATGATGTTGCAAAACTTGAGAAAGTGGAAGAAAATCACATGCATTTGATGTGAAACAACACAAGAAGGAGTATAAGGATGACTCCTCAATAAAATTAATTTTACCGCAAATTATAGAAGCATTAAGTGTATTGAAGGTGATTAGAGTTCCTAGGGTTTCTTTGGCGAATTCATTTAGGGTTATCAATTTGTTGTATCAATGATCATGGATACCCCAACTGTAGTTGATGTTTCATCTGAGCCTCACCTAGTTTTAGTGAAAAATCCCTATAAGGAAATGGAAACTGACTCAGATGGGGCTTTCTCAAATATACCCATTGGTGTGGTTTTGGTTGAGGATATTCGGCCCTTCATCCATGTGAAGCTAGAAGAATTTAGTCATCATGACAAAATGTTGGAATTATGGACTAAGAAGACGATCAATGAGAATGGTCAGGTAAGACCAGAATTTGCTAACTTAGTTGAGAAGAAGCTTGAAAAGTGGAACAACTTTCCAAATTTTTGTTATGATGAAAAATGGATTAGGATAGCAATGAGAAAGTTTCATGATGAATTCCTTTGATTAGAGAAAACTCATCCCATTACAAAAGATGGAATGAAAGTTATTACTGGTCTGAGTGATTTTGATAGTATTCCTACTTCAAAATCTATCAAGAACAAAGAAGTAATGGAGCTAACTGATGCAACATTTAACAAACGGTCTCTAGTAATTGATTCCAACTAGAATCCGATAGTCAAGTATCTATCAATGATGATTAGAAACAAGCTTTACTTCACTAACATAGAAAATTCTATTTTGGCCATGATCATTAATATGGCATATGAGATAGCATAGTTAAAACAAATATTTCAATCTCTGTGAAATCTTGCGGTAGTAGTTCCTTGAGAACCTTGCATTATGCATATTTAGAAGAAGCATTCCTTTAAGTTTGGAACCCTAGCATTGTGCATTCTTCTTTATTTTCTACAAGCTTTCCTGGATGAGATAGGATATTCTAGTCTCTGGATACCCAAGTGGCTCATTTGATTGCAATTAATTTGAGAGGGTTTATCAATGATTATGCAAGAGAGGAAAAGTTTGCATCTTTCTTCATCATTTTTTAGATGAAAATACAAAGAAGGGAGATGATCCCAAAAGAGATAATTACCAAATACAAGAACAACATTATGTTTGTTCTTATAATTGAAAAATACTTCTTGGAGGATGTTGTGCCAAGAAAAGTTTGGATTTCTCCATTCAGATACGAAGTTATTGAGGAGATGCTTGAAGGAACAACACAAGTCCTATTGCAGAGTCTAGTGGATGAGTCCCAGGAATACTTTGGGACTGCAGAAGAAAAGTCCTTGAAGGTTCACATGGAACATACCAAGAAGGACTGTGAAAAGGTTGTGAAGAAAGTTATTCAGGAATCTCTGGACAAGGCTAAATTAACTGAAGACAATATTACTGAAACTAGAAGTTCTAGAAGGCTTGCTAGTGCATCTGGAGAAACTAAGGTCGCTTAGGAGTTCCCCTCTTCCAATTCCCCACAGAAACCAGCTGAAATCAAAAGAAAGATGATTGTTCTTGAATCCGAAGAAGAGGATGATGTTGAGAAATACTAGATACATGTCTGGAAGTCCAAAGGAAAGAAAGTTAAGGTACCACTCAATGTAGAGAGCATGTGTGAAGCCATGGCTAAGGGTAAAAGTCCAAATGAGGTAGATCATCTTTATTCTAAAGAAAATGTTTATGATCAAAATAGTATTATCAAAGCATTTCTATTATATTGTGTAATATTTGAAGTAGTAGCTAATCAGTTCAGGAATGATATTCCAAAAGAACTATATGATGAATTAATTAGAATTGGACAAATTGCTAGGGAAGATGAACAATCCATTAAATATAATATTTTTGAGTTAGTTGGTTTTTCTCTATCCCAAGATAACAAGGCCACTCTTATTGAAGCATGCAAAATTCAATTAAGAACCAAGAAAAGCCTAGGTAGTCTCATGCTAGGTGAGGCCAATGCCAAAGAAAAAATTAAAGAGGAAATCACAGAGCTGTAATGACAATTGCTAAGAACCTTGGCTTGTTCCCCTTTCCTGACTCTAGTACTTCTATCGGTATGTCAGAAAATGTGTCAATTAATCTTGTTGCTACCACTGTTGATAATCCTAATGATAATCTAGTTGATGATACTTTTGCTATGGATACCACTATGGACAGTGCTATGGATATTCCTGGAACCTTTGAGGTTCCTCTAGTTAATGCAAAGTCTATTAAGGGAAAGGAAATTGAAGTGGCTGTTGATAAGGGTCAAGATGAGAAATTTTTTGTTGAGTACAAAAAGAATGAATCTAAATCTGAGGCTTCATTGGATTATAAGGCCGATAATCCAGTTAAAGGGTCTAGTGAATGTGTACTTGGATCAGTGAATGTAGTTGATATGAGTTCTTCTAAGGTTACCTGGAAGAAATTATTTTCTGCACCCCTAATTATTCAACCTCTCACTTCATCTGTGTAATCTATTAATTTTTCTAATGTTGATCTGGATCAAAAGATTGAAATTAGAGAGGTATTTCTCTCATCTGCAAAATAGGACTTAAAAAAAAAATATATTGTTGAATATCTGTTGGAAGCACTCCATGCTGCAGTTCCAAAATGCTAGCTTGATATGGACACTCCCAATGCAGAAAAATGAAAAATTTTGATCATTTCGTTGAGAAATCGCACCGAGAAGCTAAAGGAAAAATATGAAAAAGATAAATTATATGGCCGAGAAAAATTGTTGCAAGAACTTAAGGATAAATGTGAGTCAACTCTCATCATCTTTCTCAACTTATTTCTTAAGGTCTGTCATATTTGGAAAATGGTGAAATATTCTTTTCTTATAGTCTTCAGTGGCTAGATACTACAAAAAGAATCAAAGATGAAATGAATATTATTGAAGGTAAGATCTGCCAAGCTCATGCCAACTTCAAATTATCTAAAGACCTATCTAGTTTTCGTAAAGCCAAAATTGAAGAGCTTCACAAAAAATACTTTGGATTACAATAGAAAAGGGATAAAATTATTCTTCCCTTAGGCAAGTTAAGAGATATGATAAATGAAAGTATTTCCATCATGAACAGAGCCCTCTCTCGAGCTACTCAATTCACATATGTTGAACCTAGCTCCTTTCCTAAGACAAAGCAGTTGCACACAACCATGCAGGTTCACATTGTGTTTTTATTAGAAGCTATTTCTCATTGGGATAAACACAAGGGCGACTAGACCATGCATATCTAGAATCTTAAATAGTGTTCTGATTGACCATAGGTGTCTCCCTGAGGGGGAGTTTTGTTTCTTTTTTCATGCACTACTTTCACCTTGTTTTGACCCTTTGTCATTGTTGTCAAAGGGGGAGTAGAGTTAAGTGCTAGTAGTTTCTTTTATTTCATAATAATTTCTCAGATGGTTGTTAATTCATTTAGTATTTCAACTATTTCTACAAACTTCCAATGTATAACTTTATATTGTCATCAATGACAAAGGGGGAGTTTGTTGGCCTATTGTCATTGTTGTCATTGATGTCATGGATATTTGGTCTAGCATGTGTGTATGTGATTCTATTTGGAAGTTTTCTTTTTTATATGATGTTTCTTTAACAAGCAATATTTGTGTGGACTTACTTCATGTAGTTTTGGGTTTGACATTCACTCTTACTAGAATTTATTTTGGGTTTGGTCCCATTCAAACGCATTGAGAGAAAATTACTCATGGTGTCCTTTGGTCCAGTCCTATTTAGATGTGTTGGAAGCATGTTCTATAAGGTATTCTATGATTCAAATTCAAATCTGACACTGCATGGAGATATTTTGGTTAATGTAGCATGTGGATAGTCCGATCTCATCCTTTTCAGCTGAGTCGACTCATCAGAATATTTGATGTGGATATATATTATCATCAGTGTTGCATGTCAGAGGAAATTGATCATGATGGCATGTATTCTTGTCATTTTTGGTAGATGATTATGGTAATTGTTGTTTACCTCTTTGTAATGCTTTAATTTGGTGTAATGAAAGAGAAAAAATTCTTGTTCCTCTACTATGATTATTGATGATTCCTAGAATATTTTAAGAAGTGTATGGTTTTTAGATGTACCTTGCCAATGGGTAATGGCATTCGTAAAGGATTTAGCAATAATATTTCATTTATTTATGGAAAGATTCCTATGTGCAATTTGATATTTGTTGAATGAATTTCAGGGCTTATGTGTGTGACATGTTCTCCATCTATCCTTACGACTTCCAGGAGTAAGTCGGAACCTAGGGGGGAAGAATGTAGTACCCCTACCCTAATCAATTTCTAATCTCGGTTTGACCTTGGTTAGTTTATCATAATATAATGATTATAATCAGATGTTTTGATTTAGTGCATAGCTGTTAATGTGGTTTTTACACCAATTTGTATGCAAGTTAATTAATTCTCCTATTTTCGTGTTATTATCTCAGGCTAATGCTTTCATTAAGTTTATATATGTATGCATGTATGACTCTTGGTTGCAAGAGATTTCAAGTACAATACCGCATTGGTGCGAGGTTCGTCTCCACCTGGATTTGCAGGTTTGAGTGTACCTCTTTAATCCTTAGAGTTGGATTAGGTGGTCATGTTATCCTCGTCAGTCGTCATCGGTATTCCCTTTGGTTGGGTATGCGGGTCATTTATCTGTTTGGCTTCTTGGGTTGAGTATTCGGTGTGTATGGTGAAATTGAGTAATTGGTCCTTAGTATTTAATATGATTAAATATGTGTTCGTGCATTAAAGATTAATGGACTAAATTAAACAGGGTTTCGTTATGCGATTATCGTTAATATTGAATTGCTCGAGTTAGTTTAGGAGCAAGTTAAATTACATGGCTGATTTTAAATATTAAATGCATTTTGTATATGCTGTTGAAAAAGAAAGTTTTGAATTTAATTGCAATAGAATTAATTGTATTCTGTTGGCTTTTTTCAAATTAGAAAGGTTAATTTCCGTTAATGGAGAAAATCAATTTTAAATTGAAAGACGAGTTTAATTATTGATATAGTTGGAAAAGAATGATTTTTGTGAATTATTTTAAATAAAAATTTTAAATCCAAAAATAAAATTTTTGGTCAAACTTTTCCCATTTAACCTAGACTTTTGGAAAAATATGGGGATTGATTTTTGTTGGAAAAATATTTTTGGGAAAATATTTTTGAATGAAAATTTAAGGGTTTTGGAGGAGGAGAAATTTCTTGAGCCTGTAGGTTGGGCTTCTCACTAAATCTTTTGCAGGATTGCTATATGAGGTAAGATTCATGTTTATATTTTTGGTTTCCTTGTTTATCAGAAATTGTTTTGGATTTTGAAGAAATTTGTTTGTGAAGATTGACAAATCTTAGCTATTGGGGAAAAATGAAATAGTTGTGATTGTAATTCCAATCCAATCCCCTCTTGTTCTGTTTCCAGTCCAAGTTTAGATTATGATTTCTCTGATTGTTTTAAAATCAAAAAATAAACTTGAGATTGGTTGTTTACTATGGAAATTTGTTAAAATTCCAATTAAATGCTTTCAAATTCAAGCTTTTATCAAAGAAATCCGCGTGTGTTTGGATATATGGATGCTAAACAATCTTATTTTGTCAATATGGATTTGGTTTTAGAGAAATCCTACCATTTATAGATCTGGGTATTTGAAATTGCCAATATTGAAAAAAAAAACTCATAGTTTTATGAATATAAAAAAAAATAACAATAAATTATTTTTTTAAGTCTCTACTGAGACTATATTTTTCTATGTTCTGTTACAGTGTTCTGTTAATTTTGTAACAGCAGATTTTTATTTCACAATTTTTTTAAATTAAATTATAAATATATATATATATATACTATTTTACGTGAGGTGGGGGAGCCAAGGCTCAACCCCAACCTCACGCTTGGGCTGCCAAGAGTTATGGCTATGGGGACCATTCCCTTTTCAAAGGAAAGGGGAACCACGTGGGTTTCCCCTTACCCTTTTTAAAAGAAAAGAAAGTTTTTTTTTTATTATTATTAATTAAAGTTTATTTTTATTATTTCAAAAAAAAATTAAATTAAGTTTCTTTTTATTATTATTACTTTTAAATTAATGTATATTATTAATAATATATTAATTTTTAATTACTAATTAATGTATATTATATATATATATTAATTGTAGTGAATTATAATTAATGAGTATTATTAATTATATATTAATTGTTTTTATTAATTAATGTATATTTTTTTAAATATATGTTAATTGCAGTTGAATTATGAATTTATAAATTAAGGTATATATAGTTAGAGATATATATACTAATTATTATTTTGGGTTTGTATATTTTGTTTAAATATACGCAAGGAAATATTTTGGGTAATTTGGGAGATGTTTATCTATTTTTGGTTTCTTTAAATGTATATTTCCTTAATCTGAAGAGAGTAACTTGGTTCTGAAAAAAAATGAATTTTGAGAAATTGTTTTCGAACCAGTGCGAGAATGATGTTTTATTTTGATGAATAAATATCATATTTTAATTGATTTATGTTTATTTATTTATATTCATGTGAATTTGGTTTGAAAACTCATGATGACGTATTTATGTAGTTTTATGATGCGAATGAACTTTACTGAGTTAGAAACCATAAATGACCTGTGCCTAGGCAAGGTAGACAAATTGCAATCAAACTTAGATTAATTAGAAAATTGGATCGATTTTAATGTTTAAATCAATATGGAAAAAGATTGTCTTTTATGGTTATTGCCTATGCGAGTTTAATTTCTGTATTCGCTTTTGCTTATGTAATGGCAAGCTTTGACTTGTTTGATCGGACCCTGTCGTATGGTTGATTTGGGTACCTTTTTCTGTCCTCGGTCTCAAGTTGACTATTATTTTTATACAGTGTTGTATTGGTCATATCCTTTATGTGGGTGTTGAATAATGATTCATGGTTGACCATAGTTGGTCAGGTCTCTGGTTAGAGTACCGTCAGTAAGTGTACCTCTTTTGAGTCGTGTTTGACTAAAGTTTGTTCCCTCCATTTTGAACTCTGTTTGCTTGACCATGTGTTTTCTTTGGTTGTTGAGTTCGTTTGAGTATAGTCTAGTGTCATATGGGAAAGTGGCTTTCGATTGGGGGTCGTGCCCAAAGTGGCTGCTGGGTAACCCATCGAAAGTAAGTCTAATAAGTGATAACCTAATAGTAGATTAGAATGTTAATCTCTAAGTAAGATAATTGTGCCTCACACATGAGACGAGTGCTAACACAAACTCAACATGTTGTGAGAAGGCCTGAAATGGCAAACCATCATCCTTGTCTTCACGAGAGGATGTGTGGGTCCACATGAGGCTTGGATGGGCCGGAGGTTCGGATTAGGTTGCTAGGGTAACCCAGTGTATGGGGCCAGAACCTATGAAGACCTACCAAGGTAGCCATACCAGGTTGTGTGATGACACTTGTCCCTACGTTCACTAGTGTGTGTTGATGTATGGTCTTGATAGGAGCACTTTTGTGGAGTCATCCTGTTGCTTATCCCCTTGTGAGTACCTGGTTGCATGTTAGACCTTGGGTGGTGATGACTCAGTTTTGTGGATGCTCTAATGGACCTTGGTATTAGCTTCGATTGTTTTCTAGCTAGATCCTTTCCTTTTCAAGGATCGTTTATGTATTTATTGACCGATGCGGTTGCTTGTATATTGTTTATGTTTCACCTTGATGGCAAGATTGTAAATTATGAGAACTCATGTATTCTTAACTTTATTAATTATCAGAGGGGTCTTGCAGTTGAGCAGACCTGGAGATGTAGCCCTTTAGGGGTGAGCTCCGAGATCATCTTTGTGTTATGTGATGTATATTCTCTTATGTTTCCTTATTCAACTTTATCATGTATAAATGGCATATGTTGGAATGTATAAGTGGATAAGATGAGATTGATTTTAAATGCATGTATGCAGTCCTCTCTTGAATGCAGTAAAT